>NC_133344.1:6045065-6645065 GCF_030506205.2 Paramisgurnus dabryanus | reverse complement strand
AACCATTACAGAAAATTCTAATGGTGTCCATTAAAATACCAATAGGAACCATTAGCTTTTACCATTAAAACCAGTACACTGTAGTGTGTTTTGGGCCATATTCCATAAGAGCCAATAAAAATCCCAATACATTTCCTGTAATGTTTTATTGTTTTTTTCAGCAGGGGACAAAGAGATATGGTCAGATTAAAAATAAAAATTTTTACAAACTTTTCACAACGTTGTATTTTCATTGTAATTAATGTTGCAGTACAACATTAAAAACCACACCCTACAACGAAAAAAAGGACGTTTTATAAATGTTGTAAAATACCTAATAATTAGTAAATTTTCTTTAGGTAGTAAAAAAACATAAATCATAAAAATCTGTTCACTGTGAAAACAAAACCAGACCAAAATGCAACATTTGTGATATGTTTTCTTTAGCTGTTAAACCTTGAAATAAGTGTTACGAACCCCTCAAAATTGCTCGTAAGGGTAGTGGGGTTCACGCAACATAAAAAAGGACACGCGAGTCAAAGCACCATTCAAATATTTATTAAATGCCGTTTCACTCACGTGCCACGGGCAACTACTTATAAGGGTTGCGGACGAAAAGACTTTCACAAACAGCTTAACAAAAAACCAAAAACATAGAACAGCCAAAAAATTAAATAAATACACAGTTTCTCAGCATCAGCGAAATCTCAGGACGCACACGGAGCTCTTTTCAAAGCAGCGGGACAAATAAAGCTTCCCCTCAAGTGTGCGCCACGCTCACGTAGAGCTAAAGACAGTGGCAGTGGCGACCGGGTGACTGGAGTTCAGATGGAAACAGCATAGGGAACTCAGCCTTCTCACGCATTCACCCTCTCCTTTTATCTCCACCCCAAACTTCATCATGAGCCGCAGGTGCACGAGGGCGGAGCTTCTCCTCGGTAAAAGGATAAACCAAATCAATACAACATACCACACAAATAATAATAATAAATACAAAACACGGCCGTAACACTTCCCCCCTAAAAAACAGAAACGGACCAAATTTTTCCTCCAACTCCTTTTAGAGTTAAGGAAAAATAAGGCGGTTTCTGACACACTCTGAATTAACCCCGGGACAAAGCATCGGCCACCACGTTTTCAGATCCCTTTTTATGGCGGATCTCTAAGTTATACGGCTGCACCATTAGTGCCCATCTCATCAAACGTTGATTGTGATTATACATTTTACTGAGAAAGACTAAAGGATTATGATCCGTATAAATCATAACTGGGTACCTACTGGCCCCCACATAAACATTGAAATGTTGTAATGCCAATAAG
This sequence comes from Paramisgurnus dabryanus, assembly GCF_030506205.2. Classification (NCBI taxonomy): domain Eukaryota; kingdom Metazoa; phylum Chordata; class Actinopteri; order Cypriniformes; family Cobitidae; genus Paramisgurnus; species Paramisgurnus dabryanus. The sequence goes on along the minus strand of NC_133344.1, from coordinate 6,643,766 downwards.
AGAGCTAAAGTCTCCTTCTCAATTGTGGAGTAATTAAGTTGATGACGATTAAACTTGGAAGAAAAGTAGGATACAGGATGAGCTATTCCGTCAGCACCCTCCTGTAAAAGGACAGCTCCCGCTCCGACAGCACTGGCATCCACCTCCAGCTGGAACGCCCGACACACATCCGGAGCCGAGAGGACAGGAGCACTACAAAGGAGAGATTTTGCAGACAGAAATGCCTGATGACAGTCATTAGTCCAAATGAAATCAACTTTAGGGCTACACAACTGAGTTAACGGAGCAACAACACTCGAGAAATTTTTGCAGAAGCACCGGTAATATCCAACCATTCCGAGGAATCTACGCAGTTCTCGCCTCGTAGTGGGTATCGGATACTCAAGAACAGCAGTCACTTTTACATCTAACGGCCGCACTTGCCCATTTCCTACCTGCTTTCCAAGGTACGTGACCGACGCTTTAGCGAATTCACACTTTTTAAGATTTAAAGTGAGAGACGCAACAGATAGACGATGAAAGACATCGCGCAGAAGTGACAAGTGGTCAGCCCAACTAGACGAATAAATGACTACGTCATCCAAATAGACGTTACAGTTAGGAACATCGCCCAACACGATAGACATCAAACGCTGGAACGTCGCCGGCGCGTTTCGAAGGCCGAAGGCCATCCGTGTATACTGTAAAAAAGAATCTGGGGTGACGAACGCGGAGATCTCAGAGGCGCGCTCAGTTAGAGGCACTTGCCAATAACCTTTTAATAGGTCTAATTTTGTAATATACGTCGCCACCCCAAGATTATCAATACAATCATCGATACGCGGAAGTGGGAAAGCATCAGGGACAGTAACAGAGTTAACTCTTCGAAAATCAGTGCAAAAACGAACAGATCCATCAGATTTTGGCACCAAAAGACACGGCGAGCTCCAAGGGCTTGTACTCGCAACAGCAAAGCCATTTTGCAAGAGATACATTACCTCGCGTTTCATTTCTTCCCGTTTACTGACAGGACAACGATATGCATGTTGTTTAATGGGTATGGCATTACCGACATTTATATCATGCGCAAGGACATTAGTACCTGGAGGAACATCACAGAATAAGTTCGGAAAACTATCCAACAACTTTTTAATGTCCTGCTGTTGTTCATCAGACAAATAGGACAACTGAGAGTGAATATTTGACAAAACTTCCGAGTTTTTCAAACTACCCCCCCTGACAACCTCCATGGATACCTCCAATCCATCATCTACCTCATCTGTAGGCAGAGTAAACGTCAGCAACGAAACGCTCTCCTTTGACTCAGTCACCGATTCAAATCCGGAAACATCAACACTCCCATTAAGAACAGCGGTCTCATCTTTAACATCAGGACGGCATAAATATGGTTTTAACATATTGATGTGACATAACCGAGTTTTCCTCCTCCGTTCAGGAGTATGGATAACATAATCCGTGTCGTTTACCTTGCTTTTAACGACGTAAGGGCCAGAGAACCGCGCTGCAAAAGCAGACCCAGGAGTAGGAATCAATACTAAAACTTTCTCTCCCGGTTGAAAATTACGCGCAACTGCCTTCCGATCGAAACAGCGCTTCATTTTCTTTTGCGACCGGGCAAGAGCTTCTTTAGCAGCATTACAAGCCGTATGTAGACGCTCACGGGTGCGGGACACAAGATCAAGTATATTCGTCTTCTCGGAAAGACCTGTACACAGAAACTCTTCCTTTACCATTTTCAAAGGCCCACGGACATTATGCCCAAAGACTAGTTCAGAAGGGCTAAAACCCAATGAGTCTTGTCGCGCCTCGCGCACCGCAAATAAAACAAAGGGAACCCCCTCTTCCCAATCATTTCCAGTCTCTAAGCAGTACTTACGCAGACTTGATTTTAATGTCTGATGCCAACGTTCTAATGCGCCCTGCGATTCAGGGTGATAGGCACTCGAAACCACGTGAGACACTCCTAGAGCTTTCAACACATTACGGAATACGCGAGATAAAAAATTCGACCCCCGATCTGTTTGAACAGTTTTTGGGAGACCAAAAGTCGTAAAAAACTTTGTAAGGGCTTTTGTCACAGACCTAGCATTTATGCTTCTTAAAGGAATCGCTTCTGGGAACCGAGTAGCCACGCACATGATTGTCAATAAATATTGACATCCAGACCTAGCGCGTGGAAGTGGTCCCACACAATCCACCAAAACGCGCTCAAATGGCTCTCCTACAGCAGGGATAGGACAAAGAGGAGCAGGCGGCACTACCTGATTAGGGTTTCCTCCTACCTGGCAGATATGGCATGTTTTGCAATACTTAATAACATCAGATTTTAAACCTGGCCAGAAAAAATGCTGGAGCACTCGGTTATAGGTTTTATTAATTCCGAGGTGGCCAGACCAAGGATGATCGTGAGCTAAGTTTAATACCTGTTGTCGGAATTGCGAAGGAAGCACAATTTGATGCACTACATTCCAATCATCTGCCTGCTCAGCATTCGGCGTACTGCTCCACTTGCGCATTAGGACTGCGTCGCGCCAATAAAAGTGTTGCTTACCCGGTGACAGTATCTCGTCAGCGCTCGCACGACATTTTTGTAAAGTCGGATCAATTTTCTGCGCATCCATCAGGGCTTTGTGTGAAACTGACGCATCCGTTACGAAATCAAGAGGAACAGGTGAACTTTGCGGCATTTTAGGTGCCGGTAAAACTTCTGGGAATGTTTCATTTCCGAGAATATCTGAAAAAACAGAGTCACAAAGGTTAGTGCTTTCCTGAACATCACGTTTTGCTTGTGCTCGGGTCGTAACAGCACTTATTGAAAATACATCAGGTAACATTTCAGTGAGCGCATCAGACTGCATATCTCCGCACGGAGCATCAGTTACCTTTACCATCGGCATAACCTTACCACCCGCAATATCATTACCCATTATAAAATCAATACCCTTCACAGGTAGCGATGGGCGGACCGCAACTTCAAAGCACCCAGACGCCAATTCAGAAGTCACCCATATACGATGGAGAGGAACAGTTACAAACCCCATCTCGATGCCCTGCACAATCGTGCTAGTTTCACACGCAGAACCTCCAGAAAAATCTAAAATGTTTGACAGTATAAAGGACTGGGATCCCCCAGTGTCACGCAGAATTCGCACTGGTTTACGGCTTTCGACACCATCCAAAGACACAAATCCGTCAAACACAAAAGGCTGAAAACAGGGATCAGGGGTAGAAGTAGCGCAGGACGAAGAGACAGTTTTCACCAGAACTGTACCACGGGGTTGAACAGGCATTGAATCCTGCCGCTCGTTTTTTCGTTTTAAACTGTGACAATCGGCCATCAAATGTCCCAGCTTGTGACAATAACTGCATTCTTTACGTGACTTTGTAGTCGGACTGCTAGGAACCCACTTGCTTTTAACATCAGATACGCTCTCATGTGGTGCTGAACCCCCAAAATCATTAGAACGCTTAACAAACACAGTTTTGTGCATCAGCGCATATTCGTCTGCTAATACAGCAGCTTGCTGCACCGTACTGACTTTTTGTTCATTTAAATACAAAGCAGTACGCTCTGGGACACAGTTCTTAAATTCCTCAATTAATATCAGCTCTCGCAGAGAGGTATAATCCGTAACCTTACACGCTTTTATCCAGCGATCAAACAACATTCCTTTCTCACGAGCAAACTCGACATACGTTTGAGACGCGGATTTTTTCGTAGTACGAAAGCGTTGTCGGTAATGCTCAGGAACCAATTCATAACCTCTCAAAATCGCATTTTTCACCGCATCGTACTGGACGCTCTCTTCCAAAGAAAGGGACGCACACACATCTTGCGCCTTACCTGTTAATTTACACTGTAACATCAAGGCCCAAACTTCAGTTGGCCACTTCAGAGCACTCGCAATACGTTCAAACGCTTGAAAGTAAGCTTCAACTTCCTTCTCACGAAAAGGCGGAACTATTGCAATATTTTTAGCTACGTCAAAATGTTGAGACGACTGAACAGACTCGGATACGTTACCTGAAGAAACAGAATTATTAGAAACACTATTCGAATTTGACGGACCAGCCACTGCGTCAGAGCCATCTTGCAAACTAATAGATGTTTTAGGAATCGATTGCTTAGGGAGACTTTGAGCAGCCTGCAACTCCACCTGCCGAAGTCGCACTTTTGTATCAGCATCAATTCGATACATTTCAATTTGACGTTTTAAATCATCTTGTCTTGCCTGAGCACGATCCTGAGTCTCTAATTGCAGACGAGCTAAACGAACTTTTAAACGTAAATCTGAAACAACTCCAGGCGAAGCCTCTGTAGAAAGAGAACTCGGTTCGAATTTAGGCATTGAAAACGGTGGAACTATCTCTATACCATCAGCAACTGGAGTAGATTGATCACCGATCAGTACTCGTGAAGGACTTTCTGTAGCAGATCTCGCAGGACCAGCTGCTTCCACAGGAACAGCCTCTTGAGGAAAAACCCCTTTATGAACCAACGCAGACATAATACTAGATTTTATCTTCGCTTTACGCTGTGTTTTAGTAACAGAAATCTCATAGTGTTGAGCTATCAGAAATAAATCGTTTTTCCGACATGCCCCTAACCCCTCAACACTAGGCTGATCTATGAATTGGTTCAAATCAAAAGTTGCCATATTTACTCGAACGGTGAGGAGACAAATAAGGAAAATCCACACACTCCGGACCTACCTACCTAACCAGAAGTCTAACTACATCCTACAGCTAGTCTTCAGAGGGTACCGATTAAGAGATTGCTCTCCCCCCCGGAGTACCTCCAAACACAACAAACTAAAATAATAAAAAAAATAACAAACAGTAAACCGTAGCCAGAGCTGGCGCTAAGCACAGTCCTGTTGGCTTACTCTGACTTACCGGAAAATGTGTAGGACAGACCAGATTTGCTCCACACCAAACAAATCACGTTAATTACCGGCAGCTGATTAAACTCTCGGGAAACAATGCTTACAACAAGGATCCCGGACGAGCCCCCAATTTATGTTACGAACCCCTCAAAATTGCTCGTAAGGGTAGTGGGGTTCACGCAACATAAAAAAGGACACGCGAGTCAAAGCACCATTCAAATATTTATTAAATGCCGTTTCACTCACGTGCCACGGGCAACTACTTATAAGGGTTGCGGACGAAAAGACTTTCACAAACAGCTTAACAAAAAACCAAAAACATAGAACAGCCAAAAAATTAAATAAATACACAGTTTCTCAGCATCAGCGAAATCTCAGGACGCACACGGAGCTCTTTTCAAAGCAGCGGGACAAATAAAGCTTCCCCTCAAGTGTGCGCCACGCTCACGTAGAGCTAAAGACAGTGGCAGTGGCGACCGGGTGACTGGAGTTCAGATGGAAACAGCATAGGGAACTCAGCCTTCTCACGCATTCACCCTCTCCTTTTATCTCCACCCCAAACTTCATCATGAGCCGCAGGTGCACGAGGGCGGAGCTTCTCCTCGGTAAAAGGATAAACCAAATCAATACAACATACCACACAAATAATAATAATAAATACAAAACACGGCCGTAACAATAAGACTTTTAAAAAACATCATGACCATACAACCAAGGTTTATGACGTGTTACTTTGTATGTCAGCCCACCAAGAAAATGCCCTGTATGCCTGATTACCAATCCAGCCCTGCCTACCATTATAGAACAAAACACTAATCAAGCTGAGATATATTTAAACAAATGTGTTGTATTTTGGTATGTTCATGACATTCTTTAAACTTCTTATTCCAACAATATGAAAACGTTTTGGAAACCTTTTTAGCGAAGACCAAAAGACTTGGATTTTTTCAAGCTGTGGCCTTATTGCAGAAAGCGATCTTCAAATCAGAGCATAGAGTCCAGGTGCTGCAGTCACCAAGTCTGACTTACAGCCCTACTGTGACACTCAGAGCCAGAAATTAGACTGAAGGTAAGTGATATAATACTTTATTGGAACACACACTAAAGTAGAGAAACAATAGGTGAGTAAATGGGATATGTAAAGTTTCCGGAATGCACATAGCTGTAAAATATCAATGTCTCTATTGCAGGAGGTGATCAGAGGATTCCCAGAAGGTTAAACAAGGAGGAGAAGGTAAGTCCAAGGTGAGTAGTATGGGTGAGTCTTGGTGTCCATAAGTGATGAGACCAGATAAGGAGTGAAGATATTTAAAGGGGTATGGTGATGGGAAACAGGTAAAAATTTAGGGGCGAGGGAATGAGTTGGAGGAGTGACTGATGATGTTGATGGGATCCTGACAGTACTCCCTCCTCCCGAGGCGGCTCTTGACGGCTGTTGAGAGCGGGGAATACGGCGGCAAGGTCTACCTCGGGGCCTGGGAGCCGGATGATCATGGTGATCGGAGTGGAACTGAATGAAGAGAGTGGGATCCAAGATGTGCTCAATGGGCACCCACGAGCATTCCTCTGGGCCGTAGTCCTCCCAGTCCACTAAGGATTCCACTCGAGGACCTCGCCGCCGGGAGTCCATGATGTTGCGGACTCGGTAGATGGGCTCCTCTTCCACAGGAACGGGAGGTGGAGGCACAGCTGTTGTGTCAGGATCTGTGGATGAAGGAGAAACAGGGTCAGTGAAGGAATTTAGTAGGGATACATGAAAGGAAGGTGAGTTCCTGTATTCGGGTGGTAAGTTGAGTCTGTAGGTGACTTTATTCAGCTGCCTCTGTACAGTGAAGGGGCCAATGAAGCGAGGACTTAACTTATGGCAAGGCTGGCGGAGGCAGATATCCTGGGTGGAAAGCCAAACCTTTGGGCCAGGTTGGTACTCACAGGGGTCGGAGCGATGTCGGTTGGCTTGATCTTGATGTCTCCGCACAGCCTGCTGGAGATGCACGTAAGCTGAGTCTCAAACCCCCTCGCTCTGATGGAACCAATAGTCCACAGCTGGAACCGCAAGGGCTCACCTGACCAGGGGAAAAGAGGATGTTGGTAATCGAGATAGCATTGGAAAGGTGTGAGCCCAGTGGTGGATTGTGGCAGGGAGTTTTGGGCATATTCTCCAGCTGTCTTGGTACTGGTGACAGCAAGTACGGAGGAAGCGACCGAGCTCAGTCTGACTGTTAGTCAGGGGATGATATCCAGAAGACAAACTGATAGTGACCCCCAGGAGTTTAAAGAAGAGTTGTCAGACTTTAGAGATAAATTGGGTTCCTCTATCTGAGACAATATTCTCTGGGATGCTGAAGTTGCGAAATACATGGTTGAAGAAGGCTTCTGCGGTTTCAAAGGTTGTAGGGAGTTTGGGCAAGATTATGAGTTTGCACCCCTTGGAAAATCTGTCAACCACTACTAAGACAGGTACAGTTTTGGGACTGATGATGTTGATGGGATCCTGACACCTACATTGCATTTATACGTATTTTCGGGGGCCTAAATGGAAAACAAAGCACTTAACTTTTAAAAAATTGAACATCAAAATATTGAAAGGAAGTAACCATGCCACTCCCAATCCTTCAGTTTCACCAACCCTTAATCCCATCAACATTACCATGTCACCCACTGTCTCACTCAGACCATTTAATTATCATAGAAATTAAGGGCTCGTTATAGTTGTGCGTAGGTCCAATGGCGTAGCCGCGACGGCGTAAGTTCTGTGTCGGTTTTCATTTATACTTTTGCGTTGTTGTCCGCGTCGACGTGCAAACAAACGCGCAAACCGCTGGTAGGCAGTATCCACGCGTTTAACCACAGTAGCAGCACGACCGACCGTCAATGAAGAAGAAGCTTGGCAAGTTAACCCACAAAGAAGAAACAGCAACTTCTTGTGTATGATTTGAGAAGGCCAGCAATGATGGAAGTAAATAAACAGCGACTTTTGTTGCAGTTTGAGTTAAATCACTCCTCAACTTTGCTTTCACCATCGCAAACGGAAATACCTATGACGCAGTTTTTTTACCTGCCGGGAGGGGTTCTGGTGGACCAATTACGGCGCTTGCAGTCCGTGTAGAACTGACGCACTGTTAACCACGATGTAGAGCTTACGCGTGACTATAAATTGGGCTTTAAGCTTACCATTCACCTTTGACTCAGACTCTTGGCCCAAGCATAAACAAATGGCCACCAACTTAAGAAGGACTTTATACAACAATATATCTGTATAATCAGTGGTGTAGTCTAGATTTTTGTAGTGAGTATACTGTGATTTTTCCCTCTCATCCTTATGCTCATTCGTCCCAGCGCGACACCTCATAACACAACACTCACAGATGCATACAGTATGGATCTTCATGTAACTAAGAGCATTCTGAAAGTGTACTCATGAACACATAAACTGAATGTGTCATCAACATGTCAGTTTATTATAAGAAAAAAAAGACTTTAACAGCCAATGGGTTTACAGCTGGGGAAACTGGACTGATTTTTAGACCGGTTTAGTGTTAATCAACATCTAACTCAGGGACAAAAGTTACTTAACTGTTAATTAAAATTAAATTAACTGTTTACAATCTTCAATCCGTGGCAAACACATGCATTGAAGGTGAAAAAAAATCCACTCCTTCAATAGCTATTATCTGACAACTATTGATAACATTACCATGAGTAATATAATGGTGTAAATGTTTTTAATTAATACACATTTAAGATGACCATGAATTAACTCTTATTTGCATAGTCATTGATATTAAAGCTTATTTTTGCATATAATATAAGCATTGTCTAAAACTGAAAATAGGCTTATACTTAATCATTATTACAAGACCATCTAGCCTAATATTTGCAAGTCTGAACTGAACATCAACGCAGACATGAATTTCCTCACAGAAGTTTAAGATCATATACATCTTGAACGTAGATATATAAATGAACACATAGAAGGGAAGTTTAACACTCTGAAGCACAAGCAAACATGCAGAGCAACTGAAGGCAGCTAAAAACCATCAGGATATAATCACGGACTTATTTTATTGCATTTGGAGCCTTACCTCCAGATAAAGTAATAAACTGGACTGATTATTTAAATGTTGTTTACTCACATGTGCGTTGTAAACTCTATGGATTTTATGTTGCAGCACTGCTTCACTTGTTCACTTCTTCACATGGACTGTTTGTTTACAGTGTCGCGTGAGCAGCTACACTCCAGGTTCGACTTCATTTGGCGTAAAGCAGACCTCTTGGTGATGTCAAAGTACCGCGAGAGCGATTCAAAGCAGATTTCTCCATGTGAAAACTGGAGTCTCTCTCGCGGTACTTTGCTATCACTCGATTGTGGCGCAACACCAGTCTGCTCCCCAGTCACTTTCGCGTCACTATAGTAATTTAATTTCATAGAAATTAATACGCCGATCGGATCGCGCAGTTCGACAGGAAGTATATAGCCTATTATGTATTTCAACCAACCCGCTATGGTCAGTGCTTCACATGTATATTATGACTAAAAGTTTAAACATGTAACAAAACCATGCTGTTACGCATCCTTGCGCTATTTTTAGTGGGTATATGGAAATCCTTGACAATTTCTAGTGGGTATACGGCGTAGTCCTGCGTATCACGTAGACTACACCACTGTGTATAATGCTGTTTACAATCATCATTTGTTTCATAGAGACAAGCTCTTAGTGCCCCTCTAGCGGAATGTATATGACACACGAGGAAGTGCTGGAAAGTGCTAATAAGTTCAGTTGGTGGCAGTAATCAGTAGGCAGTGATGCACAAGAAGTTTGCGTCAATCCTATGTTGCAGATAGTTATAGTTTAATTGTGTGCGTGCATCTAAATGTAAGTTTATATGTTACATGGTTAATTTTACTTATGTATTTTGATTATGTTTTGGCTTTCTTAAGAGCATATCATATGTACACCATTATTAGGCAACTATTAGTGTGCAGAATTATTATGCAACTAAATGAAAAACAAAGATTTTCCCATCTCACTTGTTTATTTTCACCTGTTAAAGTGAGAATAATAAACAACCTATACATTTAAAAATGAACATTTCTAAAAAAAAACTCAATGACCAATATAGCCACCATTCTTTTCGATAACAGTCACATGCCTTCCATTCACGGAGTCAGTCAGTTTCTTAATCTGGTCAGAATCAACATTTTGTGCAGCCACAACCACAGCTTCCCAGACACTGTTCAGAGAGGTATACTGTTTACCTTCACTGTAATGTCCTGCTTAAGAAGATCCCAGAAGTTCTCAATAGGTTTTAAGTCAGGTGCAGAAGGGGGCCAAGTTTTTCATCTTTAAGGCCTTTACTGGCCAGCGTGAAGTGAAGTCTTCTTGAAAGATGCAGACTTTATACCACTGCTTGAATAATTACACTACAGGCAGGCACTACAGATATTATTAAAGATGAGCTAGTTGGACCTTTTTGGGTTGAAAATGGAAATAAAAAACAACTCTCAGACCTACTGCCATTTTTTAGAAGATAGTTTCTTAAAGCAGGTGTAGTTACTGGGTCACGACTCTGTGGTTCGCGACCTCCTCTAGCTGCCATCAAACAGAGCTTTCGGTCCAAAACCACTAGCAATGATCTGACTAGCACACTCTTTTATCCTTTCTCACCACAATGATCATATTTAATGTTTACTTTTTTTAACATTCGTAAGCTTTTGGACAGAAACCACAAACTTACCCACAGTTGTCAAAATCTGTGAAATCCTGTGAACTCTTCCTCCCACGCAGAGCATGCGTGACCTAGACAATCTTATATGTGACTTGAGAACCGCTGAGACATTAGGAGATGGAAATTTAGCATCAGAATAAAATGTTCGAACGTTATGATTATTTGACAGAAACTCTCTGCCCCTGTTTTATCCCGATTTATTAACAATTTATCATTTAGCAACGCATATCTGAATTTAATCTACACAAGATGTTTTTATCGTTTTGCTACTGCAATCTCCGTTTTCTTTAGATTCATAGTTTAATGTTTGTAACTGTTGGGACAGAAGGAGTTACGAATGTTAGTGAATGTTTCCATTGCATTGTGGTGGATTATACTTTCAGTGTTAGTTGTAGTATTTTACCAAAATTCAGGATTTTAGGAAGTAAAATAAATGACTTAGGAAAAACCCCGATGCACGGAATGTCTCCCCCTGACATCCCCAATTTCTGGGGACGGAAATAAAATAGTCTCATTACACGATAATGCCAAGGCTTAGTGGGATAAAATTAACTTTATTATTTCTTACATCTATTCAGATTCAGATTGTTTATGATGAAATGGAACGGATTTGACTGAAATTAGGACATATAATGCTGGCCCGAGAATTTTCCGTTTCTGTTGCATCACCCCACCACCTCTACAATGGCTGCATAGGTGCACTGGAACAATCCTTCCTAAAATGCATTAAACTTTCCTTTACAAAGATGTGAAACTCACCGAGTGGTCAGGGGTGTTCACTGATATGCTCACAAAAAAGTCACTGCAAAAGATGCTTTCCAACAGGTGTTATACCATTCGTTGTAAACTTGTGGACCTATTTTTCCAAACACCTCACACCCGTATATTCTTCCGTTGAGAGCTTGAATAATAGATACTCCAGCCCAGTTGGTGGCGATAAACCACCTTTGCCAATTGCAAGAATACAAACAACGTTCCCGGCGCGGAGTAATACCGTACCTCACAGCACATCTAATACAATTTAATGGAGTTGGACAAAAACTACGATAAAACCTGTTGGAAAGCATCTTTTGCAGTGATTTTTGCGTGAGCATACCAGTGAACACCCCTGACCACAGGATTGGTCCAGTGCACCTATGCAGCCATTGTAGAAGTGGGATGGGGGGTGATACAACAAACATCCAAAAATTCTCGTTCCAGCATCATATGTCCAAATTTCAGTCAAAACCGTTCTATTTCATCATAAACAATCTGAAAACAGGGCTTTAAGTGTAAAATACCGAACTTGTCCTTTAACAGACTTTGTGGATTGTGTGTGCGTGCAACTGATTGTAAGTATTTTCTGGATATTAGTGAATAATATATTGTTAAGAGATATAGAAGTAGCCCAGCTTACAAAAACACGTAACTGTTATGTAACAACAAAATTACCTCCCTTGGACACAACAGTTACTTTGCCAGTAAGTTATGAAATTACCAAAATAGTACAAATTTATTACATAACTAAAACGTGCTTTGTTATCTCGCAACGTTAACTGCGGTCAAGCCAGCCGCCACTCCGAAAAAGACTGTCAAACTAGCCCCCCGTTTTTTTTCTGTGTGCACATAAATTAGACATTACGGTAAATGCACGAGAGGAATGATTTCAAAATAAAAGTTTCTCACTTAATCTGCTGATATTTCTGTTGCATTATATGTCTGTTATAAGTCATTGCTAGGGTATTATGGGTGGTTGCTAGGCTGTTTCTCTTGCATTCTGTGTGGTTGCTAGGGTTCTATAAGTGGTTGCTAGGCTGTTTCTTTTGCATTCTTTTTGGTTGCTAGGCAGTTTATGTTGCATTATGTGTCTGTTTTAAGTAATTGCTAGGGTATTATGGGTGGTTGCTAGGCTGTTTCTCTTGCATTCTGTGTGGTTGCTAGGGTTCTATAAATGGTTGCTAGGCTGTTTCTGTTGCATTATGGGTCTGTTTTAAGTAATTGCTAGGGTATTATGAGTGGTTGCTAGGCTGTTTGTCTTGCATTCTGTGTGGTTGCTAGGGTTCTGTAAGTGGTTGCTAGGCTGTTTCTGTTGCATTCTGTTTGGTTGTTAGGCTGTTTCTGTTGCATTCTGTGTCTGTTTTAAGTCATTGCTAGGGTATTATGAGTGGTTGCGAGGCGGTCTCTCTTGCATTCTGTGTGGTTGTTAGGCTGTTGCTAAGGTTCTTTAAGTTGTTGCTAGGGTATTATGAGTGGTTGCGAGGCGGTCTCTCTTGCATTCTGTGTGGTTGTTAGGCTGTTGCTAAGGTTCTTTAAGTTGTTGCTAGGGTATTATGGGTGGTTGCTAGGTTGCTTCTCTTGCATTCTGTGTGGTTACTAGGCTGTTACTAGGGTTTTATGCGTGGTTGCTAGGTTGTTTTTGTTGCATTCTGGTTGCTTGCTATGCTATTGCTAGGACTTTTTAAGTGGTTGCTAGGGTATAGCTTTGGTTTTCTATGCGATTGCTAGACTGTTGCTAGGGTATATGGGTGGTTGCTAGTCTGTTTCTGTTGGATTCTGTGTCTGTTTAAGTCTTTGCTAGGGTATTATGGGTGGTTGTTAGGCTGTTTCTATTGCATTCTGTGTGGTTGCTAGGGTTCTATAAGTGGTTGCTAGGCTGTTTCTGTTGCATTATGTGTCTGTTTTAAGTCATTGCTAGGGTATTATGGGTGGTTGCTAGGCGGTTTCTCTTGCATTCTGTGTGGTTGCTAGGGTTCTATAAGTGGTTGCTAGGCTGTTTCTGTTGCATTCTGTTTGGTTGTTAGGCTGTTTCTGTTGCATTCTGTGTCTGTTTTAAGTCATTGCTAGGGTATTATGGGTGGTTGCTAGGCGGTCTCTCTTGCATTCTGTGTGGTTGCTAGGCTGTTTCTAGGGTTCTTTAAATTGTTGCTAGGGTATTATGGATGGTTGCTAGGTTGCTTCTCTTGCATTCTGTGTGGTTGCTAGGCTGTTACTAGGGTCTTATGCATGGTTGCTAGGTTGTTTTTGTTGCATTCTGGTTGATGCTGTGCTATTGCTAGGGCTTTTTAAGTGGTTGCTAGGGTATAGCTTTGGTTTTCTATGTGATTGCTAGACTGTTGCTAGGGTATATGGGTGGTTGCTAGTCTGTTTCTGTTGCATTCTGTGTCTGTTTAAGTCATTGCTAGGGTATTATTGGTGGCTGCTAGGCTGTTTCTACTGCATTCTGTGTCTGTTAAAAGTCATTGCTAGGGTATTATGGGTGGCTGCAGGGCTTTATCTGTTGCATTTTGCGTGGTTGCTAGGCTGTTTCTATTGCATTCTGGGTCTGTTTTAATTCATTGCTAGGGTATTATGGGTGGTTGCTAGGCTATTTCTGTTGCATTATGTGTCTGTTTAAGCCGTTGCTAGGGTATTATGGGTGGTTGCTATGATGTTTCTGTTGCATTCTGTGTCTGTTTTAAATCATTGCTAGGCTATTTCTATTGCATTCTAAGTCATTGCTAGGGTATTATAGGTGGTTGCTAGGCTGTTTCTATTGCATTCTGTGTCTGTTTTAAATCGTAGCTAGGGATTTATGGGTGGTTGCTATGCTGTTTCTGTTGAATTCTGTGTCTGTTTTAAATCATTGCTAGGGTATTGTGGTTGTTTGCTAGGCTATTTCTATTGCATTATGTGTGGTTGCTAGGCTGTTACTAAGTTTTTTTTAAATGGTTTTCTCTGTGATTGCTAGACTGTTGTTAGGCTATATGGGTGGTTGTTAGGCTGTTGCTCTGACATTCTATGTGATTGCTGGGCTGTTGCTAGGCTACGGTATTTATATTGGTTGCTAGGATATATTTATATTTTCTTGGTGATTGCGACGTTGAGGCTGTGTCTTTCTAAATGATTGATAGGCCTTTGCTAGGGTATTTTAGGTGGTTTATAAAATTGCTAGGCTGTTCAGGGTAGTTAACACAGAACTGTTATGGATATAATAGAGAGTCAGTGAGTGAATGATAGGTAGTTGCTACAGCATTATGGGTGGCTGTTAGTGTAACTAGTTGCTGGGTTGTTCAGGGGATTGACAGAGCATTGCTATATAGTTGATAGGGTATTTAAATGAGAATGCTCTAAAATGTCCAACACATGCTGTATTTTTTATATATTTAGTTAGATGTTAAAGGAACCTGTTTCCAAAGAATCATTCCATCTCTGAATGATGGTACATCTCAGGTTGTCACTCATGCAGTATCATCACAGTCTGATATGCTGTTTTTAAAATAGAGACCTCTAAGATGTCCAATACACTCTGTATTTTCTATACATTTAGTTAGATATTAAAAGAAAACTACCTGTTTGCACAGAATGATTTTACCTCAGAGTGACAGTATACCATCCGAGGGTGTCACTTACACCGTATCAGGCCAATCTGATATGAAGTTTGTAAAATATAGCTCTCCAGAATAACCCAAATACACGTTTATTTTTATAAGATCAAATAGATGTTTAAAGACAACTACCTGTTTGCACATAATAATTTCACTTTAGAGTGACAGTATACCACCTCAAGGTGTCACTCACAACATATCAGGCCAATCTGATATGGAGTTTATAAATTACAGCTCTCCAAAATATCATAAATACTTGATTGTTTCTATAAGATAAAATAGTTGCTTAAAGGAAACTACCTGTTTGCACAGAATGATTTTACCTCAGAGTGACAGTATACCACCTTAATGTGTCACTCACACCGTATCAGGCCAATCTGATATGGAGTTTGTAAAATACAGCTCTCCAAAATAACCTAAAAATGTTTTTATTTCTATAAGATCAAATAGGTGCTTAAAGGAAACTACCTGTTTACCTGTTTGCACAGAATGATTTTACCTCAGAGTGACAGTATACTATCTGAGGGTGTCACTTACACCGTATCAGGCCAATCTGATATTGAGTTTGTAAAATACAGCTCTCCAAAATAACCTAAATACATGTTTATTTCTATAAGATCAAATAGGTGCTTAAAGGAAACTACCTGTTTGCACAGAATGATTTTACCTCAGAGTGACAGTATACTCTCTGAGGGTGTCACTTACACCGTATCAGGCCAATCTGATATGAAGTTAGTAAAATACAGCTCTTCAAAATAACCCAAATACACGTTTATTTTTATAAGATCAAATAACGGTTTAAAAGAAACTACCTGTTTGCACAAAATAATTTCACTTCAGAGTGACAGTATACCACCTCAATGTGTCACTAACACCGTATCAGGTCAATCTGATATGGAATTTGTAAAATACAGCTCTCCAAAATAACCTAAATACATGTTTATTTATATAAGAACAAATACCTGTTTAAATGAAACTACCTGTTTGCACAGAATAATTTCACGTCAGAGTGACAGTATACCACCTCAAGGTGTCACTCACAAAATATCAGGCCAATCTGATATGGAGTTTATAAATTACAGCTCTCCAAAATATCATAAATACTTGATTGTTTCTATAAGATAAAATAGGTGCTTAAAGGAAACTACCTGTTTGCACAGAATGATTTTACCTCAGAGTGACAGTATACCACCTTAATGTGTCACTCACACCGTATCAGGCCAATCTGATATGGAGTTTGTAAAATACAGCTCTCCAGAATAACCTAAATACATGTTTATTTCTATAAGATCAAATAGGTGCTTAAAGGAAACTACCTGTTTGCACAGAATGATTTTACCTCAGAGTGACAGTATACTATCTGAGGGTGTCACTTACACCGTATCAGGCCAATCTGATATGGAGTTTGTAAAATACAGCTCTCCAAAATATCATAAATACTTGATTGTTTCTATAAGATAAAATAGGTGCTTAAAGGAAACTACCTGTTTGCACAGAATGATTTTACCTCAGAGTGACAGTATACCACCTTAATGTGTCACTTACACTGTATCAGGCCAATCTGATATGGAGTTTGTAAAATATAGCTCTCCAAAAAACCCAAATACATGTTTATTTTTATAAGATCAAATAGATGTTTAAAGGAAACTACCTGTTTGCAGAGAATAATTTCACTTCAGAGTGACAGTATACCACCTCAATGTGTCACTCACACTGTATCAGGCCAATCTGATATAGAGTTTGTAAAACACAGCTCTCCAAAATAGCATAAATACATGTTTATTTCTATAAAATCAAATAGATGGTTAAAGGAAACTACCTGTTTGCACAGAATGATTTTACCTCAGAGTGACAGTATACCATCTGAGGGTGTCACTTACACCGTATCAGGCCAATCTGATATGGAGTTTGTAAAACAGTGGTCTCAAACTCCCGGACCGCGGGCCATTTGCGGCCCGCCCTCCCCCTCTGTGCGGCCCGCGTCACCTTTCAAAAATATAACATAATCTGGCCCGCAGAAAGATTTTTATTCCCTTTGTTTTATATTCATTTGATTTTTTATTTAAACGTTTAAGGGTTCGTTTACATTTCGCGTCTAACAACGCGTTAAAACGAGTCAAAGCATTTTCCACTTTCCAAAGTGCTCAGGAGCGGAAGTTGCGCTCCGTGGCGTGGGTCGCGTCACCCGTTGCTACGCAGCCATGAACCGCGCGCGCTCCGTGATGTCGAGGATACGGAATGCGTGATCGGATTTTAATTCCTCAACTGAACCTCCCGTCAATCATATCATTGTCAACATGCGATAAATTAATCTGATCGGGACTTTGTAGTGTTTGTCCAGAGAAGATTTGTTACTTCCGGGTGGATACTCAGCTGTTACTGAGAGAAGATCAAGCTGCTGTGGGGTTAGTTCACATCAAGTCACAGCTTCTAATGGAGACACCGCATATGGAGGCAGAGCCGTATGTGTACTGCAACACATTTTAAACTACAGAAAAGAAAAGAGCCATCAAAGTGCCCAGGTTAAGGAAAGAGAAAAGATAAGGAGAAATGTACAGAAGATAAAAGTATGTATACAGCTATATATAATGAAGTATAACATATTATTATGTAGCATACTATTCAATTACACATAGAGCAATATTATTATTTTTTTCTGTCCAACTAGCTTATGTAACATTGACTACACATTCAAAAGTTTTAGGATCACTTTCACTTATTCATATTTTTCCACATATGTTAGAAAATTCATTAAAACTGAAATAACAAAGAACACAATGAAGTCAATACTATGACTGAAAACAATCCAAATTAAATCAAAACAGAAACACTTACTGGTGGTAATTTTTTATAATAGTTTATAAATCTATACAGAAATTAAATTGGTTAGTTTAGTGCTTTTATAAAATAATGTGTATTAAAAAGATAAAACCACTGCTTATATATTTTCAAGCATTATTATACATTAAATAATAGAAAATAAACATGACATTTACAGAAATATAGTACTTTTTTAACGTTAAAATAGCTTTGCGGCCCCCCGATGAAAGGTCTGTCTTAGAAATGGCCCCAAGCCAGTTTGAGTTTGAGACCCCTGTTGTAAAATATAGCTCTCCAAAATAGCATAATATTCAATTATTTCTATAAGATCAAATAGATGCTTAAAGGAAACTACCTGTTTGCACAGAATAATTTCACTTCAGAATGACAGTATACCACCTCAAGGTGTCACTCACACAATATCTAGTCAATCTGATGCAGAGTTTTTAAAATACAATGTGTATTTAAATTCTTTTGAAGAGCTGTGTTTTACAAACTCCATATCAGATTGTCCTGATATGTTGTGAGTGATACCCTGAGATGGGATACTGTCCCTCTGAAGTGAAATTATTCTGTGCAAACAGGTAGTTTTCTTTAAGCACCTATTTGATCTTATAGAAACAATCAAGTATTTATGATATTTTGGAGAGCTATATTTTACAAACTTCATATCAGATTGGCCTGATACTGTGTGAGTGACACATTGAGGTGGTATACTGTCACTCTGAGGTAAAATTATTTTGTGCAAACAGGTAGTTTCCTTTAACCATCTATTTGATCTTATAGAAATAGACGTGTATTTAGGTTATTTTGGAGAGCTGTGTTTTACAAACTCCATATCAGATCGGCCTGATACGGTGTAAGTGACACCCTCAGATGGTATACTGTCACTCTGAAGAAAAATCATTCTGTGCAAACAGGTAGTTTCCTTTAAGCACCTTTTTTTTATCTTATAGAAACAATCAAGTTTTTATGATATTTTGGAGAGCTGTAATTTATAAACTCCATATCAGATTGACTTGATTTTGTGTGAGTGACACATTGAGGTGGTATACTGTCACTCTGAAGTGAAATTATTCTGTGCAAACAGGTAGTTTCTTTTAAACAGGTATTTGATCTTATAAAAATAAACGTGTATTTAGGTTAATTTGGAGAGCTTTATTTTACAAACTCCATATCAGATTGGCCTGATATGTTGTGAGTGACACCTTGAGGTGGTATACTGTCACTCTGAAGTGAAATTATTCTGTGCAAACAGGTAGTTTCTTTTAAACAGGTATTTGATCTTATAAAAATAAATGTGTATTTAGGTTAATTTGGAGAGCTATATTTTACAAACTTCATATCAGATTGGCCTGATACGGTGTGAGTGACACATTAAGGTGGTATACTGTCACTCTGAGGTAAAATAATTCTGTGCAAACAGGTAGTTTCCTTTAAGCACCTATTTGAACTTATAGAAATAAACATGTATTTAGGTTATTTTGGAGAGCTGTATTTTACAAACTCCATATCAGATTGGCCTGATACGGTGTGAGTGACACATTAAGGTGGTATACTGTCACTCTGAGGTAAAATCATTCTGTGCAAACAGGTAGTTTCCTTTAAGCACTTATTTTATCTTATAGAAACAATCAAGAATTTATGATATTTTGGAGAGCTGTAATTTATAAACTCCATATCAGATTGGCCCGATATGTTGTGAGTGACACCTTGAGGTGGTATACTGTCACTCTGAAGTGAAATTATTCTGTGCAAACAGGTAGTTTCTTTTAAACAGGTATTTGATCTTATAAAAATAAATGTGTATTTAGGTTCATTTGGAGAGCTTTATTTTACAAACTTCATATCAGATTGGCCTGATACGGTGTAAGTGACACCCTCAGATAGTATACTGTCACTCTGAGGTAAAATCATTCTGTGCAAACAGGTAGTTTCCTTTAAGCACCTATTTGATCTTATAGAAACAATCAAGTATTTATGATATTTTGGAGAGCTGTAATTTATAAACTCCATATCAGATTGGCCTGATATGTTGTGAGTGACACCTTGAGGTGGTATACTGTCACTCTGAAGTGAAATTATTCTGTGCAAACAGGTAGTTTCTTTTAACTCTTTCCCCGCCATTGACGAGAAATATCGTCAATTAAGAGAAAACCCTTCCCCGCCAATGACGAGATTTTCCGTATTTCCGCAATACCGCTATTATCCACCAGGTGGCGCCCTTCCGCAACTTTTTAAAACCGGAAGTATTGCCCTATGGCAAGCTGCTGCATGTCCGTGTCTGTTTTAAAGATCGCTCTGAATATGATCTCTATGAAAAGTCCGTCATAAAAATGGAATTATCTCTGCTTTTTGCTCAAAATATGGTGTTTTTGCAAAAACCTACCCATATTCAAAAGCTGATTGCAAAAGAACCACTAAAGGTAGGATGAAACGGTTTTTTTTGTTTGAAAGCAGAGGGTCTGTTCTTTCATTTGGTATATTGTATGTTTATATATTTAAAGAAGAACATTTTCTGGAAGCATTAAACTTTGGTGAAAATCATGAAAAACGCTGGCGCTGGCTGGCAACTTTTTTAAAAAATGCTGGCGGTGAAAGAGTTAAACAGGTATTTGATCTTATAGAAATAAACATGTATTTAGGTTATTTTGGAGAGCTGTATTTTACAAACTCCATATCAGATTGACTTGATATTGTGTGAGTGACACATTGAGGTGGTATACTGTCACTTTGAAGTGAAATTATTCTGTGCAAACAGGTAGTTTCCTTTAACTCTTTCCCCGCCATTGATGAGATATCTCGTCAATTAAGAGAAAACGCTTTCCCGCCAATGACGAGATTTTCCGTCTTTCCGCAATACCACTATTATCCACCAGGTGGCACCCTTCCGCAACTTTTTAAACCCGGAAGTATTGCCCTATGGCAAGCGGCTGCATGTCCGTGTCTGTTTTAAAGATCGTTCTGAATGGGATCTCTATGAAAAGTCCGTTACAAAAATGGAATTATCTCTGCTTTTTCCTCAAAATGTGGTGTTTTTGCAGAAACCTACCCATATTCAAAAGCTGAATGCAAAAGAACCACTAAAGGTAGGATGAAACTGTTTTTTTTTGTTTGAAAGCAGAGGGTCGGTTCTTTCATTTGGTATATTGTATGTTTATATATTTAAAGAAGAACATTTTCTGGAAGGCATTAAACTTTGGTGAAAATCATGAAAAACGCTGGCGCTGGCTGGCAACTTTTTTAAAACACGCTGGCGGTGAAAGAGTTAAACAGGTATTTGATCTTAAAAAAATAAACGTGTATTTAGGTTATTTTGCAGAACTGTATTTTACAAACTCCATATCAGATTGGCCTGATACGGTGTAAGTGACACTCTCAGATAGTATACTGTCACTCTGAGGTAAAATCATTCTGTGCAAACAGGTAGTTTCCTTTAAGCACCTATTTGATCTTATAGAAATAAACATGTATTTAGGTTATTTTGGAGAGCTGTGTTTTACAAACTCCATATCAGATTGGCCTGATACGGTGTGAGTGACACATTAAGGTGGTATACTGTCACTCTGAGGTAAAATCATTCTGTGCAAACAGGTAGTTTCCTTTAAGCACCTATTTTATCTTATAGAAACAATCAAGTATTTATGATATTTTGGAGAGCTGTAATTTATAAACTCCATATCAGATTGGCCTGATATGTTGTGAGTGACACCTTGAGGTGGTATACTGTCACTCTGAAGTGAAATGATTCTGTGCAAACAGGTAGTTTCCTTTAAACAGGTATTTGTTCTTATAGAAATAAACATGTATTTAGGTTATTTTGGAGAGCTGTATTTTACAAACTCCATATCAGATTGACCTGATACGGTGTGAGTGACACATTAATGTGGTATACTGTCACTCTGAAGTGAAATCATTCTGTGCAAACAGGTAGTTGTCTTTAAACATCTATTTGATCTTATAAAAATAAACGTGTATTTGGGTTATTCTGGAGAGCTATATTTTACAAACTTCATATCAGATTGGCCTGATACGGTGTAAGTGACACCCTCGGATGGTATACTGTCACTCTGAGGTAAAATCATTCTGTGCAAACAGGTAGTTTTCTTTTAATATCTAACTAAATGTATAGAAAATACAGAGTGTATAGGACATCTTAGAGGTCTCTATTTTAAAAACAGCATATCAGACTGTGATGATACTGCATGAGTGACAACCTGAGATGTACCATCATTCAGATATGGAATGATTCTTTGGAAATAGGTAGTTCCTTTAACATATAACTAAATATATAAAAAATACAGCATGTGTTGGACATTTTAGAGCATTCTCATTTAAATACCCTATCAACTATATAGCAATGCTCTGTCAATCCCCTGAACAACCCAGCAACTAGTTACACTAACAGTCACCCATAATGCTGTAGCAACTACCTATCATTCACTCACTGACTCTCTATTATACGCATAACAGTTCTGTGTTAACTACCCTGAACAGCCTAGCAATTTTATAAACCACCTAAAATACCTTAGCAAGGGCCTATCAATCATTTAGAAAGCCACAGCCTCAACGTCGCAATCACCAAGAAAATATAAATATATCCTAGCAACCAATTTAAATACCGTAGCCTAGCAACAGCCCAGCAATCACATAGAATGTCACAGCAACCGCCTAACAACCACCGTTAATATGCTAGCAACTTCATAGTAAACCACCATAATATCTCAAAAACAGCCTAGCAATAACCAATAAAACCCTATCAACAGTCTAGCAATCACCCAGAAAACAAGAGGAATAGTATAGCAACCAACCAGAATTCCACAACAACAACTTAGCAACCACACAGAACCCCAGAGCAACAGCCTAGCAACCGCCATAATTCCCTAGCAACCACAAAGAATGCCAGAACAACAACCTAGCAACCACCCATATAGCCTAGCAACAGTCTAGCAATCACAGAGAAAACCAAAGCTATACCCTAGCTACCATTTAAAAACCTTAGTAACAGCGTAGCAACCACACATAATGCAATAAAAAATAGCCTAGCAACCACCCATAATACCCTAGCAATGAATTAAAACAGACCCAGAATGCAACAAAAACAGCCTAGCAACCACCCACAATACCCTAGCAATGATTTAAAAAGACACATAATGCAACAGAAATAGCCTAGCAACCACCCATAATACCCTAGCAATGAATTAAAACAGACCCAGAATGCAACAGAAACATCATAGCAACCACCCATAATACCCTAGCAACGACTTAAAAAGACACATAATGCAACAGAAATAGCCTAGCAACCACCCATAATACCCTAGCAATGAATTAAAACAGACCCAGAATGCAATAGACACAGCCTAGCAACCACGCAAAATGCAACAAAAACAGCCTAGCAACCACCCATAATACCCTAGCAATGACTTTTAACAGACACAGAATGCAATAGAAACAGCTTAGCAGCCACCAATAATACCCTAGCAACGACTTAAACAGACACAGAATGCAAAAGAAACAGACTAGCAATCACCCATATACCCTAGCAACAGTCTAGCAATCACATAGAAAACCAGAACTATACCCTAGTAACCACTTAAAAAGCCCTAGCAATAGCATAGCAAGCAACCAGAATGCAACAAAAACAACCTAGCAACCACCAATAAAACCCTAGTAACAGCCTAGCAACCACACAGAATGCAAGAGAAACAACCTAAAAACCAACCATAATACCCTAGCAACAACTTAAAGAACCTTAGCAACAGCCTAGCAACCACACAGAATGCAAGAGAGACCGCCTAGCAACCACCCTAATACCCTAGCAATAACTTAAAACAGACACAGAATGCAACAGAAACAGCCTAGCAACCAAACAGAATGCAACAGAAACAGCCTAGCAACCACCCATATGCCCTAGCAACAGTCTAGCAATCACATAGAAAACCAAAGATATACCCTAGCAACCACTTTAAAATCCCTAGCAATAGCATAGCAAGCAACCAGAATGCAACAAAAACAACCTAGCAACCACGCATAAACTCCTAGTAACAGCCTAGCAACCACACAGAATGCAAGATAAACAGCCTAGCAGCCACCAAAAATACCCTAGCAACGACTTAAACAGACACAGAATGCAAGAGAAACAGACTAGCAACCACCCATATACCCTAGCAACAGTCTAGCAATCACATACAAAACCAAAGCTACACCCTAGCAACCACTTAAAAAGCCCTAGCAATACATTAGCAAGCAACCAGAATGCAACAAAAAAAACCTAGCAACAATGCATACAACCCTAGTAACAGCCTAGCAACCACACAGAATGCAAGAGAGACCGCCTCGCAACCACTCATAATACACTAGCAATGACTTTAAACAGACACAGAATGCAACAGAAACAGCCTAGCAACAAAACAGAATGCAACAGAAACAGCCTAGCATCCAAACAGAATGCAACAGAAACAGCCTAGCAACCAATTATAGAACCCTAGCAACCACAAACAATGCAAGAGAAACAGCCTAGCAACTACCCATAATACCCTAGCAATTACTTAAAACAGACACATAATGCAACAGAAACAGCCTAGCAACCATTTATAGAACCCTAGCAACCACACAGAATGCAACAGAAACAGCCTAGCAACCACTCATAATACCCTAGCAATTACTTAAAACAGACACATAATGCAACAGAAACAGCCTAGCAACCATTTATAGAACCCTAGCAACCACACAGAATGCAAAAGAAACAGCCTAGCAACCACCCATAATACCCTAGCAAAGACTTAAACAGACACAGAATCCAACAGAAACAGACTAGCAACCACCCATAATACCCTAGCAATTACTTAAAACAGACACATAATGCAACAGAAACAGCCTAGCAACCAAACAGAATGCAACAGAAACAGCCTAGCAACCACTTATAGAACCCTAGCAACAACACAGAATGCAAGAGAAACAGCAACCACCCATAATACAACAGAAACAGCCTAGCATCCAAACAGAATGCAACAGAAACAGCCTAGCAACCACTTATAGAACCCTAGCAACCACACAGAATGCAAGAAAAAACAGCCTAGCAACCATCCATAATACCCTAGCAATTACTTAAAACAGACACATAATGCAACAGAAACAGCCTAGCAACCATTTATAGAACCCTAGCAACCAAACAGAATGCAACAGAAACAGCCTAGCAACCACTTATAGAACCCTAGCAACCACACAGAATGCAACAGAAACAGCCTAGCAACCACTTATAGAACCCTAGCAACCACACAGAATGCAACAGAAACAGCCTAGCAACCACTTATAGAACCCTAGCAACCACACAGAATGCAAGAGAAACAGCCTAGCAACCACCCATAATACCCTAGCAATTACTTAAAACAGACACATAATGCAACAGAAATATCAGCAGATTAAGTGAGAAACTTTTATTTTGAAATCATTCCTAATGTCTAATTTATGTGCACACAGAAAAAAAACGGGGGGCTAGTTTGACCGTCTTTTTCGGAGTGGCGGCTGGCTTGACTGCAGTCAACGTTAGGAGACCGTACTGGCGACGTGGTAATTTGGTACTATAATGGTAATGACATTTCCTCCCTAGGATTTACCAGTTAACAATTGTTGGTTCCCAAAACGTTTTCCTAACATTAGTTTTTGTTCTAAAAATGTTCCCCTAACGTTAGTTTTTGGTTTCCATAATGTTATTTTTAAGGTTTGTTTTTGGTTAGCCAGGAGAGTTTTCTTTACAGAAATATAATGTTATTTTTAGGTTAGTTTACATTCCCCTAACGTTATGATAACATTAGAATAACAATAGGAGAACGTTATTTTCAGGTTAGTTTAATGATTTTCTGCTAAGAATAAATAACAACAAAGTACTTTAAACGTAGTTTATTTATGTATCAAGCAAAATAAACAACACATAGTTTATCTAGGAAACCAAGACATTTGTTATTTTCGACGAGGTATTTGTTCAAGAGTTCAGCTTAGTCAGACAATTTAAAAAACTAAAACCGGAAGTAAAGTTCGGACCAGTGGCATATCACGTCACCGCACGGTGTGTCCAATGAAATAGTCTATACAGAAAAGGATGCATATGTGTAGCCTTCGCACTCTCAAGAAGGTATCCATGAAATTGTAAAACACCTTGTTTCTCAATATACGCTCTTCAGCGATCTTGCATACTTGTGTTCTCGCTCCACGTCATTATTAACCATCAAAGTTCAATTCCAATTCTCAAGAACGCAAGTACAGAGGATGCATAAAATTACCTGGATGTGTCCTTTATATTGAGGATACATCGAGTGCAGACTTGCGCTATAAAAACGGTTTATGCCCCAGAAGTCATTGCGGCAAAACGAAGCGAAGGAAGGAAGTGCTAAGCACACCTGTTTTTAACGCCGTCGAGCGCACGAGAGTGAGAAGCTGGTTAAAGTAAACGTTTGTTTTTAAACATTTAAAGTATTAAATACATAAAAAAAATGCTAATTTGATATTGAAATG
This sequence comes from Paramisgurnus dabryanus, assembly GCF_030506205.2. Lineage (NCBI taxonomy): Eukaryota > Metazoa > Chordata > Actinopteri > Cypriniformes > Cobitidae > Paramisgurnus > Paramisgurnus dabryanus. Next base: position 6,617,479 of record NC_133344.1, on the reverse strand, counting down.
TATGTTTTATTGGCATAGAACAACTAATCTTAATTGAGTTTCTAATTTTAGATTATATTATTTTTTTACCTGGTACCTGAAATATTTACGTATTTTCCATTAAAAAAATAATAATGTATGTAAAATGCAGATAATGGTATGTTTGTCACTTTATGAATGTTGCGATTCTGAATCTGGGGAGGTCAGGTTACCAACAGGAAGATCGCAAAGATCTCAATTCTCACAAGTGCGTTCTGTGTTCTCGCGACCTTGTGAGTTTGTTCTTCCAAGGTCGCCTGGCAAGACCGATCTCCACGAGAACGCAAGTCTGTTCTTTGCGTTCTTGGAATTGAGAAACAGCCCTAGATCCTCTACTATTCCCTGTGGAAACCGGAAGTGTGACCTCTGACCTATTTCTGAATTATCTGACTTTCTGCGTGTTGCATTTTAGAATACTGAATTTGGTCGTCTACATTTTATTATTTATCTTGCAAAACTGAATTGTAAATATCTTTACAAATACGGCAATATTCAGTTTTATTAAATAACAGTTGTCTGTTATTCAAGTTTATGCATTTCAAATTCAAAACGTTTTGGCAGAATTCTAGCTCCATAGATGGAAGTGTGACTTTGGATGGTGATTTCAATGGAGAGTGAGATCATGATTTCGGTGCTAGTAGGCTAAAGTTTTTTAAAATCAGATACCCTGCCTTTAAGTGTAAAACTTGCATTTTATAGTCAGGAGCTTTATTTATGAACCTACACTTTTAGTCAGGTTTACTTATTCTCCCTTATGAAAAATAAACATCCAGTAAAGCTGATTGATTGCCTACAAATACATGGCTATATACAAATACTGTAGCAAAACGGTTTCTTTTCTATCATCCTGGTAGGTTGTTATTTTCTATTTTTTATAATATTACTTACGTTTTAAGATTATGAATTCTACTGTTTACTTTTTCCCCTAAAATAAAAGAATATGAAGAAATTATTTAAAATTATTCTTTCTTGAATGTGCAAATGAAAAGTGCAGTTGAAGTTTTAAGGCTTTATTTTCATCTGTATACTGTAGCTGTACAATGACTTTGTTTTTTTTACAACATTACATTCAACTGTGATTATCATTAAAATACTAATAATAAAGTAGAAAGAAACCTGTTATACAATATATGGTGTCTGTGCAGTGAAAGTGTGACATGCTTGCATATAGGCCTATAGCAGAAGTCAGAAGACGTAATTGTTAGAAAAATGAACAAAGCATTTACTGAATAATCTGAACACTTTCTTTCTCAGTGTGTTACTATCCAAGGCAAGTTAATGGACAATAAATGACATTATGGTTCCATGACATTAAGACTTTGAAACCAATTCTTAAAATCACATAGCACACAACATAAAATAAACGAGTTTGACACATAACAAAAGAGTTTATAAAAGAGATTATATAAAAATTATAAATGTGTCAATAAAAAATGAAAAACAACACTACTGTATATAGTTACTAGTGATGCAACAATACACTTAGTTCACAGTTCAATACAATTTTCGGTTCTTGTCCACGGTTTTCTGTTCTGTTTCGGTTCTGATGCCTTGGCCTATTAAAGTGTTTTTTAATTATTCTATGCTTAGGAAACAGGAACAGTGAGATGTTAAGAAGCAAAAATACTGGTTTTAATTGCAGTTCTCTTTATTTTATGTAAATGCAAAATCATCTTAAACATTTCTAGTGTATTGATACAATAATATAAGATATAATTAAATAAAGACATATAAAAATGATATCCTATTCAAACTGGGGAACATGTGAATTCATTACATTACATAAATTGGCCATTTTATATACCTGTACTTAGTAAATTAAACTTTACATTGTAAATGAAGGCTATACCTTACTGCACTACTGTTAAATCCAACATCATGCTGTCTGTGTAGAAACCAAAAATGCGTTGCACAATCAAGATTACTGGTGGGATTTATTTTATTTTATCAGGCGCATTCTCTTCTTGAGTTGAACTTTTTGAGGACGGAAGACGTGTTTGAGGCAAATAACGCGCGTTTGCCTCAATAACAAGCCCAATTTGCGTCATTCGCATTGCCCCACGCGAATTTGCATCTTTACATTGATGTTGTATGTAATCTACACGCGCAAGTAATTAATCCACACCTCAGATTTAAAAGACAGTCGTTCTGCTGCTTTTTGTTGACGTATTTCTGTTGGGTTTGTGCGCACGCGAATGAAATCTGACACCAGCATTGCAAGCAGAGTTCAAGCAGAGTTAACGCAGGTAGCACACAGTGACTGCATATCAACTCGCTGTGTCGTATAGACGGTTTCATCGCACGCACGTGATTCACGTCTGGATCCGAACTTTACTTCCGGTTTTGTTTTTTTAATGGTCTGACTAGTTGCTAAACTGATCTCTTGAACAGATGCCTCGTCTAAAATAACAAATGTTTTGGTTTCCTAGGTAATCAATGTGTTTTTTTTTGCTTGTTATATAAATAAACTACGTTTAAAGTACTTTGTTGTTATTTATTATTAGCGGAATTTACCGGAAGTTACGTGCGGACCGCGACAGCCGCTTGTTTATCTTGTTATTGCTGAAACCGTCTATATAACCGCACATTAACAAAAGTGCATGGAATATAGAACTGACAGATTTGGATGGACAAACATGCGCGTATTGCACCGTGGGGGTCGAACCGAATGATTCAATAATGTATTGAGAATTGTGGCATCCCTAATAGTTACAGTATGTTTGCTGTCCTCCAAAAATTACGACCTAATAGTTCGTTTATGCATGCACCATAATACAACAGATAGGGACGTAGTGCCCTCTAGCTGCCAAAGCTTATACGACCCGTGGTTACGTTTTAAGGTTCTTTGCCTTATACGTCAGATTAAATGCATTTTATTTTCTACATTTGTAAATATAGAAATGGTTTCATAAACAATTATGGTTTTAAAGATATGTTGGAGCATCTAAACCCACCCTTTCCCTAAACCCAACCAGTTTGTTTATCACATTGTCGCCTTCACCTGCATTCATATAAGTTTAGTTACAGCCTAAAAGTGGCCCTGGAAGCCCAAAAGCAGCACACCACACACCCCTCTGTTAGCGATTTAGATGCTCTTCTCCTCAGTCTATTATTCACGTTCCGATTTTCCACGGTCTGTTCACCATTTCTGTAGTGAAAAAAATGCTTCCCTGCCAATGACGAGTAATTCTGGCTTTCCGCAACACTGCTATTATCCACCAGGTGGTGCTCTTCTGCAACTTATACAACTCAGAAGTATTGCCCTAGGACAAACAGCTGTATGTCCATGTATGGTTTTATGGATCGCTCTAAATTGGATCTCTATCAAGTCCTTTACAAAAATGCAATTATCTCAGCTTTTTGCTCAAAATTTTGTGTTTTTCAAGAAACCTACCCCTATTTGAGAAGTGATTACAAGAAAAGTAATGAAGGTAGGATGAAACGTCTTTTTTGTTTTAAAGCAGAGGGTCTATTTTTTCATTTGATATATTGTACGTTTTCTGAAAGATATTAAACTTTTGTGAAAATCATGAAAATGCTGGCACTAGAAACTTTTTTCTGGCAGGGAAAGTTAAAGGTTCTGTCCAGTATGAACTCTCTGATGGGATTTTAAGTTAGACGAAGAAGCAAACATCTTGTCACACTGAGAGCATTTGTAAGGTTTATCACCTGTATGAATTCTCATGTGACTTAGTAATGAAGACCCTTGACTAAAACTCTTCTCAGAGACACTACAGTGATAAGGTTTCTCTCCAGTATGAACTCTTTGATGAACTCTGAATTGAGATGAAATAGAGATTCACATTGAGATACACATTGAGTATGTTTACATGCACAGAATAAGCGGATATCTATCAAAAATCTGCTTATTACAGAAAACTGTTTTCATGTGTTTACATGCAAATCAGTAAGCCAGCTATGCAGACAACTGCGTTTACATGGGACTTGAAGAATTATCAGTTTTCTCGCAGGCAGTGACGTCACCACCTATAGTACACAATAGTCGTTCAAAAAGTAAACGACATATCTGTATTAATTACTGTTGTATCTCTCCTTGTGTCTGCAGAACCTGTAAATGTAACATGAGCTTTTATTTTCACAGTTTCTCTGCCAACTGCTTTAGTCGAGCGGAGACTTTTATGCGTTACCTTGCGCTTACTTCCGCGTGGGACGTTTATCTTTCATACGCGGAGACATGCGCACATGGACAAAACCGTGAGAAAGCCGGTTAAGGTGTTTACATGCCACGCGAAATCGGCGTAATGAGCAAAAAACTACCTGTGCCGATCGGTTTTTGCTTACGCTGTTTATGGGCTTTCACCGATTAAAGAAAACCGCTTTACGCGTTAACATGACCCCACGTGTTATCAGTTTATTAAGCATAATCGGCGTAAGACTGTTCATGTAAACGCACTCATTGAGTGCAGACGTAAGGTTTCTCTCCAGTGTGAACCCTCTGATGGACTTTTACATGAGCTGACTGAGCAAACGTCTTGTCACACTGAGAGCATTTGTAAGGTTTTTCACCTGTATGAACTCTCATGTGCTTTAGTAAGGTATCCTTTACACTAAAACTCTTCCCACAGAGACGACAGTGATAAGGTTTCTCTCCAGTATGAACTCTCTGATGGACTTTGAAGTGACCTGAACAAGTAAACGTCTTGTCACACTGAGAGCATTTGAAAGGTTTTTCACCTGTATGAATTCTCATGTGACTTAGTAATGAAGCCAGTTGACCAAAACTCTTCTCACAGACACTACAGTGATAAGGTTTCTCTCCAGTATGAACTCTTTGATGAACTCTGATTTGAGATGAATTAGAGAAGCGCTTTCCACATTGAGTGCAGACGTAAGGTTTCTCTCCAGTGTGAACTCTTTGATGAACTCTGAATTGAGGTAAATTAAAGAAACTCTTCCCACAGACACTACAGTGATGAGGTTTCTTTCCAGTATGAACTCTTTGATGAACTCTGAATTGAGATGAATTAGAGAAGCGCTTTCCACATTGAGTGCAGACGTAAGGTTTCTCTCCAGTATGACTTCTCTGATGGGCTTTTAAATGACCTGACTGAGCAAACGTCTTGTCACACTGAGAGCATTTGTAAGGTTTTTCACCTGTATGAACTCTCTGGTGCTTTAGTAAGGTAGACTTTAGACTAAAACTCTTCCCACAGACACTACAGTGATAAGGTTTCTCTCCAGTGTGAACTCTCTTATGAACTTTTAAATTACTTGAACAAGCAAACGCCATGTCACACTGAGAGCATTTGAAAGGTTTTTCACCTGTATGAAGTCTTTGATGAACTTTAAGATTTGGTTTGGTTTTGAAGTATTTTCCACATTCAGTGCAGTTGAAAGGCTTTTCACCACTGTGTGTCCTCATGTGAACATTTAGATCAGAGGAAGAGACACAAATCTTTCCACACTGCTCACAGTGAAACTGCTTCTTCTTCTTCTCTCTGTGGTCTTCTGAATGAAGTTTCTTCTCTTGTAAGGTAGTAAAGCTGATCTCAGATCTGGTGAAGAGTTTCTGTTCTGTGTGTTTTCTCTCATGTCGCTCTAAAAGTCTCTGTGAGCTGAATGTCTTTCCACAGGTGATGCAGGAAAGAGTTTGTGCTGTCAGTCGCTCTTTTGATGTTGAGGACGTTATGTCTATATCCAAACATGAATCACTCTTCACATCTGAAAGAAACAAGAAACAGTCCTGTTGTGTCAGTCCTGTTATTACAGCTGGGTCATTGCAGATCAAAAAAAAGTGCAATTCCAAACAGTAAAACTAACTTGTAATGGAAAGTACCTGGTACTCAAAATGTGTGAATTTACTTCATTTTAAAGTTAAATTAACACAATTAGTTGTGGATGTTCCAGTTCCCAGCATGCTTTGCATGAGCACACAATACGACAGCATTTTTTTTTATTAAGTAATATTTTATGTGTTTTTTAGTAAAGAAAAAGACTCAGTAGTGTTAAACATTTATTTATGTTGGAGATTTAGAAGAGTTTGCTATTTTTATTTTATTTTTGGGCTTACCATTGTTCAGAAGTGTGGTGCCTGTGCTTGGCTCTAAGTCAACAATGTGTTGCTTTATCATGTAAAGAATAAGTATGAGCTCAGGGCTAACTTTCACAATCTCAACACACTTTCACTGGTATAACATTTACACGAGTCACATGATTTGTTTCTGTGATTTGCGAACAAAAATTAAATGGTAGTTGGTATTTTGAGTACTCTGAACTTGTCGGGTTTTACAGTGTACTGTTAAGTTGTAAAATTTAAGTATTTGAGTACAGGAAACTTATAAAAAACAAGGCAATTAGTTGCCACAAAATATTTAAGTAACATTACTTCTACAATTAAAGTTACATAAAGTATCTAATTTAATTTGTATCAGACTTAAACTAAGTTACGATAAATACATTTTTTGATTTGAATTGAAATTGTCTGAACTCAAAACTTTTAAGTTTTCTAACTTAAGAAAATAGCGGCAATCAGTTGCCTACAATTTTTTGAGTTAGAAGAACTTATCCGAGTTTACAGTGTATATTTTATTAAAATAATAACAATATAACTAGTGATCAATGAAAAAATATATAGGGCTGTTTTCCCAGACAGGGATTAGCTTAAATCAGGACTAGGCCTTAGTTTAATTAAGAAATATAACTATTTTTAACAAACATGCCTTACTAAAAACATTACTGGTGTGCATTTTAAGGCCAAACAAAGGTTGTTCAAACTGAAAACAACTTGCACTGACATATCTTAAAATACATAAGTGCAAGTTGTTTTCAGATGTACAGCTCTTACATTTATTTTAGTCTAGGACTAGTCTAATCCCTGTCTGGGAAACCGCCCATTTAATGTAATGCATGATTATTTGTGAGTAATCCACATTTTTGTAAGAGTCGTCAAACGGAGCAATAACGACAAAATGACTTTCATAATCCTTGTTGCATTATATGATGACACTTCTAAGAATAAGATGAAGTATTTTTTAAAGGGATAGTTCACCCCAAAATTATCACTTTTCCCTGTGTCGTTCTAAACTCCCAAGTGCTCAGATTGTCTTCAGTAGAGATCGACAGTTAATGATTTTTTTACTGATACAGACTATTTGGATGCTTATGTGCCCGATAACAGATATGCTGAACCAATTTGATTTACTCTTATACTACTGTTTTGACACAATTACAACAACACTAGTCAACTGTACAAACACGTATAATAACAACAATCACAATGTAATAAACCGAGACCGACCGATTTATCAGTTTTCCGATTTTATCGCTGATATGAGCATGTCGCAGATATATCTGTATCGGCGTATACGACACAGATATGCAGTCGATATGAACGTTTTTCACTTTAAGATTATCTGTTTATGATGACAAGCAGAGTTAGTGTCCCAGTCACACCACTGAGAATGACCGAAGTTACACATATATAAACGCCAATGAGGCGTTTAGCGAGGCGCGGGCGCGTCCAGTTAATGCATCTGTCTTTTCTATCATTTCACTGTAGCTCAGCATCGTGGTGTAAAGTTAACATTATTACTTTAAAAGCAGCAGTAAAACTGTTTCTACTGTAATGGTTTAACTTTGCAATCAATCCATTGTTCATATTAATGTTTAAGTTGACACATTGTGCCATATAGTTTTGCCATTCAAGATCTTATTTGTGCGTGTTTTTTCGTAGTGCATGATCACAGTTCATATGTGTGGGGAAAGACAAGCTATTAGAGTAAAATATTGTGTTAGGCTGCTTCATGAGTTAATAAGAAAACATTTTTTACAATTCCTGCAAATGCAGTGATGAAGTTCATGTTCTCATGATTTATTTTTATGAATTAAAATGTTTTGAAAATGTGCTTTGGACAGAGATGCATTCATTTTTTCTCTTTCGTGGAGGTTATGTTTTGAAAGACGATGTCCTGTAGCTCAGGCACGGCCCCACTTCTCAACAGGCCCACCTAAAACTTTTTTCCCAAAAAAACCCCCAAACTTTTACTATATTCTAATTTTGTCAAGAATTATTTTAAAAAAAAATCGTCAATAAGCTCATAATTTGTGCTAAAAAAGTCTAAATGTTAAGTTTTAAAACCATTTTAAAAAGCTGGTAATATTTTGATGTTTCTGCGCAATTTCAGCAGTCAGTGAGGTTCGGTTTGTTCCGATCAGAGCTGGTGAGCGGAGAGCGCATTTCTGAATATTAGAAATATTTTAATTAGAAATATAATCTAGATTAATATTATAAAAAAATTTGTTAGGTAATACAATGATTACCAAATTTCTCTCTCATATTGCTCCTCATATCCACTGAAAACAGTCCAAAAAATTGAACCAAAAGTCAAATTATTATGGACGGAAGTTAAAACTGGTGGGTACAAAATGACTCATGAATCATGACTCAGTTAAGGCAGCGGCAGTCACGCGGTCTCTTCACAACATTTTTACACCTGGTTATTAAGACACCTTTGGTCGATTGGATTAAAAGTGGACGAGAGAGAAAGAGAGAGACATTCCCGTTTACACTTTGTGTTTTTAATTCGCCTCTTTTGTCCACTTGCGAGTTTTTGAAAAGAAAGCTGCTTGTGTTGTTACTGAACATGCTCATTTCAGAGCAATTGATTAAATAAGTCCACGCAACTTTAAACCATCGCTATATAAAAGAGGCGGAGAGCAGATGCTTTAGTTTTGTAAAAATCTAAAGTCCTTTTTCTTAAAGGTAAGTTGCTTATTAATTTGTGAAGTACATAAGTTACTGTAAAGCTAATAAACTTCATAAGTTTCCCTTTTCATTACAAGTCCTATATAACGTTATTCTCTTCAAACCTGCCAATGATTCAAGTTGTATGTTGTTCTGTTTGTGTTTTAAAGTTATTCATGATAAGTCAAGTTTACGGTTTTGTGCACTGATAACATTTTGGATAATAAAGATTATTGTTAAACACACCTGCCTGTATTACACGTCTTTGTCACGGCATTTTAAGTGTTTGATAACCACATTTGTTAGTGATCGTTGCAAACATTTGTTATATATAATGTATAGTGTATTCTATGTACAGTACTGTAGTATAATAAAATATACTGTAGTATATGTGAACTGTACTATAATACACAATGAATACCGGCCGATATATTGTTATCTGTCTTTTTTACTCCCTAATATCTGTATCGGCCCAAAAAATGCATATCGGTTGAGTCTAGTAATAAATAGAGGAGTTAAAGAGTGACAAATAATATTAATTTAATGAATGATATCAAAGAAATGATACATTGTTAGGAAAGTAACCAACCAAACAGCGTATCATTGAATTTCCACTGGTATTTCATGTCAGAATAATTCACATTTTGTTGTTATAGTTTATGAAATGGCTGTTGACAAAATGCTGGTTATCTATGCATTTTATCATACATCAACTTTATCAAACTTGTTATAGCTCACGGAGGTAATAAACAGAGGCGGAAACTACTTAAGTATTTTTACTTTCTACATAAAAGTAAATTTTTAAGTATTCATATTTTATCAGTGTTTTTCTTTGGAAAACATACATTCCAAAGCATATTATCATAATTTGTACTCCACTACATTTCATAATTTCAAGTTTTTGGTTTATATTTAATATTTAAGTACATAAGAAAATTAAAAGTACACAATTTTTATGTAATTAGTTATTAAATCAATTTTAATCTGCAATATAAAAAGAATACACAGTAGTATGATTCTATGCTTTAGAATGTAGTGAACATTTTTTAGTAAAGTACATTTTTTCCCAAGACAAAAACTCTGATGAAGCACAGATGCTTGGAAATTTACTTAAAATACTCAAGTAATGTCCGCCTCTGGTAATAAATAATTAATTAATGTCCACAGACATTTATTTAGATGTTTTTAGCAAAATAATGTTTATCTGGTTAATGTTAATATAACTTGGGGTACATCTTCTTAAAAGTTAGCTGAATGTGGTGTCTGTGCTTCTGCCTTCAACCCAGTAAGTGAACAACAAGATGAACGGGAGTTTTAAAGGCTATTAATAAGCATACAAAAAAATTAATTTAGTATTATTAATTTTTATTTCCCACAAGCATTCATTCATGGCTGTTAAATTCAAGATACGTTGTTACTGAGACAGGATTTGATGAATCAATTTACGTGAGTCTGTGAGTTTGTCTCAATTTCTTAGTCAAACTGCTGCTTTTCAGGCATTTATAATAAGGTGACCAGATTTTTCAAATGAAAACCGGGGACATTTCCTAGTTAAATGGTTAAAATATCATTAATATCATTGTTATCTATGAATTATTAAATGGTGACAAAATGTTTTTTGAAAGTTTTCTTCTTTTTATTGTTGTGGGTTCACTGCAAAAAATGACTTCTTACTTAATTGTATTTTTGTCTTATTTTCAGTACAAATATCTAAAAAATCTTAAATCAAGATGCATTTTCTTGATGAGCAAAATCCCCTAAGAAAAATCTAGCTTTAAGACAAAAAACTAATTTAAGTGAATTTGTGCTTAAAACATGCAAAAAATATTTTTCTTGAATTAAGTAGTGGTAGATTTTTTTGCTTGTTTTAAGCACAAATTTGATATTTTGGTCTAAAAATTAGACTTATATTCTTAGGTCATTTTGCCCATCAAGAAAATGCATTTTGACTTAAGAATTTTTTTATATTTGTACTGAAAACAAGAGAAAAATACTAATAAGAAAGTCATTTTTTGCAGTGTTTCTAATTCAATTAATTGAACAATTTCTGTATCCTAAAAATAGAATAGAAATCATTTTTCATGTTTTTTACAAAAGAGACATACCCCATCAAAAATGTCTTGTAAGGTACTACTTCAGCTGATTTCATAACATTGTAAACGTGAAGAAAAGAAGGAATAGTGCAAAATGTAAACATATTTAGCCTACACAAAACAAATGCTCCGTAACATACTGTGATCAGTTTACTTCATTGGTTTATTATTTTAATTTAACATGAGTAATTAGTACCTTAAGCCCCCATAACTTTTTTCACATCTTATGATAACTTGATTGATGATAATGACGCTTTCTTGTGTGCCTTGTAGTAAATTCTTCATCGCTAAATCAGTGGCGTGCGCAAGTAATACGTAGCTCGCGGCCCCCTCTGCTGGTGAAAATAATCATTACATGATTGCTCCGGTCTGGTACTACAAACTAGGGATGCTCCGATCAGGATTTTTGCAGCCGATACCGATCACCGATTTGTAATCGCTGTGATCGGCCGATACCGATTCCGATACCGATTTTTTTTTAAAGCTGATATGCAAGCTCTTTGATGACTAACTGTTACAATCTTTTCTAAATAAAATAATACCACGGATGTTGCCTTTGTTATATTACTTGCAGTAAGTAGGTATATTATTGTTTTAATAGAGACTCAAATAAATAAGCACAACAAATATTTATTCTGCAAAGAGAAATTTAATATGGCTTTAAAAAGGCTTATGTCTCCTAAAAGTACTGAAAATAAAACACTTCACAGACTTTACTGTATTAATTAAATATACACGCACTCGTATGCAGTATAAAAATTCTTTAGTCAAGAGCAGAGAGTGATTTTATTGAGAGATGAATTAGGTTACTGCAGCTTTAAGACGTGAGAGAGAGATCGCTCTGTTCACGTGCACTGATGACAGGCTTCTGTGTGTGTGGGCGGTGGCTGAACGCAGACAAGCAGCTGTGAGGAAAATAAAAGTTTAAACGCTCAAAACTTTAAGACGCATGCAAATAAAAAACTTTTGGCATGAGGATGCAATTGTCCGTGATAGATATGTGTTGTATACGCTGTTTGATGGGGATGTGAAGACGCCTCGCGCTGTTGACCGGAGCGCGTCCTCATACGCATATCTAAAGGCAAAGAGAGACATACAAATCTGCACGCTGCACATGAGCAACAGGTTGTAAAGCATCATAAGCATTTTTACAACCTGTTGCTCATGTGCAGCGTGCAGATTTGTATGTCTCTCTTTGCCTTTACAGAGATATGCGTATGAGGACGCGCTTCGTTAAACAGCGCGAGGCGTCTTCACATCCCCATCAAACAGCGTATACAACACATATCTATCACGGACAATTGCATCCTCATGCCAAAAGTTTCTTATTTGCATGCGTCTTAACGTTTTGAGCGTTTAAACTTTTATTTTCCTCACAGCTGCTTGACTGCGTTCAGCCACCGCCTACGTAAAAAATGTCTTTAATTGCAACCGCATTCAGGATCCTTTTGATGACAAAAGTAAACAGAAAGATCGGTTTATGAGATCGGCAGATTTAGCGAGCACCGATCGAGTCATTTAATGCCATTATCGGCCGATACCGATCGGCGGCCGATCGATCGGAGCATCCCTACTACAAACGCTATGTTGATCGGGTTTTCAGTGTATTTGCTGGTTGTTTTGGACATGCTGTAAAACGGGGACGTCTGGTCACCTTAATTTATAACACATCTTATCTGTGCATTAATGTCTGTTATGTTACATAAATTGCTTTATTAAAGCAGGGCTATTCAATTTGTTTGTCGTGGGGGCCAGTTCATGAAAAGCATCTCAAATGAGGGGCCGGAGATATAACAGTGATGATGACTACATTTTCCAACATTTAAACATACTAATGTTATATTTTGAAACTTCATAAAAACAAAACCAGTGCATTGTACACTAGGCTTTTTCTACAAACATGTATTTTAAAACTGCATTCAACAACATTAGTGCATTGTTAGATGTCTAAGTATGCTTTTTCTACATCCAGACATGTTCATATGTTGTATTTTAAAATTGCATAACAACATAAGTGCATTGTAAGATGCCCAAGTAAGCTTTATTCTACATTTAAATAGGTAAATAAGAGCCATATCACACTCATTGAGAATTTAACTAATTTACTCACTTCAGTGCACATAACAAAAAAGTTTATAATATGGAACATAATTGTTTTATGCAGTTTTTTGCGAGCGGGGGAAGCGATCGCCTTGAACTTGTGGACCAAAGTGCGAACATAAACACGTGACACAGCTGCTCACACCAGTCACGTGACTCGCGCTCTGCAGCTCATGCTGTATGAAACAGACGCACGCGCAAACAACTCGTAACTCCATGGCCCATTGTCTAACTTACTAAATTTATTATAGAGATGTCTTTTTTACAGACTACATGAAGGGCCGGATCAAATTACCTTGGGGGCCGGGTTTGGCCCGCGGGCCGCCAATTGAATAGCCCTGTATTAAAGCAAAGTAAGTATACTCAAAGTCCTTTTAATGAAGTTGCGTCACTCCGCCTTCATATTTGCTGCGCACGCTGTTGTTGTCTCCTCTTTTTAGTGGTGAAATGGCGTCCATCGCATAAATCTCAAAACGGCCACAAGATGGCGGCATTTATTGGTCAAACCAATATTACAAAACCAATTTCCGATAATGGGAAAATGCTTAAAGGTTCTGTACGTAACGTTTCTACTTAAACGAATCCATTTTCAATTGCCTGTGTGCGAATGGGTTGTAATCTCACATTAAAATGATCCACTTTGCGGGTTTTGCTATTACCTCTGAAAAAAATATTATTCTTTTTATGTGAAAGTACCGGGCCGGATTTGGCGCGAAATCCAGTGACGTCACCTGCATGCGCGCTCCCGAGCCTCTCGTCTCGTTTTGCGCTCAACAGCAACGACAATGTCTGATAACAGACTGAAACGACCTGCTCCCAGCACAACACAGACTCCAACACAAACTCCACATATTGTGAAGAAAAGTTATCTACTGAAGCTCGTAAGGCCAAACGTGAATCGGATCAACTAAGGACAAAAACACGGATTAACATTGGCAGGGCATTTGAATTATGGAGAAACCTCCACTTTGTTTTGGGTATAAAAACGGATCCGGAGTTGGCTTTCATCCTTTTGGACAGGTAAGTTAACATTACTACAAAGCATGTCAAATATATTTCGATTATGTGCTTTAGTTTTTTAGACGTTGTTACGGTTTGCTAGCCTTCGCTTTAGCTTGTGTTCGCCCAGCCGTAGTAGATCGATGACGTAAAACTGCGGACACGTTTGTTTGCGTGCGTCCGTTTTTTAAAATTCTTTAAAATCGTACAGTCTGACATTGATGGAAACTGAGATTATACAGTGTGACATGGACTTAACTACGATATTGATCGCACAGTGTGGCAAGCAACAACCCTAAAGGACTAATTAAAATAGGACAGTATATACCGGCTTTACTGTTATACTGAAATTGTTCAGTGTAGTTCACTAATCATTTTCGTTATCTTACCGTAAATGTACCTACGTAACACCACATTACATAGGCTAAATGCAGTCGATTAAACGTTGCAGTGGGAGTTTACCTGAGTCTCCAGCATGTTGTGTGATGCTTTCTTCGGTCTGTTAAATCTCAGTCTGGCCGTCGCTCATGAGTTCGAGCACGCGCTTGTAAACTTATTGGTTGCAATCTGAAACATCACCGCTAGAGGCCGCTGTAAACTACATACAGCGCTTTTAAAGCAGGGGTCACCAATCCTGCTCCTGGAGGGCCAGTGTCCCTGCAGAGTTTAGCTCCAACCCTAATCAAACACACATGAAGCAGCTAATTAAAGTGCTTCAGGTTTGTTTGACGATTAGGGTTGACAATATTTGCATATTGGCTTCAATAAAAAAGTGGATAAAAACAAAAAAAGATGGCCAACTACGTCAGCAGGTGACGTGTAGTAGTCTGCTCATGAACAACCAGGGAGGAGAACAAATTATAAAAAAATCGTTTGTTTTGGTTTCTCTAAAAAAGTAAATAATAATATTATTATTATTGAACGACTGATGGACCTTTTTGGCGATGTCCTTTATTATGAGGAAAGGATTGTGAAACAAACAAATTCAATGGGACAGACAGAAGCCTCCCGAATTTAATCAAAAATATCTAAAAATGTGTTCTGAAAACAATCGGAGCACTTGGGGGTTAAGGACGACACAGGAGTAAGTGATTTTGGGGTGAACTAACCCTTTAAGCCTACATGCCTATTCCTTAATAAGTATTAAAGATATCCTAAACTCCTTTAACATTTTAGTACTTACACTTTTTGGTCTTTTAATTAGTGAATTTGTGACTGAAAACCCAAAACAGGTGCTCACATGACAGTTAAAAACAACAATTAAGGAGACATACCTGATGGAATAAAATCATCATCTTCCTCAGTACGATCTTCCTCTTCTGTGTGTTCAGTTTTGATTTCTGTGGGTTCAGTTTTGATTTCTGTGGGTTCAGATTTGATTTCTGTGGGTTCAGATTTGATTTCTGTGGGTTCAGATTTGATTTCTGTGGGTTCAGATTTAATCTTCATCATGAGGTTCGTGCAGTCGATGAGTTTAACTGAACACATCTTCAGTGTGGTCTGCAGAATCTGCTGCTGTTCTCCGGCGTTACAGACAGAATCCAGAGACTCTGTGGAGGTTTGATCCTCCTGTAAGCTCTGTTTACTGTCACACACTGTAGTGTCCTGAGTGTCTGTGGGCTTTGACTCAGTATAACAGAGTAAAGTCAGACTGAGATCGGAGTCCTGTAGTGGCTGTGGTGTGCGGCTCTGATCTCTGCTCATCCACACTGAATCCAGACTCCCATCATCAGTCACATACACTGAAGATTCACAACAATCCACATCCTGACAACACAAAACACACAGACAGTAAGATTAAAAATGATTTGATGTTGTATGATTGATGTTTAAGCTGTACAAACCTCTCGATTCATTGCTAAATCTCCTCTTGACCTCAGCTTTGTCTCCAGTAACGCCACCTCTTTCTTCAGCTGAGAGATTTCTGTGATGAAATCATCAATATATCCAGCATGGACAGATCAGTTCCTACTGATTTACAGCACAGCACAGCACATCATCAACGTCTCAACACTTAGATACACAGAGACAAGACTCTGTTAAAACTCAACGAAACACGCAAGAGAGAAAACACTGAGAATACACAAACCCATCAAACGCGCGCTCTTTCTTTCTTTCTTTAGTGAGTTTATCTGCGGACTAAAGAGCTGCAGCGCCTCCTGCTGTACTGGAGAGAGAAGACAAAATTTATCTAAACAAGTATTTAGTAAAACAAGTATATGCGTCTCAATTATGGCCAGAAATCATCACAAACTATTGTATAAAGTAATGACTAAATGAAAAGAAGGGGTGGGAAAATAATTGCTAAAGAATAAAGACAGAACATCATGCGTTTAAACTTATAAAGATAGGACATCATAGGACCCTGCTGAAAAAAAACACAATAAAACCATTACAGAAAATTCTAATGGTTTCCATTAAAATACCAATAGGAACCATTAGCTTTTACCATTAAAACCACTACACTGTAGTGTGTTTTGGGCCATATTCCATAAGAGCCAATAAAAATCCCAATACATTTCCTGTAATGTTTTATAGTTTTTTTTCAGCAGGGGATAAAGAGATATGGTCAGATTAAAAATAATTTTTTTTACAAACTTTTCACAACGTTGTATTTTCATTGTAATTAATGTTGCAGTACAACATTTTAAAAACCACACCCTACATAACGAAAAAAAGGACGTTTTATAAATGTTGTAAAATACCTAATTAGTAAATTTTCTTTAGGTAGTAAAAAAACATAAATCATAAAAATCTGTTCACTGTGAAAACAAAACCAGACCAAAATGCAACATTTGTGATATGTTTTCTTTAGCTGTTAAACCTTGAAATAAGACTTTTTTGACGTGTTACTTTGTATGTCAGCCCACCAAGAAAATGCCCTGTATGCCTGATTACCAATCCAGCCCTGCCTACCATTATAAAACAAAACACAAATAAAGCTGAGATATATTTAAACAAATGTGTTGTATTTTGGTATGTTCATGACATTCTTTAAACTTCTTATTCCAACATTATGAAAACGTTTTGGAAACCTTTTAAGCGAAGACCAAAAGACTTGGATTTTTTCAAGCTGTAGCCTTTATTGCAGAAAGCGATCTTCAAATCAGAGCATAGAGTCCAGGTGCTGCAGTCACCAAGTCTGACTTACAGCCCTACTGTCACACTCAGAGACAGAAAGTAGACTGAAGGTAAGTGATATAATACTTTATTGGAACACACACTAAAGTAGAGAAACAATAGGTGAGCAAATGGGATATGTAAAGTTTCCGGAATGCACATAGCTGTAAAATAACAATGTCTCTATTGCAGGAGGTGATCGGAGGATTCCCGGAGGGTAAACAAGGAGGAGAAGGTAAGTCCAAGGTGAGTAGTATGGGTGAGTCTTTGTGTGTATAAGTGATGAGACCAGATAAGGAGTGAAGATATTTAAAGAAGTATGGTGATGGGAAACAGGTAAAAATTTAGGGGAGAGGGAATGAGTTGGAGGAGTGACTGATGATGTTGATGGGATCCTGACAGAACTCCCTCCTCCCGAGGCGGCTTTCGACGGCTGTTGAGAGCGGGGAATACGGCGGCAAGGTCTACCTCGGGGCATGGGAGCCGGATGATCATGTTGATCGGAGTGGAACTGAATGAAGAGAGTGGGATCCAAGATGTGCTCAATGGGCACCCACGAGCATTCCCTTTGGGCCGTAGTCCTCCCAGTCCACTAAGGATTCCACTCGAGGACCTCGCCGCCGGGAGTCCATGATGTTGCGGACTCGGTAGATGGGCTCCTCTGCCGCAGGAACGGGAAGTGGAGGCACAGCTCTTGTGTCAGGATCTGTGGATGAAGGAGAAACAGGGTCAGTGAAGGATTTTAGTAGGGAGACATGAAAGGAAGGTGAGATCCTGTATTCGGGTGGTAAGTTGAGTCTGTAGGTGACTTTATTCAGCTGCCTCTGTACAGTGAAGGGGCCAATTAAGCGAGGACTCAACTTATGGCAAGGCTGGCCGAGGCAGATATCCTTGGTGGAGAGCCAAACCTTTGGGCCAGGTTGGTACTCATGGGGTCGGAGCGATGTCGGTTGGCTTGATCTTGATGTCTCCGCACAGCCTGCTGGAGATGCACGTAAGCTGAGTCTCAAACCCCCTCGCTCTGATGGAACCAATAGTCCACAGCTGGAACCGTGAGGGCTCACCTAACCAGGGGAAAAGAGGAGGTTGATAATCGAAATAGTATTGGAAAGGTGTGAGCCCAGTGGTGGATTGAGGTAGGAAGTTTTGGGCATATTCTCCAGCTGTCTTGGTACTGGTGACAGCAAGTACGGAGGAAGCGACCGAGCTCAGTCGGACTGTTAGTCTGGGGATGATATCCAGAAGACAAACTGATAGTGACCCCCAGGAGTTTGAAGAAGACTCGTCAGACTTTAGAGATAAATTGGGTTCCTCTATCTGAGACAATATTCTCTGGGATGCTGAAGTTGCGAAATACATGGTTGAAGAAGGCTTCGGCGGTTTCAAAGGTTGTAGGGAGTTTGGGCAAGATTATGAGTTTGCACCCCTTGGAAAATCTGTCAACCACTACTAAGACAGGTACAGTTTTGGGACTGATGATGTTGATGGGATCCTGACACCTACATTGCATTTATACGTATTTTCGGGGGCCTAAATGGAAAACAAAGCACTTAACTTTTAAAAAATTGAACATCAAAATATTGAAAGGAAGTAACCATGCCACTCCCAATCCTTCAGTTTCACCAACCCTTAATCCCATCAACATTACCATCTCACCCACTGTCTCACTCAGACCATTTAATTATCATAGAAATGGGTTCACACCTTAAGGGCTCGTTATAGTTGTGCGTAGGTCCAATGGCGTAGCCGCGACGGCGTAAGTTCTGTGTCGGTTTTCATTTATACTTTTGCGTTGTTGTCCGCGTCGACGTGCAAACAAACGCGCAAACCGCTGGTAGGCAGTATCCACGCGTGTAACCACAGTAGCAGCACGACCGTCAATGAAGAAGAAGCTTGGCAAGTTAACCCACAAAGAAGAAACAGCAACTTCTTGTGTAATGATTTGAGAAGGCCAGCAATGATGGAAGTAAATAAACAGCGACTTTTGATGCAGTTTGAGTTAAATCACTCCTCAACTTTGTTTTCACCATCGCAAACGGAAATACCTATGACGCAGTGTTTTTACCTGACGGGAGGGGTTCTGGTGGACCAATTACGGCGCTTGCGGTCCATGTAGAACTGACGCGCTGTTAACCACGATGTAGAGCTTACGCGCGACTATAAATTGGGCTTTAGGCTTACCATTCACCTTTGACTCAGACTCTTGGCCCAAGCATAAACAAATGGCCACCAACTTAAGAAGGACTTTATACAACAATATATCTGTATAATGCTGTTTACAATCATCATTTGTTTCATAGAGACAAGCTCTTAGTGCCCCTCTAGCAGAATGTATATGACACACGAGGAAGTGCTGGAAAGTGCTAATAAGTTCAGTTGGTGGCAGTAATCAGTAGGCAGTGATGCACAAGAAGTTTGCGTCAATCCTATGTTGCAGATAGTTATAGTTTAATTGTGTGCGTGCATCTTAATGTAAGTTTATATGTTACATGGTTAATTTTACTTATGTATTTTGATTATGTTTTGGCTTTCTTAAGAGCATATTATATGTACACCATTATTAGGCAACTATTAGTGTGCAGAATTATTATGCAACTAAATGAAAAACAAAGATTTTCCCATCTCACTTGTTTATTTTCACCTGTTAAAGTGAGAATAATAAACAACCTATACATTTAAAAATGAACATTTCTAAAAAAAAAACTCAATGACCAATATAGCCACCATTCTTTTCGATAACAGTCACATGCCTTCCATTCACGAAGTCAGTCAGTTTCTTAATCTGGTCAGAATCAACATTTTGTGCAGCCACAACCACAGCTTCCCAGACACTGTTCAGAGAGGTATACTGTTTACCTTCACTGTGTTGTCCTGCTTAAGAAGAGCGCAGAAGTTCTCAATAGGTTTTAAGTCAGGTGCAGAAGGGGGCCAAGTTTTTCATCTTTAAGGCCTTTACTGGCCAGCGTGAAGTGAAGTCTTCTTGAAAGATGCAGACTTTATACCACTGCTTAAAGAAAGTATCTTCTTACACTACAGGCAGGCACAGACAGGTATTATTAAAGATGAGCTAGTTGGACCTTTTTTGGTTGAAAATGGAAATAAAAAACAACTCTCAGACCTACTGCCAATTTTTAGAAGATAGTTTCTTAAAGCAGGTGTAGTTACTGGGTCACGACTCTGTGGTTCGCGACCTCCTCTAGCTGCCATCAAACAGAGCTTTCGGTCCAAAACCACTAGCAATGATCTGACTAGCACACTCTTTTATCCTTTCTCACCACAATGATCATATTTAATGTTTACTTTTTTTAACATTCGTAAGCTTTTGGACAGAAACCACAAACTTATCCACAGTTGTCAAAATCCGTGAAATCCTGTGAACTCTTCCTCCCACGCAGAGCATGCGTGACCTAGACAATCTTATATGTGACTTGAGAACCGCTGAGACATTAGGAGATGGAAATTTAGCATCAGAATAAAATGTTCAACGTTATGATTATTTGACAGAAACACTCTGCCCCTGTTTTATTAACAATTTATCATTTAGCAACGCATATATGAATTTAATCTACACATGATGTTTTTATCGTTTTGCTACTGAAATCTCTATTTTCTTTAGATTCATAGTTAAATGTTTGTAACTGTTAGGACAGAAGGAGTTACGAAAGTTAGTGATTGTTTACATTGCATTGTGGTGGATTATACGTTCAGTGTTAGTTGTAGTATTTTACCAAAATTCAGGATTTTAGGAAGTAAAACAAATGACCCTGACATCCCCAATTTCTGGGGACGGTAATAAAATAGTCTCATTACACGATAATGCCAAGGCTTAGTGGGATAAAATTAACTTTATTATTTCTTACATCTATTCAGAATCAGATTGTTTATGATGAAATGGAACGGATTTGACTGAAATTAGGACACATAATGCTGGCCCGAGAATTTTCGGTTTCTGTTGCATCACCCCACCACCTCTACAATGGCTGCATAGGTGCACTGGAACAATCCTTCCTAAAATGCATTAAACTTTCCTTTACAAAGATGTGAAACTCACCGAGTGGTCAGGGGTGTTCACTGATATTTATTTATTTATTTATTTTGTTTTGAACATGTAAATGCAATTACAAAATAGAAAATTGAAAGAAAAGAAAAAAAAGAGAAAACAAAACACATGGTAACAAAAAATAAAAAACTTATAGATATAAAACAACTCAATTCACATGTCCAAAAGGGAGTAGGAAGAAGTAAAACTTATGTACTCCTACCCCTTTAAATCCCTACTTTACTTTTTTTTTTTAAATATATATAATCTGTAAATCTTTATGTGCACATACAAATATTACACATACAAAATTTTATTTATACACATATAAGTTATTACAAATACACTCAAATTATTATTAACACCCTGTGTCTTTATACCTCTGAAATATAATTTCTTTACACATCTTTTTAAAATGTAATATGTTTGTACATTGTTTTAATTCATTATTTAATTTATTCCACAGTTTGACACCACTGACAGATAAACAAAAACTTTTCCTTGTAGTTCGAAAACTAGGAGTCTTAAAATGTGACAATCCCCTTAACCCATAACCCCCCTCTTTTTCAAAAAACCTTATCTGTATATTGCCCGGCAATAACTTTTTTCTAGCCTTGAACATAAATACAGCTGTTTGAAATTCAACCAGATCAATTAGTTTTAATGCTTTAGACTGTAAAAATAATGAGTTGGTATGCTCCAAATATCCTGTGTTATGAATTATTCTTATTGCTCTTTTTTGTAGTATAAATAATTTATGCAATGAATTTTGGTATGTGTTTCCTCAAACCTCTACACAATACATTAAATACGGTAACACCAGTGAACAATACAAAATGTAGCGTGATCTGTAATTTAGAATGTACTTAGCTTTAGCCAAGATTGAAATACTTCTAGACAGTTTAGTTTGGATATATTTTATGTGAGATTTCCAGCAAACCTTGTCATCAATAATCACTCCAAGAAATTTTGTTTCATGGACCCTTTCGATGTTCACATTATCGATCTTTAGCTGACATTGCTTGATTGAATTACTATTTCCAAATAACATAAATTTAGTTTTGCTCAAGTTTAGTGATAACTTATTTATATCAAACCACTGTTTTATTTTGTTTAATTCTAAAGTGATTGTGTCCAGGAGTTGTTCCAAATTATGACCAGAACCAAAGATATTTGTGTCATCTGCAAATAGTACAAATTTCAGTAGATCAGATACCTTACATATATCATTTATGTAGAGAATGAATAATTTTGGTCCTAGTACTGACCCCTGGGGGACACCACATTTAATGTCCAAACAATCAGATGCATACTCTCCCAACTTCACAAATTGTTTCCTATCTTTTAAATAACTGCTTAACCAGTTCAACACTATCCCCCTAATCCCTAGCCTTTCCAGTTTATTGATTAATATTACATGATTAATTGTATCAAATGCTTTTTTCAAATCAATGAATACCCCAACTCCATATTTCTTTTTGTCTGTAGAATTAGTAATAGACCCTTTTACTGTTTGTACACAATGATGACGTGGCAGCGTATGCGCGCGCATTTAGGCAACGGAAGTATCGTAAGAATCAACAGTGAAGCAACACAAACAGTAAGTTATTTTAAAAAAATTGACTTTATCAACATTTTCAACACAGCTACCAGATCCGTGTACTATAGTGGAGTGGATAAAAGACGTTAGCAGATGGCCAAAAATAAAGTTGCCAGATACATATATACGTATATTAGTATATTATATTAGTGCAACCAAACGCAACAACGGGACATTTTGATGTTGAGAAACCGTTTTAATACACTTTCTGAGTTGCTACCACGTTAGAACCAATGGGGAATAATACCACTTCCGTTGCCCAAATGCGCGCGCAGGCTATTTGATCACGTGAGCTGTAAAAGGGTCTATTTCTTCAATAAGTTCAGTTAATGCTAGTGATGTTGACCTACTTTTTCTGAAACCATATTGACTGTCCGAGAGTAATTGGTATTTATCAATGAAATTATCTAATCTGTTGTTGAATAGTTTTTCTAAAATTTTTGAGAATTGTGGTAATAAAGAAACTGGCCTATAATTTGTGAAGTGGTGTTTGTCTCCAGATTTGTATAGAGGTATTACTTTTGCTATTTTCATTTTTGTAGGAAATTGACCTGTTTGAAATGACAAATTAAAGATGTAAGTTGAAGGTTTTGAAATCCCCTCAATTACATTCTTTACTATCTTCATATCTATTTCATTACAATCAGTGGATGCTTTAGTTTTGTATTTTTTAACAATATCTATTAATTCTTTTTCTTCAACTTCTTTAACTCTTTCCCCGCCATTGACGAGATTTCTCGTCAATTAAGAGAAAACGCTTCCCCGCCAATGACGAGATATTCCGTCTTTCCGCAATACCGCTATTATCCACCAGGTGGCGCCCTTCCGCAACTTTTTAAAACCGGAAGTATTGCCCTATGGCAAGCTGCTGCATGTCTGTGTCTGTTTTAAAGATCGCTCTGAATCGGATCTCTATGAAAAGTCCGTCATAAAAATGGAATTATTTCTGCTTTTTGCTCAAAATATGGTGTTTTTGCAAAAACCTACCCATATTCAAAAGCTGATTGCAAAAGAACCACTAAAGGTAGGATGAAACGGTTTTTTTTGTTTGAAAGCAGAGGGTCTGTTCTTTCATTTGGTATATTGTATGTTTATATATTTAAAGAAGAACATTTTCTGGAAGGCATTAAACTTTGGTGAAAATCATGAAAAACGCTGGCGCTGGCTGGCAACTTTTTTTAAAAACGCTGGCGGTGAAAGAGTTAAGAAACATTGAACATTGATTTCTTTCAATAATTTCATTAAATTTATTATCATTTATCTGTGTAATAGGAATTTTTTCAGCTAAATCTGGTCCAACATTTACAAAAAATCTATTAAAATTATTGACAACATCCTCCCCGTTATTAATGTTCTTTTCATTATCAATAAAGTACTGGGGACAATTAGACTGTATTGAGCCTCTTCTCATAATACCATTTAGTATATTCCATATACCCTTCATATTATTTTTATTATTTTGTAATAATTTACTATAGTATTCTCTCTTACAAGTCCTCATAATCATAATTAACTTATTTTTATATTTCTTATATTTTTTTTCTGCTTCTGCAGTTCTGTGTTTAATAAATTCTCTATAAAGTGTATTTTTCTGTTTACAAGCATTTTGTAATCCTTTTGAAATCCACGGCCTATCACTATATTTATAATTACTGTAATATTTTTTTATCGGACAATTCTTATCTTATAAAAGTTCAAATATTCTTAAGAATTCACCATATGCCTTATCAATGTCATTTTCCTTATTAATTGTTTCCCAGTCTTGTGAAAGCAAATCCTCTTTAAATGCAACCATAGACTCATCAGTTCTAACCCGTCTGAATAGAGGTTTATTGTCTTTTTTAGATGTGTAATTGCTGCTGTAAACTGTAAAAACTGGTAGATGGTCACTGATATCATTTATTAATAGTCCACTCACTGTGCTGTTATCTATATCATTTGTAAAAATATTATCGATTAATGTTGCACAGTGGGAGGTAATTCTACTGGGTCTGGTAATTTTTGGGAAAAAGCCTAAACTATAAACTGTATTCAGAAAATCTTCTGTCATATTGTGCTTATTTGGATTTAACAAATCAATGTTAAAATCGCCACAGATAAACATGACTTTTTGATTAGTTTTTGTAAATTTTTCTTCCATCCAATCCTTAAACAAATTAATATTAGAACCTGGTGATCGATAGATGCAACTAACAATAACATTTTTCTCCCTTTCTCTACATATTTCTAATGTGACACATTCAAGTAAATCATCTACCACTGTAGACATATTTTCCAACAACTTGTAATTCAATTTCTTGTCCACATACAAAGCCACACCACCTCCCTTCTTATTTTCTCTGTTAATACAAAACATGTCATATCCTTCCATTTCAAAATTTTAGCCTTTTTCATTATTAATCCAAGTTTCAGATATAGCGATTATGTTGAAAGGCTGTTTAAACTGATTTAAATAGTGTTTAATGTTGTGAAAGTTGGCATACAGGCTCCTGCTATTAAAGTGGATTATAGATAATTGATTTTCAGTCTTAACAGCACTATTAAACTGATCATTAGTGTAATAAAAGCAATTTCTGTTGGTGTTGCGGAAGAAGTTGTTTACAGGATCTATTTCATTTTCCAAGTCCTGTACATGATAATCTGTGTATTGAAAGATGTTTAATTCTGATAAATCATGTTCGACAGTCTTCTGTAGTTGTTGATTAACTCCGGTATATGTGTTAGTTGTAAAGTATGCCATAGTGTAGACAGTGATTCAGCATACCTGGTTGGAGACTAAATAACTCTAGGTTATTTGGGTGTACTTGACCGTGGATGAATGATCAGTTTGTCCTGTCGTAAGTAAGCAATGTCTCCCCTTTCTCTCGCTGCTCTCATCTCCGGCATCAGTTCCTTCCTTTTTCTTCTGACGGCATCTGTAAAATCCTCGTTGATAAAGATTTTGGATCCCTTCAGTGACTTGGTACGTTGTAATATAGCAGATCTGTCCTTGTGCCTCAGAAATTTCACAACAATTTCACAATATGCTCACACAAAAGTCATTGCAAAAGATGCTTTCCAACAGGTGTTATACCATTCGTTGTAAACTTGTGGACCCATTTTTCCAAACACCTCACACCCGTATATTCTTCCGTTGAGAGCTTGAATAATAGATACTCCAGCCCAGTTGGTGGCGATAAACCACCTTTGCCAATTGCAAGAATACAAACAACGTTCCCGGCGCGGAGTAATACCGTACCTCACAGCACATCTAATACAATTTAATGGAGTTGGACAAAAACTATGATAAAACCTGTTGGAAAGCATCTTTTGCAGTGATTTTTGCGTGAGCATATCAGTGAACACCCCTGACCACTCAGTGAGTTTCACGTCTTTGTAAATGAAAGTTTAATGCATTTTAGGAAGGATTGGTCCAGTGCACCTATGCAGCCATTGTAGAGGTGGGATGGGGGTGATATAACAAACACCCAAAAATTCTCGTTCCAGCATCATATGTCCAAATTTCAGTCAAAACCGTTCTATTTCATCATAAACAATCTGAAAACAGCCCTTTAAGTGTAAAATACCGAACTTGTCCTTTAACAGACTTTGTGGATTGTGTGTGTCAAAGGTAGGGGTGGACCCAGATGTTAATAAGGTCACGCCCCTTTTTCCACCTCGAGGAGTGTCCCAAAGCCACCCCAATGACCAGACACACAAGGTAAGCATCATATTAAAATGCACTTTATTTAATTTACTTAAAATAATAAATAGGGAAGGGAGAAGGGGGGAACTTAAAATAACGGCCTCTTCAGGCTCTCGTTTTTCTTCACCGGCGGGGTTTTCACACAGTTCCTTTCCATGTCGTTCTCACTCTCTTTCTTCACACAGGCTGCTGGCTGAGACACACAGAATGGTTAGCACACAACTGGGGGTTTCTCTCACCTCTCCAGCGAACACAACATACAATAAGTATGGTGGGTATAATCTCCTCTTCTCTCTTTCTTCACACAGGCTGCTGGCTGAGACACACAGAATGGTTAGCACACAACTGGGGGTTTCTCTCACCTCTCCAGCGAACACAACATACAGTAAGTATGGTAGGTATAAGCTCCTCTTCTCTCTTCCTTCACACAGGCTGCTGGCTGAGACACACAGAATGGTTAGCACACAACTGGGGGTTTCTCTCACCTCTCCAGCGAACACAACATACAGTAAGTATGGTAGGTATAAGCTCCTCTTCTCTCTTTCTTTACACAGGCTGCTACAGCATAGATTGGGAGAATACAATGACTGACGCCGACAGCCTTTCCGTCTTTCCACAGTTCAGCGGATGGAGGCGGGGGTCTAGCAGACGATACACACACACAGCAAAAAGACAGGACCCTGCACCACTTCAAGTGAAAGGTTTCACAAAATATAGACTCACCACACCACACTATAAGTGAGCACTGGGAAACCCCGTCTTCTCCTCCTTCCCGGAATTCGGTATGGCGTTGTTTGTATGACGCAGTCTACGTTCTTGGGAGCTATAGTCAACCGAGTTGGATTCCTTCCGGCACTCCCACCACACTGCTCCATGGTAGAGCCGTCCTGCTTTCACTAAACGCCCTGTCACACAATGGGTTAACAACCAGTGTCCAAAGTATTTGTTTGTACTCACAATCACTGTACAGTATGCTCCATTGTCAGCCTCTTCTCCACACACGGGCTTGTATCCACAGCAGCAGACGAGTGGGCGTGTATACACACAACACAATGTTTACTCCGGTAATGTCAGTAGCTTTCGTTTCCTTCGGATCCTTTATTACTCACTCTGACGTTGATTTCTCTCTCTCAGTTTCGTTTCAGATTCCAGCAGTATGCTTCCTTCGTCCCACACAGCCACGCCAGCCCAGCCTAAAGAGTATGTAAACACAACAGCAACACCAACACACGCCAACAAAGACTCCAGCAAACGACCACACTGCTCTCTTCGGGGTGCTCCTTTACTCTCTCTTCACGTCCTGCCTTTCTTTCGCCTCTCGTGGCTCCTGTCCTCTTTCCGCGCGCTTCGTAGCGCAGCCCGGATCAACAGAGCCTGCAGGCTCTTCAAAAGGTGCGGACCATCTTTCTGCCTTTGGCAGAGGAGCTTTCCCCGTGTCGATCCCTCTCGTGTCTGACGTGTCCCCTTTGTGTTTCTGCAGAGCTATTTATTGGTCTCCCTCTCACGCAGCCTCCAATCACACTTCGCTTGCTTAATTCTTCTCACCTGTGGCTCGTAAAGCTGCGATTATGTTGTCCTGCAAACCAGGAAGTGAGAAGGTCCGTCCTCGAATACGGCCCGGTGGGAAACCTTCCGAGCGGAACCAAACTTCCCTAACTTTTGGTTCCGCCCTTAAAAAGATCGTGCGTGCAACTGATTGTAAGTATTTTCTGGATATTAGTGAATAATATATTGTTAAGAGATATAGAAGTAACCCAGCTAACAAAAACACGTAACTGTTATGTAACAACAAAATGTGCAGACTTGCGCTATGAAATCGGTTTATGCCCCAGAAGTCATTGCGGCAAAACGAAGCGAAGGAAGGAAGTGCTACGCACACCTGTTTTTAACGCCGTCGAGCGCACGAGAGTGAGAAGCTGGTTGAAGTAAACGTTTGTTTTTAAACATTTAAAGTATTAAATACATAAAAAAATGCTAATTTGATATTGAAATGTATGTTTTATTGGCATAGAACAACTAATCTTAATTGAGTTTCTAATTTTAGATTATATTATTTTTTTACAAGGTACCTGAAATATTTACGTATTTGCCATTACAAAATGACATAAAAAAAATTATGTATGTAATAATGCACATAATGGTATGTTTGTCACTTTATGAATGTTGCGATGTTGAATCTGGGGAGGTCAGGTTACCAACAGGAAGATCGCAAAGATCTCAATTCTCACAAGTGCGTTCTGTGTTCTCGCGACTTTGTGAGTTTGTTCTTCCAAGGTCGCCTGGCAAGACCGATCTCCACGAGAACGCAAGTCTGTTCTTTGCGTTCTTGGAATTGAGAAACAGCCCTAGATCCTCTGCTATTCCCTGTGGAAACCGGAAGTGTGACCTCTGACCTATTTCTGAATTATCTGACTTTCTGGGTTTTGCATTTTAGAATACTGAATTTGGTCGTCTACATTTTATTATTTATCTTGCAAAACTGAATTGTAAATATCTTACGGCAATATTCAGTTTTATTAAATAACAGTTGTCTGTTATTCAAGTTTATGCATTTCAAATTCAAAACATTTTGGCAGAATTCTAGCTCCATAGATGGAAGTGTGACTTTGGATGGTGATTTCAATGGAGAGTGAGATCATGATTTCGGTGCTAGTAGGCTAAAGTTTTTTAAAATCAGATACCCTGCCTTTAAGTGTAAAACTTGCATTTTATAGTCTGGAGCTTTATTTATAGAACCTACACTTTTAGTCAGGTTTACTTATTCTCCCTTATGAAAAATAAACATCCAGTAAAGCTTTTGTTTACTACAAATAAATGGTTATATACAAATACTGTAGCAAAACGGTTTCTTTTCTATCATCCTGGTAGGTTGTTATTTTCTATTTTTTAACATATTACTTACGTTTTAAGATTATGAATTCTACTGTTTACTTTTTCCCCTAAAATGAAATAATATGAAGAAATTATTTTAAATTATTCTTTCTTGAATGTGCAAATGAAAAGTGCAGTTGAAGTTTTAAGGCTTTATTTTCATCTGTATACTGCTGTACAATGACTTTGTTTTTTTTACAACATTACATTCAACTGTGATTATCATTAAAATACTAATAATAAAGTAGAAAGAAACCTGTTATACAATATATGGTGTCTGTGCAGTGAAAGTGTGACATGCTTGCATATAGGCCTATAGCAGAAGTCAGAAGACGTAATTGTTAGAAAAATGAACAAAGCATTTACTGAATAATCTGAACACTTTCTTTCTCAGTGTGTTACTATCCAAGGCAAGTTAATGGACAATAAATGACATTATGGTCCCACGACATTAAGACTTTGAAACCAATTCTTAAAATCACATAGCACACAACATAAAATAAACGAGTTTGACACATAACAAAAGAGTTTATAAAAGAGATTATATAAAAATTATAAATGTGTCAATAAAAAATGAAAAACAACACTACTGTATATAGTTACTAGTGGTGCAACAATACACTTAGTTCACAGTTCAATACAATTTTCGGTTCTTGTCCACGGTTTTCTGTTCGGTTTCGGTTCTGATGCCTTGTCCTATTAAAGTGTTTTTTAATTATTCTATGCTTAGGAAACAGGAACAGTGAGATGTTAAGAAGCAAAAATACTGTGTTTAATTGCAGTTCTCTTTAATTTATGTAAATACAAAATCATCTTAAACATTTCTAGTGTATTGATACAATTATATAAGATATAATTAAATAAAGACATATAAAAATTATATCCTATTCAAACTGGGGAACATGTGAATTCATTACATTAAATAAATTGGCCATTTTATATACCTGTACTTAGTAAATTAAACTTTACATTGTAAATGAAGGCTATACCTTACTGCACTACTGTTAAATCCAACATCATGCTGTCTGTGTAGAAACCAAAAATGCGTTCCTCAATCAACATTACTGGTGGGATTTATTTTATTTTATCAGGCGCATTCTCTTCTTGAGTTGAACTTTTTGAGGACGGAAGACGTGTTTGAGGCAAATAACGCGCGAATTTGCATCTTTACATTGATGTTGTATGTAATCTACACGCGCAAGTAATTAATCCACACCTCAGATTTAAAAGACAGTCGTTCTGCTGCTTTTTGTTGACGTATTTCTGTTGGGTTTGTGCGCACGCGAATGAAATCTGACACCAGCATTGCAAGCAGAGTTCAAGCAGAGTTAACGCAGGTAGCGCACAGTGACTGGATCTCACTGTGCCGTAGGCTATAGACGGTTTCATCGGACGCACGTGATTCACGTCTGGATCCGAACTTTACTTCCGGTTTTGTTTTTTTTAATGGTCTGACTAATTGCTAAACTGATCTCTTGAACAAATGTTTTGGTTTCCTAGGTAATCAATGTGTTGTTTTTTTGCTTGTTATATAAATAAACTACGTTTAAAGTACTTTGTTGTTATTTATTATCAGCGGAGTTTACCGGAAGTTACGTGCGGACCGCGACAGCCGCTTGTTTATGTTGTTATTGCTGAAACCGTCTATATAACCGCACAATAACAAAAGTGCATGGAATATAGAACTGACAGATTTGGATGGACAAAAAAAAAAAAAAAACGCAATTCACATGTGCGTATTGCACCGTGGGGGTGGAACCGAACGATTCAATAATGTATTGAGAATTGTGGCATCCCTAAGAGTTACAGTATGTTTGCTGTCCTCCAAAAATTACGACCTAATAGTTCGTTTATGCATGCACCATAATACAACAGATAGGGACGTAGTGCCCTCTAGCGGCCAAAGCTTATACGACCTGTGGTTACGTTTTAAGGTTCTTTGCCTTATACATCAGATTAAATGCATTTTATTTTCTACATTTGTAAATTTAGAAATGGTTTTATAAACAATTACGGTTTTAAAGATATGTTGGAGCATCTAAACCCACCCTTTCCCTAAACCCAACCAGTTTGTTTATCACATTGTCGCCTTTACCTGCATTTATATAAGTTTAGTTACAGCCTAAAAGTGGCCCTGGAAGCCCTAAAGCAGCACACCACACACCCCTCTGTTAGCGATTTAGATGCTCTTCTCCTCAGTGTAGTATTCACGTTCCGGTTTTCCATGGTCTGTTCACCATTGCTGTAGTGAAAAAAATGCTTCCCTGCCAATGACGAGTAATTCTGGCTTTCCGCAATACCGCTATTATCCACCAGGTGCTCTTCTGCAACTTATACAACTCAGAAGTATTGCCCTAGGACAAACAGCTGTATGTCCATGTATGTTTTTATGGATCGCTCTAAATTGGATCTCTATCAAAAGTCCTTTACAAAAATGCAATTATCTCAGCTTTTTGCTCACCATTTTGTGTTTTTCAAGAAACCTACCCCTATTTGAGAAGTGATTACAAGAAAAGTAATGAAGGTAGGATGAAACGTCTTTTTTGTTTTAAGGCAGAGGGTCTATTTTTTCATTTGATATATTGTACGTTTTCTGGAAGATATTAAACTTTTATGAAAATCATGAAAATGCTGGCACTAGAAACTTTTTTTTGGCAGGGAAAGTTAAAGGTTCTGTCCAGTATGAACTCTCTGATGGGATTTTAAGTTAGACGAAGAAGCAAACATCTTGTCACACTGAGAGCATTTGTAAGGTTTATCACCTGTATGAATTCTCATGTGACTTATGGCGCTTTTCCATTGCATAGTACCCCACGGTTTAGTTTAGTTTGGGTCGGGTCAGTTTACTTTTGGGAGCTTTTCCATTGGGTGCAGTACGTAGTACCCGATACTTTTTTTCGTACCACCTCGGTTGGGGTTCCAAGCGACCCGAGCTGATACCAAACGTGACGCGAAAACACTGTAGATCACTGATTGGTCTGAGAGAATCGTCACGTCATCGCTATAATGTAAATATTAGCTTTAGCTTACTGCTAGCTTGCGCTGTCTCAAGCAAACATGTTGTTATCTGTGTTCTGCTATAAGTTTCCAAACACCCTTTTAGCGATGAAAAACATCCGCAGGTTGAGAATCCGGGACACCATAACAGTTTTTTCCAGACTTACAGTTTGTGGCGGCACATTCGCGACGTGCACGTCCGCATTATATATGCTTATATGCAACTTGAATGAGGCTCAGCGGAGCGCCGTCGACTGACGCCACGGGTCCGGTGTTTGAACAGAAACTGTCATGTGAGACAGAGGTAGTTATAAACGCGATGTGCAAACATCTATTTGTGGTGGCCAATTTTAATTTTGTGGCAGACTGAGAAATAAATGAATGTA
Source organism: Paramisgurnus dabryanus (assembly GCF_030506205.2). Classification (NCBI taxonomy): domain Eukaryota; kingdom Metazoa; phylum Chordata; class Actinopteri; order Cypriniformes; family Cobitidae; genus Paramisgurnus; species Paramisgurnus dabryanus. Next base: position 6,584,867 of record NC_133344.1, on the reverse strand, counting down.
TGGGAATGTACAACAACGCTCTCACGTGTATGATGTCACAGCAGTAGGCAGCGTAAATATAACGACACGCCTATAATCCCTCCCACTCCGAAGTGATACTAAACTCGATGGAAAAGCTAACCACGCCAAAGTGAGGTGAGCTGACCCGACCCAAACTAAACTAAACCGTGGGGTACTATGCAATGGAAAAGCGCCATTAGTAATGAAGACCCTTGACTAAAACTCTTCCCAGAAACACTACAGTGATAAGGTTTCTCTCCAGTATGAACTCTTTGATGAACTCTGAATTGAGATGAATTAGAGATTCACATTGAGATACACATTGAGTATGTTTACATGCACAGAATAAGCGGTTATCTATCAAAAATCTGCTTATTACAGAAAACTGTTTTCATGCGTTTACATGCAAATCAGTAAGCCAGCTATGCGGATAACTGCGTTTACATGGGACTTGAAGAATTATCAGTTTTCTCGCAGGCAGTGACGTCACCACCTATAGTACACAATAGTCGTTCAAAAAGTAAACGACATATCTGTATTAATTACTGTTGTATCTCTCCTCGTGTCTGCAGAACCTGTAAATGTAACATGAGCTTTTATTTTCACAGTTTCTCTGCCAACTGCTTTAGTCGAGCGGAGACTTTTATGCGTTACCTTGCGCTTACTTCCGCGTGGGACGTTTATCTTTCATACGCGGAGACATGCGCACATGGACAAAACCGTGAGAAAGCCGGTTAAGGTGTTTACATGCCACGCGAAATCGGCGTAATGAGCAAAAAACTACCTGTGCCGATCGGTTTTTGCTTACGCTGTTTATGGGCTTTCCCCGATTAAAGAAAACGGCTTTACGCGTTTACATGACCCCACGTGTTATCAGTTTATTAAGCATAATCGGCGTAAGACTGTTCATGTAAACGCACTCATTGAGTGCAGACGTAAGGTTTCTCTCCAGTGTGAACCCTCTGATGGACTTTTACATGAGCTGACTGAGCAAACGTCTTGTCACACTGAGAGCATTTGTAAGGTTTTTCACCTGTATGAACTCTCTGGTGCTTTAGTAAGGTATGCTTTACACTAAAACTCTTCCCACAGAGACTACAGTGATAAGGTTTCTCTCCAGTATGAACTCTCTGATGGACTTTGAAGTGACCTGAATAAGCAAACGTCTTGTCACACTGAGAGCATTTGTAAGGTTTTTCACCTGTATGAACTCTCTGGTGCTTTAGTAAGTTAGACTTTAGACTAAAACTCTTCCCACAGACACTACAGTGATGAGGTTTCTCTCCAGTATGAACTCTTTGATGAACTCTGAATTGAGATGAATTAGAGAAGCGCTTTCCACATTGAGTGCAGACGTAAGGTTTCTCTCCAGTGTGAACTCTTTGATGAACTCTGAATTGAGGTAAATTAAAGAAACTCTTCCCACAGACACTACAGTGATAAGGTTTCTCTCCAGTATGAACTCTTTGATGAACTCTGAATTGAGATGAATTAGAGAAGCGCTTTCCACATTGAGTGCAGACGTAAGGTTTCTCTCCAGTGTGAACTCTTTGATGAACTCTGAATTGAGGTAAATTAAAGAAACTCTTCCCACAGACACTACAGTGATGAGGTTTCTTTCCAGTATGAACTCTTTGATGAACTCTGAAATGAGATGAATTAGAGAAGCGCTTTCCACATTGAGTGCAGACGTAAGGTTTCTCTCCAGTGTGAACCCTCTGATGGACTTTTACATGAGCTGACTGAGCAAACGTCTTGTCACACTGAGAGCATTTGTAAGGTTTTTCACCTGTATGAACTCTCAGGTGCTTTAGTAAGTTAGACTTTAGACTAAAACTCTTCCCACAGACACTACAGTGATGAGGTTTCTCTCCAGTGTGAACTCTCTGATGAAATCTTAAATTACTTGGACAAGCAAACGCCATGTCACACTGAGAGCATTTGAAAGGTTTTTCTCCAGTATGAAGTCTCTGATGAACTTTAAGATTTGGTTTGGTTTTGAAGTATTTTCCACATTCAGTGCAGTTGAAAGGCTTTTCACCACTGTGTGTCCTCATGTGAACATTTAGATCAGAGGAAGAGACACAAATCTTCCCACACTGCTCACAGTGAAACTGCTTCTTCTTCTTCTTCTCTCTGTGGTCTTCTGAATGAAGTTTCTTCTCTTGTAAGGTAGTAAAGCTGATCTCAGATCCGGTGAAGAGTTTCTGTTCTGTGTGTTTTCTCTCATGTCGCTCTAAAAGTCTCGGTGAGCTGAATGTCTTTCCACAGGTGATGCAGGAAAGAGTTTGTGCTGTCAGTCGCTCTTTTGATGTTGAGGACGTTATTTCTATATCCAAACATGAATCACTCTTCACATCTGAAAGAAACAAGAAACAGTCCTGTTGTGTCAGTCCTGTTATTACAGCTGGGTCATTGCAGATCAAAAAAAAGTGCAATTCCAAACAGTAAAACTAACTTGTAATGGAAAGTACCTGGTACTCAAAATGTGTGAATTTACTTCATTTTAAAGTTAAATTAACACGATTAGTTGTGGATGTTCCAGTTCCCAGCATGCTTTGCATGAGCACACAATACGACAGCATTTTTTTATTAAGTAATATTTTATGTGTTTTTTAGTAAAGAAAAAGACTCAGTAGTGTTAAACATTTATTTATGTTGGAGATTTAGAAGAGTTTGCTATTTTTATTTTATTTTTGGGCTTACCATTGTTCAGAAGTGTGGTGCCTGTGCTTGGCTGTAAGTCAACAATTTGTTGCTTTATCATGTAAAGAATAACTATGTGAAAGTCAGCACTGAGCTCAATCTCAACACACTTTCACTGGTATTACATTTACACGAGTCACATGATTTGTTTCTGTGATTTGCGAACAAAAATTAAATGGTAGTTGGTTTACTTCAATATTTTGAGTACTCTGAACTTGTCGGGTTTTACAGTGTACTGTTAAGTTGTAAAATTTAAGTATTTGAGTACAGGAAACGTATAAAAAACAAGGCAATTAGTTGCCACAAAATATTTAAGTAACATTACTTCTACAATTAAAGTTACATAAAGTACCTAATTTAATTTGTATCAGACTTAAACTAAGTTTAGATAAATACATTTTTTGATTTGAATTGAAATTGTCTGAACTCAAAACTTTTAAGTTTGCTATCTTAAGAAAATAGCGGCAATCAGTTGCCTACAATTTTTTAAATTAGTAGAACTTATCCGAGTTTACGTGTATATTTTATTAAAATAATAACAATATAACTAGTGATCAATGAAAAAATATATAGTTTAATTAAGAAATATAACTAGTTTTAACAAACATGCCTTACTAAAAACATTACTGGTGTGCATTTTAAGGCCAAACAAAGGTTGTTCAAACTGAAAACAACTTGCACTGACATATCTTAAAATACATAAGTGCAAGTTGTTTTCAGATGTACAGCTCTTACATTTATTTTAGTCTAGGACTAGTCTAATCCCTGTCTGGGAAACCGCCCATTAATGTAATGCATGATTATTTGTGAGTAATCCACATTTTTGTAAGAGTAGTCAAACTGAGCAATAACGACAAAATGACTTTCATAATCCTTGTTGCATTATATGATGACACTTCTAAGAATAAGATGAAGTATTTTTTAAAGGGATAGTTCACCCGAAAATTATCACTTTTCCCTGTGTCGTTCTAAACTCCCAAGTGCTCAGATTGTCTTCAGTAGAGATCGACCGTTAATGATTTTTTTTTACTGATACCGACTATTTGGATGCTCATGTGCCCGATAACAGATATGCTGAACCAATTTGATTTACTCTTATACTACTGTTTTGACACAATTACAACAACACTTGTGCAAAAAAATATTTTTCTTGAATTAAGTAGTGGTAGATTTTTTTGCTTGTTTTAAGCACAAATTTGATATTTTGGTCTAAAAATTAGACTTATATTCTTAGGTCATTTTGCCCATCAAGAAAATGCATTTTGACTTAAGAATTGTTTTATATTTGTACTGAAAACAAGAGAAAAATACTAATAAGAAAGTCATTTTTTGCAGTGTTTCTAATTCAATTAATTGAACAATTTCTGTATCCTAAAAATAGAATAGAAAAATTTTTTCATGTTTTTTACAAAAGAGACATACCCCATCAAAAATGTCTTGTAAGGTACTACTTCAGCTGATTTCATATTGTAAACGTGAAGAACAGAAGGAATAGTGCAAAATGTAAACATATTTAGCCTACACAAAACAAATGCTCCGTAACATAGTGTGATCAGTTCACTTAATTGGTTTATTATTTTAATTTAACATGAGTATTTAGCCCCCATAACTTTAACTGTTTTCATATCTTATGATAACTTGATTGATGATAATGACGCTTTCTTGTGTGTCTCGTAGTAAATTCTTCATCGCTAAATCAGTGGCGTGCGCAAGTAATACGTAGCTTGCGGCCCCCTCTGCTGGTGAAAATAATCATTACATGATTGCTCCGGTCTGGTACTACAAACGCTATGTTGATCGGGTTTTCAGTGTATTTGCTGGTTGTTTTGGACATGCTGTAAAACGGGGACGTCTGGTCACCTTAATTTATAACACATCTTATCTGTGCATTAATGTCTGTTATGTTACATAAATTGCTTTATTAAAGCAGGGCTATTCAATTTGTTTGTCGTGGGGGCCAGTTCATGAAAAGCATCTCAAATGAGGGGCCGGAGATATAACAGTGATGATGACTACATTTTCCAACATTTAAACATACTAATGTTATATTTTGAAACTTCATAAAAACAAAACCAGTGCATTGTACACTAGGCTTTTTCTACAAACATGTATTTTACATCCAGACATGTTCATATGTTGTATTTTAAAATTGCATAACAACATAAGTGCATTGTAAGATGCCCAAGTAAGCTTTATTCTACATTTAAATAGGTAAATAAGAGCCATATCACACTCATTGAGAATTTAACTCATTTACTCACTTCAGTGCACATAACAAAAAAGTTTATAATATGGAACATAATTGTTTTATGCAGTTTTTTGCGAGCGGGGGAAGCGATCGCCTTGAACTTGTGGACCAAAGTGCGAACATAAACACGTGACACAGCTGCTCACACCAGTCACGTGACTCGCGCTCTGCAGCTCATGCTGTATGAAACAGACGCACGCGCAAACAACTCGTAACTCCATGGCCCATTATCTAACTTACTAAATTTATTATAGAGATGTCTTTTTTACAGACTACATGAAGGGCCGGATCAAATTACCTTGTGGGCCGGGTTTGGCCCACGGGCCGCCAATTGAATAGCCCTGTATTAAAGCAAAGTAAGTATACTCAAAGTCCTTTTAATGAAGTTGCGTCACTCTGCCTTCATATTTGCTGCGCAAGCTGTTGTTGTCTCCTCTTTTTAGTGGTGAAATGGCGTCCATCGCATAAATCTCAAAACGGCCACAAGATGGCGGTATTTATTGGTTAAACAGATATTACAAAACCAATTTCCGATAATGGGAAAATGCTTAAAGGTTCTGTACGTAACGTTTCTACTTAAAATAATCCATTTTCAATTGCCTGTGTGCGAATGGGTTGTAATCTCACATTAAAATGATCCACTTTGCGGGTTTTGCTATTACCTCTGAAAAAAATATTATTCTTTTTATGTGAAAGTACCGGGCCGGATTTGGAGCGAAATCCAGTGACGTCACGTGCATGCGCGCTCCCGAGCCTCTCGTCTCGTTTTGCGCTCAACAGCGACGACAATGTCAGATAACAGACTGAAACGACCTGCTCCCAGCACAACACAGACTCCAACACAAACTCCACATATTGTGAAGAAAAGTTATCTACTGAAGCTCGTAAGGCCAAACGTGAATCGGATCAACTAAGGACAAAAACACGGATTAACATTGGCAGGGCATTTGAATTATGGAGAAACCTCCACTTTGTTTTGGGTATAAAAACGGATCCGGAGTTGGCTTTCATCCTTTTGGACAGGTAAGTTAACATTACTACAAAGCATGTCAAATATATTTCGATTATGTGCTTTAGTTTTTAAGACGTTGTTCTGTTTTGCTAGCTTTCGCTTTAGCTTGTGTTCGCCCAGCCGTCGTAGATCGATGACGTAAAACTGCGGACACGTTTGTTTGAATGCGTCCGCTTTTTAAAAGTCTTTAAAATCGTACAGTCTGACATTGATGGAAACTGAGATTATACAATGTGACATGGGCTTAACTACAATATTGATCGCACAGTGTGGCAAGCAACAACCCTAAAGGACTAATTAAAATAGCACAGTATATACCGGGCTTTACTGTTATACTGAAATTGTTCAGTGTAGTTCACTAATTGTTTTCGTTATCTTACCGTAAATGTACCTACGTAACACCACATTACATAGGCTAAATGCAGTTGATTAAACGTTGCAGAGGGAGTTTACCTGAGTTTCCAGCCTGTTGTGTGATGCTTTCTCCGGTGTGTTAAATCTCAGTCTGGCCGTTGCTCATGAGTTCGAGCACGCACTTGTAAACTTATTGGTTGCAATCTGAAACATCACTGCTAGAGGCCGCTGTAAACTACATACAGCGCCTTTAAAGCAGGGGTCACCAATCCTGCTCCTGGAGGGCCAGTGTCCCTGCAGAGTTTAGCTCCAACCCTAATCAAACACACATGAAGCAGCTAATTAAAGTGCTTCAGGTTTGTTTGACGATTAGGGTTGACAATATTTGCATAATGGCTTCTATAAAAAAAAGTGGATAAAAACAAAAAAAGATGGCCAACTACGTCAGCAGGTGACGTGTAGTAGTCTGCTCATGAACAACCAGGGAGGAGAACAAATTATAAAAAAATCGTTTGTTTTGGTTTCTCTAAAAAAGTAAATAATATTATTATTATTGAACGACTGATGGACCTTTTTGGCGATGTCCTTTATTATGAGGAAAGGATTGTGAAACAAACAAATTCAATGGGACAGACAGAAGCCTCCCGAATTTAATCAAAAATATCTAAAAATGTGTTCTGAAAACAATCAGAGCACTTGGGGGTTAAGGACGACACAGGAGTAAGTGATTTTGGGGTGAACTAACCCCCTAAGCCTACATGCCTATTCCTTAATAAGTATTAAAGATATCCTAAACTCCTTTAACATTTTAGTACTTACACTTTTTGGTCTTTTAATTAGTGAATTTGTGACTGAAAACCCAAAACAGGTGCTCACATGACAGTTAAAAACAACAATAATTAAGGAGACATACCTGATGGAATAAAATCATCATCTTCCTCAGTACGATCTTCCTCTTCTGTGTGTTCAGTTTTGATTTCTGTGTGTTCAGTTTTGATTTCTGTGGGTTCAGATTTGATTTCTGTGGGTTCAGATTTGATTTCTGTGGGTTCAGATTTGATTTCTGTGGGTTCAGATTTGATTTCTGTGGGTTCAGTTTTAATTTCTGTGGGTTCAGTTTTAATCTTCATCATGAGGTTCGTGCAGTCGATGAGTTTGACTGAACACATCTTCAGTGTGGTCTGCAGGATCTGCTGCTGTTCTCCAGCGTTACAGACAGAATCCAGAGACTCTGTGGAGGTTTGATCCTCCTGTAAGCTCTGTTTACTGTCACACACTGTAGTGTCCTGAGTGTCTGTGGGCTTTGACTCAGTATAACAGAGTAAAGTCAGACTGAGATCGGAGTCCTGTGTGTGTCTGGATTTCTCTTCAGAGAGTTTAGAGTCCAGCAGTGGCTGTGGTGTGCGGCTCTGATCTCTGCTCATCCACACTGAATCCAGACTCCCATCATCAGTCACATACACTGAAGATTCACAACAATCCACATTCTGACAACACAACACACAGACAGTAAGATTAGAAATTATTTGATGTTGTCTGATTCAGGTAAATGGTGTTTAAGCTGTACAAACCTCTCGATTCATTGCTAAATCTCCTCTTGACCTCAGCATTGTCTCCAGTAACTCCACCTCTTTCTTCAGCTGAGAGATTTCTGTGATGAAATCATCAATATATCCAGCATGGACAGATCAGTTCATACTTATTTACAGCACATCTCATCATCAACGTCTCAACACTTAAATACACAGAGACAAGACTCCGTTTACACTCAATGAAACATGCAAGAGAGAAAAACACTGAGGATACACAAACACATCACACGCGCGTTCTTTCTTTCTTTCTTTAGTGAGTTTATCTGCGGACTAAAGAGCTGCAGCGCCTCCTGCTGTACTGGAGAGAGAAGACCTCACTGCTTTACAATGGATTTAGTAAAACAAGTATATGCGTCTCAATTATGGCCAGAAATCATCACAAACTATTGTATAAAGTAATGACTAAATGAAAGGAATGAAGATCAGAACATCATGCGTTTAAACTTATAAAGGTAGGACATCATAGGACCCTGCTGAAAAAAAACAATAAAACCATTACAGAAAATTCTAATGGTTTCCATTAAAATACCAATAGGAACCATTAGCTTTTACCATTAAAACCAGTACACTGTAGTGTGTTTTGAGCCATATTCCATAAGAGCCAATAAAAATCCCAATACATTTCCTGTAATGTTTTATTGTTTTTTTCAGCAGGGGACAAAGAGATATGGTCAGATTAAAAATAAAATTTTTTACAAACTTTTCACAACGTTGTATTTTCATTGTAATTAATGTTGCAGTACAACATTTTAAAAACCACACTCTACATAACGAAAAAATGACGTTTTATAAATGTTGTAAAATACCTAATTAGTACATTTTCTTTAGGTAGTAAAAAAACATAAATCACAAAATGCAAAATTTTCGATATGTTTTCTTTAGCTGTTAAACCTTGAAATAAGACTTTTAAAGAACATCATGACCATACAACCAAGGTTTATGACGTGTTACTTGTATGTCAGCCCACCAAGAAAATGCCCTGTATGCCTGATTACCAATCCAGCCCTGCCTACCATTATAGAACAAAACACTAATAAAGCTGAGATATATTTAAACAAATGTGTTGTATTTTGGTATGTTCATGACATTCTTTAAACTTCTTATTCCAACATTATGAAAACGTTTTGGAAACCTTTTTAGCAAAGACCAAAAGACTTGGATTTTTTCAAGCTGTAGCCTTTATTGCAGAAAGCGATCTTCAAATCAGAGCATAGAGTCCAGGTGCTGCAGTCACCAAGTCTGATTTACAGCCCTACTGTCACACTCAGAGCCAGAAAGTAGACTGAAAGTAAGTGATATAATACTTTATTGGAACACACACTAAAGTAGAGAAACAATAGGTGAGTAAATGGGATATGTAAAGTTTCCGGAATGCACATAGCTGTAAAATAACAATGTCTCTATTGCAGGAGGTGATCAGAGGATTCCCGGAGGGTAAACAAGGAGGAGAAGGTAAGTCCAAGGTGAGTAGTATGGGTGAGTCTTGGTGTCCATAAGTGATGAGACCAGATAAGGAGTGAAGATATTTAAAGGGGTATGGTGATGGGAAACAGGTAAAAATTTAGGGGCGAGGGAATGAGTTGGAGGAGTGACTGATGATGTTGATGGTGATGGGATCCTGACAGTACTTCCTCCTCCCGAGGCGGCTCTTGACGGCTGTTGAGAGCGGGGAATATGGCGGCAAGGTCTACCTCGGGGCCTGGGAGCCGGATGATCATGGTGATCAGAGTGGAACTGAAGGAAGAGAGTGGGATTCAAGATGTGCTCAATGGGCACCCACGAGCATTCCTCTGGGCCGTAGTCCTCCCAGTCCACTAAGGATTCCACTCGAGGACCTCGCCGCCGGGAGTCGATGATGTTGCGGACTCGGTAGATGGGCTCCTCTTCCACAGGAACGGGAGGTGGAGGCACAGCTGTTGTGTCAGGATCTGTGGATGAAGGAGAAACAGGGTCAGTGAAGGAATTTAGTAGGGATACATGAAAGGAAGGTGAGTTCCTGTATTCGGGTGGTAAGTTGAGTCTGTAGGTGACTTTATTCAGCTGCCTCTGTACAGTGAAGGGGCCAATGAAGCGAGGACTTAACTTATGGCAAGGCTGGCGGAGGCAGATATCCTGGGTGGAAAGCCAAACCTTTGGGCCAGGTTGGTACTCACAGGGGTCGGAGCGATGTCGGTTGGCTTGATCTTGATGTCTCCGCACAGCCTGCTGGAGATGCACGTAAGCTGAGTCTCAAACCCCCTCGCTCTGATGGAACCAATAGTCCACAGCTGGAACCGCAAGGGCTCACCTGACCAGGGGAAAAGAGGAGGTTGATAATCGAGATAGCATTGGAAAGGTGTGAGCCCAGTGGTGGATTGTGGCAGGGAGTTTTGGGCATATTCTCCAGCTGTCTTGGTACTGGTGACAGCAAGTACGGAGGGAGCGACCGAGCTCAGTCTGACTGTTAGTCAGGGGATGATATCCAGAAGACAAACTGATAGTGACCCCCAGGAGTTTAAAGAAGAGTTGTCAGACTTTAGAGATAAATTGGGTTCCTCTATCTGAGACAATATTCTCTGGGATGCTGAAGTTGCGAAATACATGGTTGAAGAAGGCTTCGGCGGTTTCAAAGGTTGTAGGGAGTTTGGGCAAGATTATGAGTTTGCACCCCTTGGAAAATCTGTCAACCACTACTAAGACAGGTACAGTTTTGGGACTGATGATGTTGATGGGATCCTGACACCTACATTGCATTTATACGTATTTTCGGGGGCCTAAATGGAAAACAAAGCACTTAACTTTTAAAAAATTGAATATCAAAATATTGAAAGGAAGTAACCATGCCACTCCCAATCCTTCAGTTTCACCAACCCTTAATCCCATCAACATTACCATGTCACCCACTGTCTCACTCAGACCATTTAATTATCATAGAAATGGGTTCACACCTTAAGGGCTCGTTATAGTTGTGCGTAGGTCCAATGGCGTAGCCGCGACGGCGTAAGTTCTGTGTCGGTTTTCATTTATACTTTTGCGTTGTTGTCCGCGTCGACGTGCAAACAAACGCGCAAACCGCTGGTAGGCAGTATCCACGCGTTTAACCACAGTAGCAGCACGACCAACCGTCAATGAAGAAGAAGCTTGGCAAGTTAACCCACAAAGAAGAAACAGCAACTTCTTGTGTATGATTTGAGAAGGCCAGCAATGATGGAAGTAAATAAACAGCGACTTTTGTTGCAGTTTGAGTTAAATCACTCCTCAACTTTGCTTTCACCATCGCAAACGGAAATACCTATGACGCAGTTTTTTTACCTGCCGGGAGGGGTTCTGGTGGACCAATTACGGCGCTTGCAGTCCGTGTAGAACTGACGCACTGTTAACCACGATGTAGAGCTTACGCGTGACTATAAATTGGGCTTTAAGCTTACCATTCACCTTTGACTCAGACTCTTGGCCCAAGCATAAACAAATGGCCACCAACTTAAGAAGGACTTTATACAACAATATATCTGTATAATCAGTGGTGTAGTCTAGATTTTTGTAGTGAGTATACTGTGATTTTTCCCTCTCATCCTTATGCTCATTCGTCCCAGCGCGACACCTCATAACACAACACTCACAGATGCATACAGTATGGATCTTCATGTAACTAAGAGCATTCTGAAAGTGTACTCATGAACACATAAACTGAATGTGTCATCAACATGTCAGTTTATTATAAGAAAAAAAAGACTTTAACAGCCAATGGGTTTACAGCTGGGGAAACTGGACTGATTTTTAGACTGGTTTAGTGTAATCAACATCTAACTCAGGGACAAAAGTTACTTAACTGTTAATTAAAATTAAATTAACTGTTTACAATCTTCAATCCGTGGCAAACACATGCATTGAAGGTGAAAAAAAATCCACTCCTTCAATAGCTATTATCTGACAACTATTGATAACATTACCATGAGTAATATAATGGTGTAAATGTTTTTAATTAATACACATTTAAGATGACCATGAATTAACTCTTATTTGCATAGTCATTGATATTAAAGCTTATTTTTGCATATAATATAAGCATTGTCTAAAACTGAAAATAGGCTTATACTTAATCATTATTACAAGACCATCTAGCCTAATATTTGCAAGTCTGAACTGAACATCAACGCAGACATGAATTTCCTCACAGAAGTTTAAGATCATATACATCTTGAACGTAGATATATAAATGAACACATAGAAGGGAAGTTTAACACTCTGAAGCACAAGCAAACATGCAGAGCAACTGAAGGCAGCTAAAAACCATCAGGATATAATCACTGACTTATTTTATTGCATTTGGAGCCTTACCTCCAGATAAAGTAATAAACTGGACTGATTATTTAAATGTTGTTTACTCACATGTGCGTTGTAAACTCTATGGATTTTATGTTGCAGCACTGCTTCACTTGTTCACTTCTTCACATGGACTGTTTGTTTACAGTGTCGCGTGAGCAGCTACACTCCAGGTTCGACTTCATTTGGCGTAAAGCAGACCTCTTGGTGATGTCAAAGTACCGCGAGAGCGATTCAAAGCAGATTTCTCCATGTGATAACTGGAGTCTCTCTCGCGGTACTTTGCTATCACTCGATTGTGGCGCAACACCAGTCTGCTCCCCAGTCACTTTCGCGTCACTATAGTAATTTAATTTCATAGAAATTAATACGCCGATCGGATCGCGCAGTTCGACAGGAAGTATATAGCCTATTATGTATTTCAACCAACCCGCTATGGTCAGTGCTTCACATGTATATTATGACTAAAAGTTTAAACATGTAACAAAACCATGCTGTTACGCATCCTTGCGCTATTTTTAGTGGGTATATGGAAATCCTTGACAATTTCTAGTGGGTATACGGCGTAGTCCTGCGTATCACGTAGACTACACCACTGTGTATAATGCTGTTTACAATCATCATTTGTTTCATAGAGACAAGCTCTTAGTGCCCCTCTAGCGGAATGTATATGACACACGAGGAAGTGCTGGAAAGTGCTAATAAGTTCAGTTGGTGGCAGTAATCAGTAGGCAGTGATGCACAAGAAGTTTGCGTCAATCCTATGTTGCAGATAGTTATAGTTTAATTGTGTGCGTGCATCTAAATGTAAGTTTATATGTTACATGGTTAATTTTACTTATGTATTTTGATTATGTTTTGGCTTTCTTAAGAGCATATCATATGTACACCATTATTAGGCAACTATTAGTGTGCAGAATTATTATGCAACTAAATGAAAAACAAAGATTTTCCAATCTCACTTGTTTATTTTCACCTGTTAAAGTGAGAATAATAAACAACCTATACATTTAAAAATGAACATTTCTAAAAAAAAACTCAATGACCAATATAGCCACCATTCTTTTCGATAACAGTCACATGCCTTCCATTCACGGAGTCAGTCAGTTTCTTAATCTGGTCAGAATCAACATTTTGTGCAGCCACAACCACAGCTTCCCAGACACTGTTCAGAGAGGTATACTGTTTACCTTCACTGTAATGTCCTGCTTAAGAAGATCCCAGAAGTTCTCAATAGGTTTTAAGTCAGGTGCAGAAGGGGGCCAAGTTTTTCATCTTTAAGGCCTTTACTGGCCAGCGTGAAGTGAAGTCTTCTTGAAAGATGCAGACTTTATACCACTGCTTGAATAATTACACTACAGGCAGGCACTACAGGTATTATTAAAGATGAGCTAGTTGGACCTTTTTGGGTTGAAAATGGAAATAAAAAACAACTCTCAGACCTACTGCCATTTTTTAGAAGATAGTTTCTTAAAGCAGGTGTAGTTACTGGGTCACGACTCTGTGGTTCGCGACCTCCTCTAGCTGCCATCAAACAGAGCTTTCGGTCCAAAACCACTAGCAATGATCTGACTAGCACACTCTTTTATCCTTTCTCACCACAATGATCATATTTAATGTTTACTTTTTTTAACATTCGTAAGCTTTTGGACAGAAACCACAAACTTACCCACAGTTGTCAAAATCTGTGAAATCCTGTGAACTCTTCCTCCCACCAGGGGCGGATCTAGAAAATTTTTTATGGGGTGGCAAGGGGGTGGCATGAGAACTACAAGGGGTGGCAATGAAGTAAGCGTCCTTGCATGGTTGTCGTGGATTCAAGAAATTATATACTGTTTATACTATATTCGGTGAACACTGGACCTCAAATTTTTATAACATTAATAAACGCAACAACAAATGTTCCTATAAGTAAGTACCCAAGCAGCTACCTTTAGCATCTCTGTAGCACCCTTTGTCTTAATTGGGGCTTTGTTAATGGGGCTTAATACTAAGTTAAGGGGCAGTTGTAGCCTAGTGGTTAGAGTGTCGGGCTTGTAACCCAAGCGTTGCCGGTTCGAGGCTCACGACCGGCGGGTTGCGACTGTGGTGCCCTTGAGCAAGGCACCTTAACCCTAATTGCTCCCCGGGCGCTGCAGGGATAGCTGCCCACTGCTCCGGGTGTTTGTGTGTTCACGACTTGCAGTCGTGTTCACTATTCACTGGATGGGTTAAATGCAGAGGTCACATTCCAAGTATGGGTTACCATACATTGGCAAATACTCACTTCACTTCACTTCACTAAAAATACATACAGCTTATCAATATCTAAAACACTGACTGGTTGAACATAATGGTATAACGACAGTTATATAAATAAAATAGGTTTGTCTAGTTTATATTAATGTAAAACGTATTTGAAAGGCAAACATCTCTTTCTCTCATAACCCTCTTCTCTAATCCTTTCACTCACTTCATGATGGATTTCTGTCTATTCACTTCTTTTTAGTTCTATTCTGTCTATTCACTCTTTGCCATCCATATTCTTTCCTTCATTACTTCATCTATTCCTTTCCCTTCCACAACATATTTTTCTGTTTTATTTGTACCTTCCACTCCCATAGTATTTGATTTTTCTATTATTTTTGGTAAAAAGAATGGATATCAGCCTTTCTTTTCATAATATCCTGGAAAATGCCGCATTAAGTTGTCTTTCAAGCTTTCTAAACATACACAACACTGAATAGTTTTGTCTCCTTAACGAAGACAAATAAAAACATCAGACTATATCATAACGAGCGATTTCATATGCACGTATGGAATATTTTGATGGCTGCAGTAGCTAATAAGACATGACGCGCTAACTCTAGAAAGAACTGCTTAAAATATATTTACTGCTTACACAAACCTGCAGTTCAGTTGTTTTAACTACCAAGCAACTACCTCGTGCAATATTTAACATCAGTTTAATTTTTGTATTTTTATCCTGATGCAACATTTATCTATAAATATGACCGTATTTAGTACTCTGATTTGCTGATGTGATGCTCAACTTAATCACTTTAAGACACTAAAGAGAAACCACTAATGTTTTGGCAGCATGTGATGATGTGAGGTGGTTTATTAGATCAGAATTCCTCGCTACAGACGTGAAGAGACTCTTTCTTCATGGGCATAAGTTGCACGTCCATAATCATTCTTGCCTTTCACCTCAACGATGGAAAAGTAACGTTTATGCTTTTTATACTTTGTGCTTGCGTCTGCTACCTTTGTTTTGAGATCGTTGTATTCGCCATCGCTCTGTTGTTGCGGGTTTGTGCGACTCGGATCACGGATGGACTGCAGCGCGAGAACCGGGCTGCATGTGAGTGCCTTGGATGGGGCGATGCATCCTTTCACGGCAGTTTCCAAAAGTCTCCAACCACGCCAGAAAAGATCGCTAGATTTGTCCTAGTCGCTTTTTTAATAAAGTCGCTAAAGGGGTCTAAAAGTTTCTTAATCTAGCGACCAAGTCACCAAGTTGGCAAATCTGCGCGGACTTTTTTACACTGTAAAAGACTTTCTGCTCGGACTGACTGCATGCTTGTGTATGAACTCTGCTGCCTCTGGTTGGCTAACGATGGAAATTAAGCCAATCACCATCAGCTATGTGGTTGTCCCACCCCGTCTAAGACACACACACCAATCATCGTCAGATATGTGTCTCCCACCCCAAACACACGCAGAGAAAAACTACATTGCCTTTCTGGTTAAAAGAGCCTTCTCGGGTATATATTATATATATTAGGATACCCGCGCTGGGGTGGCAATGCTTTTATTTAGGGTGGCAACTGCCACCCCGTGCCACCCCGGTAGATCCGCCCCTGCCTCCCACGCAGAGCATGCGTGACCTAGACAATCTTATATGTGACTTGAGAACCGCTGAGACATTAGGAGATGGAAATTTAGCATCAGAATAAAATGTTCGAACGTTATGATTATTTGACAGAAACTCTCTGCCCCTGTTTTATTAACAATTTATCATTTAGCAACGCATATCTGAATTTAATCTACACAAGATGTTTTTATCGTTTTGCTACTGAAATCTCCGTTTTCTTTAGATTCATAGTTTAATGTTTGTAACTGTTGGGACAGAAGGAGTTACGAATGTTAGTGAATGTTTCCATTGCATTGTGGTGGATTATACTTTCAGTGTTAGTTGTAGTATTTTACCAAAATTCAGGATTTTAGGAAGTAAAATAAATGACTTAGGAAAAACCCTGATGCACGGAATGTCTCCCCCTGACATCCCCAATTTCTGGGGACGGAAATAAAATAGTCTCATTACACGATAATGCCAAGGCTTAGTGGGATAAAATTAACTTTATTATTTCTTACATCTATTCAGATTCAGATTGTTTATGATGAAATGGAACGGATTTGACTGAAATTAGGACATATAATGCTGGCCCGAGAATTTTCAGTTTCTGTTGCATCACCCCACCACCTCTACAATGGCTGCATAGGTGCACTGGAACAATCCTTCCTAAAATGCATTAAACTTTCCTTTACAAAGATGTGAAACTCACAGAGTGGTCAGGGGTGTTCACTGATATGCTCACACAAAAGTCACTGCAAAAGATGCTTTCCAACAGGTGTTATACCATTCGTTGTAAACTTGTGGACCTATTTTTCCAAACACCTCACACCCGTATATTCTTCCGTTGAGAGCTTGAATAATAGATACTCCAGCCCAGTTGGTGGCGATAAACCACCTTTGCCAATTGCAAGAATACAAACAACGTTCCCGGCGCGGAGTAATACCGTACCTCACAGCACATCTAATACAATTTAATGGAGTTGGACAAAAACTACGATAAAACCTGTTGGAAAGCATCTTTTGCAGTGATTTTTGCGTGAGCATACCAGTGAACACCCCTGACCACTCAGTGAGTTTCACGTCTTTGTAAATGAAAGTTTAATGCATTTTAGGAAGGATTGGTCCAGTGCACCTATGCAGCCATTGTAGAAGTGGGATGGGGGGTGATACAACAAACACCCAAAAATTCTCGTTCCAGCATCATATGTCCAAATTTCAGTCAAAACCGTTCTATTTCATCATAAACAATCTGAAAACAGGGCTTTAAGTGTAAAATACCGAACTTGTCCTTTAACAGACTTTGTGGATTGTGTGTGCATGCAACTGATTGTAAGTATTTTTTGGATATTAGTGAATAATATATTGTTAAGAGATATAGAAGTAGCCCAGCTAACAAAAACACGTAACTGTTATGTAACAACAAAATTACCTCCCTTGGACACAACAGTTACTTTGCCAGTAAGTTATGAAATTACCAAAATAGTACAAATTTATTACATAACTGGAACGTGCTTTGTTATCTCGCAACGTTAGGAGACCGTACTGGCGACGTGGTAATTTGGTACTATAATGGTAATGACATTTCCTCCCTAGGATGTACCAGTTAACAATTTTTGGTTCCCAAAACGTTTTCCTAACATTAGTTTTTTGTTCTAAAAATGTTCCCCTAACGTTAGTTTTTGGTTTCCATAATGTTATTTTTAAGGTTTGTTTTTGGTTAGCCAGGAGAGTTTTCTTTACAGAAATATAATGTTATTTTTAGGTTAGTTTACATTCCCCTAACGGTATGATAACATTAGAATAACAATAGGAGAACGTTATTTTTAGGTTTTCTGCTAAGAATAAATAACAACAAAGTACTTTAAACGTAGTTCATTTATGTATCAAGCAAAATAAACAACACATAGTTTATCTAGGAAACCAAAACATTTGTTATTTTCGACGAGGTATTTGTTCAAGAGTTCAGCTTAGTCAGACAATTTAAAAAACTAAAACCGGAAGTAAAGTTCGGACCAGTGGCGTATCACGTCACCGCACGGTGTGTCCAATGAAATAGTCTATACAGAAAAGGATGCATATGTGTAGCCTTCGCACTCTCAAGAAGGTATCCATGAAATTGTTAAACACCTTGTTTCTCAATATACGCTCTTCAGCGATCTTGCATACTTGTGTTTTCGCTCCAGGTCATTATTAACCGTCAAAGTTGTCGTGGAATTTTAGCCGCATCAAATAATACTCACTAAGAGTGAAAGTCAAGGATCACACAGACACACTGTCGACATAATTTTCTTTGTCTGAATTTAATATATTCTGCAGAATAGGCTCTCACCCCCGTGGTGCTAGAAGTTTAAAAACCTAAGAGCCCCGTTTACAAGGTTGAGCACATATTTATAGTAAGATACTGAAAAACACAGTCATCCCATCTCCGCCCATGATCCAAAGATTTCATCATAGTTCCAGCGTCACTTAGAAAATAAACCTTCAATTTATCAATGACTAAGAAACATATCAGTTGAAGCACATCTGGTCAATTAGAAGAAATTATTTTGTTCTCAGTGAAACTCTACCATTTACTGAGTTTTTCCACTTGTTCATCATTTGTTACTTATGTCATTCACTAGCCCCCCTTTATCTTATCTGGTAGGACTTTGCATAATGTTCTAGTCTTTGGACATTTTACTACTGAACAGATGGAAAGAACAGAAATTTTTCACTAGAACAGAAGAACAGAATTTTGCATTTAACAATTATAAGTTCATAAACTATAATTAAAATGAAAATAAAAAATCTTCCACTACACTCCTCCCTTTTTATGATTTATTCATAACTTCATGATTCTCATCGTTGCATAGGGTCTTTTTAATTGTAGTGAAGATGTTGAGCACAGTTAGAGTTGGGGTCGTGCGCCCTTGATGATTCCTTTGGATTTGTGGTGAAGAGGTTGAGCACAGTTCTAGTTGGGGTTGTGTGCCCTTGATGATTTCTTTGGATTTGTGGTGAAGAGGTTGAGCACAGTTCTAGTTGCGGTCGTGTGCCCTTGATGATTAATTCCCTCTGTAGATTCGGGTATGGTAGCACCACACCACGCAGTCGGTTAGTCATCCTCCCTTTGGATCACCCCTTGGATTCCAGCACCAACCCTTCGGCAATGGGCAGCGTGCACCCATGTGGCACGCTCTGCGATCTTTACGGCGGTATGAGTTGTCAGCAGAACCTGATAGGGCCCATCCCACCATCAGGCTTTCCAGGATTTCCTCCTGAGGTTCTTTACCACCACGTAATCCCCTGGTTTGATGTTGTGTAATGCTTCTTCTACTGGATGGGGTAGGGCTGCTTTAACCTGCTTTGGAGATATTTTGGAATACAGAGGACATAGAAATACAATACTGCAACATGTCATTTTCATTTTGAAGAGTATCGCCTGTCACCGTGGTCCCCATGTGTCAACCTAGGAAAATGGGAATAAAAATGTTTAGGTAAGCAAGGTTTTTGATTTGGACCCATCCAAATCCCTTCAGAAGTTTTGGTTGCTCCACACGATTTCCATAGAGCTATTTCTGTTGGAAGAGAAAATGTTTGCATGCTTATTAATGACTCATGTGCTGTTTCAGCTTCATTTTCCTGGGAAATCTGTGTAAGAGAAAAGTTTTTGTTAGTAGTCATGAGATGCATTTCCTCTGGAGATCACGTCCTGTTCCTTGGTGTGTGCTTTGCATTTGCACACAGCTATTTGAGAAAGGAGTAAAATTTGTTATAGGAGAGAAACTGTCAGTAAAATCAGCAGTCAATGTAAATGGTTATAGATTGATTAGTAGCAAGTTGACAAGCTTGTGTTAGTGCATGCAATTCTGCCACCTCTGCAGATTTGTGAGGTGGTAAGCATCCGGATTTCACTACTTCAAAGTCAGACACAACTGCCCACCCCATCCTATTTATGCCTCTGTCATCTCTGGAAGAGGAACCATCCACATAATATGTGAGGGTGCATTTAGGTATGGGTGTGTCAGCAAGGTCAGGCCTTGGTGTACATACTTCCCGTAGGGCAGACAAACAACAATGTGGTGTACCTTCACCAGGTGAAGGTAACAATGTCGCCGGGTTTAGCACTGTACATCTTTCAACTGTGACATTAGACATCTGTAACAATGCACAGGAATAACGCAGCCATCTTGCTGCAGACAAGTGAGATGTGCGCTGTCCAAGCAGTATATGAGACACAGAGTGAGGAAACCAACAGACGCAGCTGTGCGTATCCCACAAACTCACTGCTGGCTTGTACAGCTTTTTCCGCAGCTGCCACTGCCCTGAGACATACTGGTAGGCCTCTGGCCACTGCATCAAGGCGTCCTGAAAAATATGCATCTGGTCTCAACTTGTCACCATGTTCCTGCAACAAAACAGAGGTCATACAGCCATTCCTTTCATCCACTGTTTGAATAAAAGGCTTTTTTGGGTCTGGCAACCCTAAAGTGGGTGCCTGCTGTAATGTCTGTTTTAGTTCCACAAATGCCCTTTCAGCCTTCTCTGTCCATTCTACCTTCTCTGATGGTGCAAAAGGTTTCTCATAAATCATGTCATGCAATGGTTGTTGCATTTCAGAATAGTTAGCAATAAAAGTCCTGCAATATGATGTCATACCTAAAAATGACTTGTTTCTTTGTAATTGGCCTTGGTATATTAGCTATTGCCTCTATTCTCTTTGGAGACAGAGGCTTACCCATTGGTGTAATTTCATATCCTAGAAAGGTTACTTTCTGGACTGAGCACTGGACTTTATTAGGGTTTACCTTATGACATTCCTTAGCTAGATGAGTAAGCAGCCGTATGGTGTTGTCTGTGCACGATTGCTGAGTCGGTGCTGGCACCATGAAGTCATCCACGTACTGCAATAAAGCAACATCATCATCCAACACAAGTTTCTGTAATGAACAATGCAATGCAGAGTTTGTAAATAGTGCGGCTCTCGCTGTACCCCTTAAATGTAAAATCAAACCAAAACTGGTTATCAGAATGGACAGGAACTCTGAAGAATGCACTTGAAATATCCACTACAGAAAACCACTGGCCGTCAGCTGGTATGTGTGAGAGAATTGTGTAAGGGTTTGGCACGTGAGGTGCCCTTGCTTGTACTGCAGCATTTCCAGCTTGGAGATCTTGAACAAACCTCCACTCTGTGGGCTGACCTGCATCTCTGACCTTTTGTACAGGAAAAATGGGTGTTCTCACAGGTGAGTGTGGGCAAGGAATAATTATCCCTTTTTCCAATAAGGCCTGAAATACTGGCCTTATTCCCTCAAGCGCCTCCCTTTTTAGAGGATATTGGGGTTTACATGGTCTATAATCACTCTTTGGGGTGATAGTTACTGGTTCACACCCTTTAATCAAACCCACATCATACTTGTCTTTAGCCCACAGGTAATCAGGTACATTGTCAAGAACTTTTTGCGGTAAATCAATACTAGCACACGTCATGTGTACTGACAAACTGTTTTGTGAGTTGAAATCTGCAGAAACAGCTTTCTGTATTACAACTCTCTCTCTCTCAGCCATGAAAAAGCAGCATAATCTCTTCTGTGTGCTGCTAACTGCTCTGAGAACTGTATGCTATCTGCCAATAGTTCCCAATCAACAGCCTCGCTGCAGGCCTTTGCAAATTCACCTGCTTTTTCTAACGGCTGACTAGTATTTTTTTGCAATGGAGATGTGGGGTACTGAATTGTCAAAATCAAAAATTTGTTCCTGCTTTCCTGTCAACTGAACGAGTGCCACACACCATGAGTCATTCCAGCATATATGGGTTAAAGTCAAAACCCTCTGTCTTTACAGAAAACCATCTCTCTTGCCACTCTCTCTCTGTTATTTCAACAGCATGAGCATGCAATCCATGTTTTCAGCTGGAATGACCTCGCTGGCTTGTGGCAATCTTATCTTCCCTTCAGCATGCAACTCTTCATTCAGAAAGGCCCATTCATACACATATAACAGAGACACACACATAGACAACATTCTGGGATCCCAACAAGAAATATTCAGGCCTTGGTTGTTACATAAGATGCTAGCATTCATTTTACACATCAAATCCCTCCCCATGAGGTTTACCGGACACGCGTCAGATACCAGGAACATATGCATAAACTCATTAACGTCATGCATACAACAGAGTGGAGCAGTAAATTCTTCCCTCACTATATGCCCCGAAGCACTCATAGATGAGTTAAACTGCCCACTCAAGGTGACAAATGGGATTTCATCTTTGCGTATGACAGAGTTGGTTGCACCAGAGTCTACCATAAACAACAATGCCTGTCCCTCAACCATTATTTCTTCGAGAGGCAGTTTAGAGTATGCCTCTCGTTCAACATCAAGCAAAGCAAGTTCTTCATTGCATAGAGCGTTTCTTTCCCTTTCACACACATCAGAAAAACAGAATTAGCAAGCAGATAATATGGCATTTGAACCGCAGAAAAAACAAGATTGGACTTACCCCCTTCCATCCGATTCTCTCTTTCCCCCTCCTGGCTTCAGTCCCCTTTTTCTTTACACCCCGCAAAGTTTCCCGCATCCGCCTGGGATTCTGGTTGCTCTTGAGAATTCAGGAAATGAAAACATTGGTTTTTCAAGTGTTCTTTCTGTCCGCAATACCAGCAAATCTTCTCTCGTTATTTTTGTTGCCAGTTCTCCTGGAAACGTTGTCCTTGTGAAGGGAAACTGTGCTGATTATGTCGTTGCTGGCCCCATTTGCCTATCTTGACAAAAGCTGAAGATAGTTGTTGATTTGCCTTTCTCTGCTTCTTTCGTTTTTCTTCGTCATGCAGGCATTCAGCATGTAGAGAATGTGTAATGACCTCACTCAGCTTTCCTGATTCCCATCCGATGCAGGTTTGCTTCACCTTTGTTGAAATTTCAGGTTGAAGTTCCCCGAGGAACATTTGCTTTAGGTAGGATTCCCAGAATGTTACCTCTCCTGTGTTGATGTTTTTATCTGGACTTCCTCCTCTTCCAAGATGCTGTCGAGGAGGATTGGTGGGTTTAGCCCAGGTGATAGTTCTTGTGCTGGCGGTGGCGGGGGTGCAGTTGGTATTCTTGGTAATGCTTCTTGTGCGGGTGGTTGTGGGAGTCTTCTTGGAGGGGGTTGGAGATCATCGTCTAGAAGAGGTACCTTTGTATAAGAGAAATGTACCCCAGGTGGGGTACGTGCAGGTGCATATGGAGGAGGAAAAAAACAGAAAGTTAGGTTCATCATGTAATGAATCTGATGTAGGAAAACATTATGCTTAATGTTTAGCTCTGACTTAGTCTGAGTCAGTTCGTCCTTGGTCTTTATCTTACTCTGTGCTCTCATTTCTCTGCCATCCGCAATGATTTTTTCCCTTAATAAAGTGAGTGCTTTTACACTGTGTTCCTTTAGGAGGAAAATCATACCTTTTCTCCCAGATTTTACGCTTTCCAATGCCCCCGTGCCCTTTGATTTGATCACTCGAGCATACACGCCATTTTCCAGATCCATTGACTTTGTACTCCCTTTCGAATTACCCTGACCCATGATCACGAACGAAATAAAGCTTACCGTATTATCTATTCAGATGCCACCACAACGGTTCTTTTCCAGATTCCGTCAGCTTTGACTTCAGAAATGGTTGAGACTCTCCCTTCCCTTAGGCCTGGGGTACGGAGCCCGAGACCTCTCGTCTCAGGGGTGATCAGTCAGTCTTTCCCAAACCTTCTGGAGTCTTCAGCTGTGGAATCCCATTCTCGTCGCCATTATTGTCGTGGAATTTTAGCCGCATCAAATAATACTCACTAAGAGTGAAAGTCAAGGATCACACAGACACACTGTCGACAGAATTTTCTTTGTCTGAATTTAATATATTCTGCAGAATAGGCTCTCACCCCCGTGGTGCTAGAAGTTTAAAAACCTAAGAGCCCCGTTTACAAGGTTGAGCACATATTTATAGTAAGATACTGAAAAACACAGTCATCCCATCTCCGCCCATGATCCAAAGATTTCATCATAGTTCCAGCGTCACTTAAAAAATAAACCTTCTATTTCAACCTTCATTCACTGGCCCCCCTTTATCTTATCTGGTAGGACTTTGCATAATGTTCTAGTCTTTGGACATTTTACTACTGAACAGATGGAAAGAACAGAAATCTTTCACTAGAACAGAAGAACAGAATTTTGCATTTAACAATTATAAGTTCATAATAGTGCTGCAACGACGCGTCGACGTCATCGATTACGTCGACTATGAAAATACGTCGACATGCGTAAAATGCGTCGACGCGTCGCTGTTTACATTCATTTCGCGTAATGGCGGCTTCTGCTCCTGGCAGTGTTATCCATACATTGATTTGTTTGTGTGCGCCACAAAATCAACAATGGCCGCAACATTTAACGTTACATTTTTATTTTCATTTAAAACGGCTTCATTTATTGTTGTGCGCGCTTGGTGGTGCCTCTCTTGTGCACGCGTGCTCTCTCTCTTTCTCTGCGTGAAGCCCCTAGACAGCTCCTCTCATACATGACACTGAATGAAAGAATTAAAAGTTGGCTGTGATTTGTACTTGCATTTTCACGTAAACGTCAGATGTTACGGGCAGAGAAGACGACTGATTCGAGTTTACCATGAAAGATTAGCAGTGTTTTCCCCCACACACAGGTTCTCTATGTGCTTGTGCGCGAGCTCTCTCTCTCCTATGCCCGCGCATGCCTTCTGTAGTAACTCTGTGTAATGGCAATTTTTTAATTTGCGCCGAATTGTGAGTTGTCATGCCACCGGGTTGAAGGTTGCTGCTGCCAGCACTTATTCAGGCCCACTCGCGTAATTTGCCGGCTTTAAAAATGTTAGCGCAGGACGCACGGGTTGCTTTTCAAAGCGCTCGCCTGTGAACACGAGTTTAGATTCAGATGCGTCTGTATTTGAGGGCGTTTGCCGCGCGTCTAGATGCGCGACCTGATACGAACCCACTTAAATGAAAATGAGACAAATCGTAATTTTTAAAAATCTAAGTCATAGATGCAATAATGAATGATCTATGAATAGTCATTATTATTCATCGTCTTTTGATAACAAAAACTTATTTGATGCAAAACTCATCAGTTTATTTAAAACGTTTCATATGAATATAATGTTTTCTTAAGTAAAACAAGTCCATTCAATATTTGTTCTTTTATGACACAAGATATTTGGCAATGTACATGATCCAAGTACTAAAAATTAAGATAAGGATTTTTTATTTTTCCTCCTGTTCCTCTGCATACTTGATAAATCTTGCTTGTGTATTGTATATCAGGAGTTTCTAAACTTTTTCAACCCAACAGGTAATCTCAAGACACACCATTTTTTTTTTAAATAGAAATATAGGGGAAAACACAAACACATTTTGTTCCCTTTTAGTAGCTTTTGAATATGTTTAATTGAATAATATAAAAATACCTTATCATAGGGCTGCAAGATTAGAGCAAAAATCATAATTGTTTACTGTATTTGCATTGATTTGGAAATTATCTATTTAAAAAAATACAATGAATTGCAAGGATGCAGAAAACAGTTCACTATTGCACACTTATGTATAGGCTACTGAGGATTTAACTGTATTATTTTAATATAGTCAGTCATGAACTAAAGTGGGCCCGTCTAAGTCATGAAACTCCAGGGCTGAAGATGATTCCCACTCTGGCCCTGGGTGGTTTCCTGGCCGGTTGCATAAACATAGCCGTGACATTAAGACTGCGTCTTAAGAACTAGCAATTAGTTAGGGCTAATCAGTCTTATTATTTGGATTTAAATTAGACCAATCTACCTTTCTATGTAACATACTTAAAACAGTTATGATCAGTCTTGAAGAAAAAAATTCATGACTAACTTTAAAGACTAGTCTTAAAGTTTTATGCAACCGGCCACAGGACAGAGATTAGCTTAAGCCAGGACTAGACCTTAGTTTAATTAGGAAATATAATTAGTTTAAACAAACATGCCTTACTAAAAACATTACTTGTGTGCATTTTGAGGCCAAACTAAGGGCACTGGTGTATTTTAAGATATGTCAGTGCAAGATGTTTTCCGTTTGGACAGCTCTTATATTTATTTTAGTCTAGGACTAGTCTAATCCCTGTCTGGGAAACTGCCCCTATATCTGACAACAGAACAGATAATATGTGAAAATAGCATTCAGTTGTGTTAAAATACAATAAAACAAACAATAACTGTCAGATCAGACAGAGAGTAGAAAACAGATTATCCAACAGATTAAATAGCTAATCAAAAAAAGAACACTGTATTAATAATAAAAAATAGTCGTTAGAGTAGTCGACTAATCGGAAAAATAATCGCTAGATTAGTCGACAGAAGAAATTGTCGTTAGTTGCAGCTCTAGTTCATAAACTATAATTAAAATGAAAATAAAAATAAAAAATCTTCCACTACAAAGTTCAATTCCAATTCTCAAGAACGCAAGTACAGAGGATGCATAAAATTACCTGGATGTGTCCTTTATATTGAGGATACATCGAGTGCAGACTTGCGCTATGAAATCGGTTTATGCCCCAGAAGTCATTGCGGCAAAACGAAGCGAAGGAAGGAAGTGCTACGCACACCTGTTTTTAACGCCGTCGAGCGCACGAGAGTGAGAAGCTGGTTAAAGTAAACGTTTGTTTTTAAACATTTAAAGTATTAAATACATAAAAAAAATGCTAATTTGATATTGAAATGTATGTTTTATTGGCATAGAACAACTAATCTTAATTGAGTTTCTAATTTTAGATTATATTATTTTTTTACAAGGTACCTGAAATATTTACGTATTTGCCATTAAAAAAATAAAATAATGTATGTAATAATGCAGATAATGGTATGTTTGTCACTTTATGAATGTTGCGATGTTGAATCTGGGGAGGTCAGGTTACCAACAGGAAGATCGCAAAGATCTCAATTCTCACAAGTGTGTTCTGTGTTCTCGCGACCTTGTGAGTTTGTTCTTCCAAGGTCGCCTGGCAAGACCGATCTCCACGAGAACGCAAGTCTGTTCTTTGCGTTCTTGGAATTGAGAAACAGCCCTAGATACTCTACTATTCCCTGTGGAAACCGGAAGTGTGACCTCTGACCTATTTCTGAATTATCTGACTTTCTGCGTTTTGCATTTTAGAATACTGAATTTGGTCGTCTACATTTTATTATTTATCTTGCAAAACTGAATTGTAAATATCTTTACAAATACGGCAATATTCAGTTTTATTAAATAACAGTTGTCTGTAATTCAAGTTTATGCATTTCAAATTCAAAACGTTTTGGCAGAATTCTAGCTCCATAGATGGAAGTGTGACTTTGGATGGTGATTTCAATGGAGAGTGAGATCATGATTTCGGTGCTAGTAGGCTAAAGTTTTTTAAAATCAGATACCCTGCCTTTAAGTGTAAAACTTGCATTTTATAGTCAGGAGCTTTATTTATAGAACCTACACTTTTAGTCAGGTTTACTTATTCTCCCTTATCATAAGGGAGAATACGTAAACCTGACTAAAAGTGTAGTTATGAAAGTTAAGTTATGAAAAATAAACATCCAGTAAAGCTGATTGATTGCCTACAAATACATGGCTATATACAAATACTGTAGCAAAACGGTTTCTTTTCTATCATCCTGGTAGGTTGTTATTTTCTATTTTTTAACATATTACTTACGTTTTAAGATTATGAATTCTACTGTTTACTTTTTCCCCTAAAATAAAAGTATATGAATAAATTATTTTAAATTATTCTTTCTTGAATGTGCAAATGAAAAGTGCAGTTGAAGTTTAAAGCCTTTATTTTCATCTGTATACTGTAGCTGTACAATGACTTTGTTTTTTTACAACATTACATTCAACTGTGATTATCATTAAAATACTAATAATAAAGTAGAAAGAAACCTGTTATACAATATATGGTGTCTGTGCAGTGAAAGTGTGACATGCTTGCATATAGGCCTATAGCAGAAGTCAGAAGACGTAATTGTTAGAAAAATGAACAAAGCATTTACTGAATAATCTGAACACTTTCTTTCTCAGTGTGTTACTATCCAAGCCAAGTTAATGGACAATAAATGACATTATGGTCCCATGACATTAAGACTTTGAAACCAATTCTTAAAATCACATAGCACACAACATAAAATAAACGAGTTTGACACATAACAAAAGAGTTTATAAAAGAGATTATATAAAAATTATAAATGTGTCAATAAAAAATGAAAAACAACACTACTGTATATAGTAACTAGTGATGCAACAATACACTTAGTTCACAGTTCAATACAATTTTCGGTTCTTGTCCACGGTTTTCTGTTCGGTTTCGGTTCTGATGCCTTGGCCTATTAAAGTGTTTTTTAATTATTCTATGCTTAGGAAACTGGAACAGTGAGATGTTAAGAAGCAAAAATACTGGTTTTAATTGCAGTTCTCTTTATTTTATGTAAATGCAAAATCATCTTAAACATTTCTAGTGTATTGATACAATTATATAAGATATAATTAAATAAAGACATATAAAAATGATATCCTATTCAAACTGGGGAACATGTGAATTCATTACATTACATAAATTGGCCATTTTATATACCTATACTTAGTAAATTAAACTTTACATTGTAAATTAAGGCTATACCTTACTGCACTACTGTTAAATCCAACAACATGCTGTCTGTGTAGAAACCAAAAATGCGTTCCTCAATCAAGATTACTGGTGGGATTTATTTTTAGCATCAGGCGCATTCTCTTCTTGAGTTGAGCTTTTTGAGGACGGAAGACGTGTTTGAGGCAAATAACGCGCGTTTGCATCAATAACAAGCCCAATTTGCGTCATTCACATTGCCCCACGCGAATTTGCATCTTTACATTGATGTTGTATGTAATCTACACGCGCAAGTAATTAATCCACACCTCAGATTTAAAAGACAGTCGTTCTGCTGCTTTTTGTTGACGTATTTCTGTTGGGTTTGTGCGCACGCGAATGAAATCTGACACCAGCATTGCAAGCAGAGTTCAAGCAGAGTTAACGCAGGTAGCACACAGTGACTGGATATCAACTCGCTAGGTGTGTTCGACATCGGCTGTGGCTGGATGTAACCGATCGGCGAGATTAGCCGCGTGCAGGCGGGGAGGAGCTAAAAACGGAGACGTGAAGTCGGACGCGCTGTGGTTCCCGTAGTTTGCTGCATTTACGTCAGGCATGGCTGATCACGTGCCGTTTGCTTGCTTAATCGCATTAAACATGATTTGTAAGATGTAAACTACATAAAAAGTGAATTATACTGTTTTGAATGTCCGTGTATGAGCATGAGTGGAACTGAAGAGGCTTACAGCATCTGTTTTTACAAGAATAAAGTTTAACAGAAGCATAAATTATTTAAATACCAATGTAGTTGGGTCTACATTTTTGTATCCATTTTATTTTGATGAAGATGACACAATATAACATCGCGACTACATGAAAAGAGCTTTAACTGTTATAAAAATACAGATTTGTGAGCATTTGTGGAACTGAGGGCGTGAAAATACACACGAAACACACGTGATTGTTGTCATGTGGTGAATCCGACCAATCTTGAAACAGCTGTGTCGTCATTACAGCCCGTGCAGCTCCTCTTCGGGAACTGCGCTGGCTAACTCAGGCGGCTGATCTCGAACCGCTCTCGCGGTACATAAAAACCATATGCAGCGCCAGCTTAAGTCGGACAGAAATACTAACCGGAAATGCACTGCTTCAAGTCAGCCGCCGATCGGTCTGCGCAGCGCCGCATGAAGTCGAACACACCTGCTGTGTCGTATAGACGGTTTCATCGCACGCACGCGATTCACGTCTGGATCCGAACTTTACTTCCGGTTTTGTTTTTTTTTAATGGTCTGACTAGTTGCTAAACTGATCTCTTGAACAAATGCCTCGTCTAAAATAACAAATGTTTTGGTTTCCTAGGTAATCAATGTGTTGTTGTTTTTTTGCTTGTTATATAAATAAACTACGTTTAAAGTACTTTGTTGTTATTTATTATTAGCGGAGTTTACCGGAAGTTACGTGCGTACCGCGACAGCCGCTTGTTTATGTTGTTATTGCTGAAACCGTCTATATAACCGCACATTAACAAAAGTGCATGGAATATAGAACTGACAGATTTGGATGGACAAACAAAAAAACCACAATTCACATGCGCGTACTGCACCGTGGGTGTCGAACCGAACGATTCAATAATGTATTGAGAATTGTGGCATCCCTAATTACAGTATGTTTGCTGTCCTCCAAAAATTACGACCTAATAGTTTGTTTATGCATGCACCATAATACAACAGATAGGGACCTAGTGCCCTCTAGCGGCCAAAGCTTTTATGACCTGTGGTTACGTTTTAAGGTTCTTTGCCTCATACATCAGATTAAATGCATTTTATTTTCTACATTTGTAAAAATAAAAATGGTTTCATAAACAATTATGGTTTTAAAGATATGTTGGAGCATCTAAACCCACCCTTTCCCTAAACCCAACCAGTTTGTTTATCACATTGTCGCCTTTACCTGCATTCATATAAGTTTAGTTGCAGCCTAAAAGTGGCCCTGGAAGCCCAAAAGCAGCACACCACACACCCCTCTGTTAGCGATTTAGATGCTCTTCTCCTCAGTCTATTATTCACGTTCCGGTTTTCCATGGTCTGTTCACCATTGCTGTAGTGAAAAAAATGCTTCCCTGCCAATGACGAGTAATTCTGGCTTTCCGCAATACCCCTATTATCCACCAGGTGGTGCTCTTTTGCAACTTATACAACTCAGAAGTATTACCCTAGGACAAACAGCTGTATGTCCATGTATGTTTTTATGGATCGCTCTAAATTGGATCTCTATCAAAAGTCCTTTACAAAAATGCAATTATCTCAGCTTTTTGCTCAACATTTTGTGTTTTTCAAGAAACCTACCCCTATTTGAGAAGTGATTACAAGAAAAGTAATGAAGGTAGGATGAAACGTCTTTTTTGTTTTAAGGCAGAGGGTCTGTTTTTTCATTTGATATATTGTACGTTTTCTGGAAGATATTAAACTTTTGTGAAAATCATGAAAATGCTGGCACTAGAAACTTTTTTCTGGCAGGGAAAGTTAAAGGTTCTGTCCAGTATGAACTCTCTGATGGGATTTTAAGTTAGACGAAGAAGCAAACATCTTGTCACACTGAGAGCATTTGTAAGGTTTATCACCTGTATGAATTCTCATGTGACTTAGTAATGAAGACCCTTGACTAAAACTCTTCTCAGAGACACTACAGTGATAAGGTTTCTCTCCAGTATGAACTCTTTGATGAACTCTGAATTGAGATGAATTAGAGATTCACATTGAGATACACATTGAGTATGTTTACATGCACAGAATAAGCGGATATCTATCAAAAATCTGCTTATTACAGAAAACTGTTTTCATGTGTTTACATGCAAGTCAGTAAGCCAGCTATGCGGACAACTGCGTTTACATGGGACTTGAAAAATTATCAGTTTTCTCGCAGGCAGTGATGTCACCACCTATAGTACACAATAGTCTTTCAAAAAGTCAACGACATATCTGTATTACTTATTGTTGTATATCTCCTCGTGTCTGCAAAACCTGTAAATGTAACATGAGCTTTTATTTTCACAGTTTCTCTGCCAACTGCTTTAGTCGAGCGGAGACTTTTATGCGTTACCTTGCGCTTCCGCGTGTGACGTTTATCTTTCATACACGGAGACATGCGCACATGGACAAAACCGTGAGAAAGCCGGTTAAGGTGTTTACATGCCACGCGAAATCGGCGTAATGAGCAAAAAACTACCTGTGCCGATCGGTTTTTGCTTACGCTGTTTATGTGCTTTCCCCGATTAAAGAAAACCGCTTTACGCGTTAACATGACCCCACGTGTTATCAGTTTATTAAGCATAATCGGCGTAAGACTGTTCATGTAAACGCACTCATTGAGTGCAGACGTAAGGTTTCTCTCCAGTGTGAACCCTCTGATGGACTTTTACATGAGCTGACTGAGCAAACGTCTTGTCACACTGAGAGCATTTGTAAGGTTTTTCACCTGTATGAACTCTCTGGTGCTTTAGTAAGGTATGCTTTACACTAAAACTCTTCCCACAGAGACTACAGTGATAAGGTTTCTCTCCAGTATGAACTCTCTGATGGACTTTGAAGTGACCTGAATAAGCAAACGTCTTGTCACACTGAGAGCATTTGAAAGGTCTTTCACCTGTATGAATTCTCATGTGACTTAGTAATGAAGCCAGTTGACTAAAACTCTTCTCACAGACACTACAGTGATAAGGTTTCTCTCCAGTATGAACTCTTTGATGAACTCTGAATTGAGATAAATCAGAGAAGCGCTTTCCACATTGAGTGCAGACGTAAGGTTTCTCTCCAGTGTGAACTCTTTGATGAACTCTGAATTGAGGTAAATTAAAGAAACTCTTCCCACAGACACTACAGTGATAAGGTTTCTCTCCAGTATGAACTCTTTGATGAACTCTGAATTGAGATGAATTAGAGAAGCGCTTTCCACATTGAGTGCAGACGTAAGGTTTCTCTCCAGTGTGAACTCTTTGATGAACTCTGAATTGAGGTAAATTAAAGAAACTCTTCCCACAGACACTACAGTGATAAGGTTTCTCTCCAGTATGAACTCTTTGATGAACTCTGAATTGAGATGAATTAGAGAAGCGCTTTCCACATTGAGTGCAGACGTAAGGTTTCTCTCCAGTATGACTTCTCTGATGGGCTTTTAAATGACCTGACTGAGCAAACGTCTTATCACACTGAGAGCATTTGTAAGGTTTTTCACCTGTATGAACTCTCTGGTGCTTTAGTAAGTTAGACTTTAGACTAAAACTCTTCCCACAGACACTACAGTGATAAGGTTTCTCTCCAGTGTGAACTCTCTGATGAACTCTTAAATTACTTGGACAAGCAAACGCCATGTCACACTGAGAGCATTTGAAAGGTTTTTCTCCAGTATGAAGTCTCTGATGAACTTTAAGATTTGGTTTGGTTTTGAAGTATTTTCCACATTCAGTGCAGTTGAAAGGCTTTTCACCACTGTGTGTCCTCATGTGAACATTTAGATCAGAGGAAGAGACACAAATCTTTCCACACTGCTCACAGTGAAACTGCTTCTTCTTCTTCTCTCTGTGGTCTTCTGAATGAAGTTTATTCTCTTGTAAGGTAGTAAAGCTGATCTCAGATCCGGTGAAGAGTTTCTGTTCTGTGTGTTTTCTCTCATGTCGCTCTAAAAGTCTCTGTGAGCTGAATGTCTTTCCACAGGTGATGCAGGAAAGAGTTTGTGCTGTCAGTCGCTCTTTTGATGTTGAGGACGTTATTTCTATATCCAAACATGAATCACTCTTCACATCTGAAAGAAACAAGAAACAGTCCTGTTGTGTCAGTCCTGTTATTACAGCTGGGTCATTGCAGATAAAAAAAAGTGCAATTCCAAACAGTAAAACTAACTTGTAATGGAAAGTACCTGGTACTCAAAATGTGTGAATTTACTTCATTTTAAAGTTAAATTAACACGATTAGTTGTGGATGTTCCAGTTCCCAGCATGCTTTGCATGAGCACACAATACGACAGCATTTTTTTTATTAAGTAATATTTTATGTGTTTTTTAGTAAAGAAAAATACTCAGTAGTGTTAAACATTTATTTATGTTGGAGATTTAGAAGAGTTTGCTATTTTTATTTTATTTTTGGGCTTACCATTGTTCAGAAGTGTGGTGCCTGTGCTTGGCTGTAAGTCAACAATTTGTTGCTTTATCATGTAAAGAATAACTATGTGAAAGTTAGCCCTGAGCTCAATCTCAACACACTTTCACTGGTATTACATTTACTAGGGCTGGGCAAAAAAAAAGATTTTTCGATTAATCGATTTTTAAAACGTGGTCGATTAAAAATCGATTATCAAAGAGCAGAATCGATTTTTTTCATATTTATTTCCGCAAACATTGAACGGAGGAATGGAAGCATTTTAGATTTTGCAAGCAAGACGTGTTGTGGCTTTTAATTTCTTTTTATTAATTACCCACTTGTAAACTGCTGTTCACTGTTCTTTTTTATTAATATAGTATGTGTATTAAATCTATATTCACTAAGTTGAATCGAGAATCGAGTATAAAAACCTACCTGAGAACCAGAATTGAAAATTTAATCAAGAATCGGAATCGATTTGATAGCTTGTGAATCGAAATCGAATCGATCTGGAACATCTGAATCGATACCCAGCCCTAACATTTACACGAGTCACATGATTTGTTTCTGTAATTTGCGAACAAAAATTAAATGGTAGTTGGTTTACTTTAATATTTTGAGTACTCTGAACTTGTCGGGTTTTACAGTGTACTGTTAAGTTGTAAAATTTAAGTATTTGAGTACAGGAAACGTATAAAAAACAAGGCAATTAGTGGCCACAAAATATTTAAGTAACATTACTTCTACAATTAAAGTTACATAAAGTATCTAATTTAATTTGTATCAGACTTAAACTAAGTTTAGATAAATACATTTTTTGATTTGAATTGAAATTGTCTGAACTCAAAACTTTTAAGTTTGCTAACTTAAGAAAATAGCGGCAATCAGTTGCCTACAATTTTTTGAGTTAGTAGAACTTATCCGAGTTTACAGTGTATATTTTATTAAAATAATAACAATATAACTAGTGATCAATGAAAAATATATATAGGGCTGTTTTCCCAGACAGGGATTAGCTTAAATCAGGACTAGGCCTTAGTTTAATTAAGAAATATAACTAGTTTTAACAAACCTTACTAAAAACATTACTGGTGTGCATTTTAAGGCCAAACAAAGGTTGTTCAAACTGAAAACAACTTGCACTGACATATCTTAAAATACATAAGTGCAAGTTGTTTTCAGATGTACAGCTCTTACATTTATTTTAGTCTAGGACTAGTCTAATCCCTGTCTGGGAAACTGCTCATTAATGTAAAGCATGATTATTTGTGAGTAATCCACATTTTTGTAAGAGTCGTCAAACGGAGCAATAACGACAAAATGACTTTCATAATCCTTGTTGCATTATATGATGACACTTCTAAGAATAAGATGAAGTATTTTTTTAAAGGGATAGTTCACCCCAAAATTATCACTTTTCCCTGTGTCGTTCTAAACTCCCAAGTGCTCAGATTGTCTTCAGTAGAGATCGACAGTTAATGATTTTTTTACTGATACAGACTATTTGGATGCTTATGTGCCCGATAACAGATATGCTGAACCAATTTTATTTACTCTTATACTACTGTTTTGACACCATTACAACAACACTAGTCAACTGTACAAACCCTTATAATAACAACAATCACAATGTAATAAACAGAGACCGACCGATTTATCAGTTTTCCGATTTTATCGCTGATATGAGCATGTCGCAGATATATCTGTATCGGCGTATACGACACAGATATGCAGTCGATATGAACGTTTTTCACTTTAAGATTATCTGTTTATGATGACAAGCAGAGTTAGTGTCCCAGTCACACCACTGAGAATGACCGAAGTTACACATATATAAACGCCAATGAGGCGTTTAGCGAGGCGCGGGCGCGTCCAGTTAATGCATCTGTCTTTTCTATCATTTCACTGTAGCTCAGCATCGTGGTGTAAAGTTAACGTTATTACTTTAAAAGCAGCAGTAAAACTGTTTCTACTGTAATGGTTTAACTTTGCAATCAATCCATTGTTCATATTAATGTTTAAGTTGACACGTTGTGCCATATAGTTTTGCCATTCAAGATCTTATTTGTGCGTGTTTTTTCGTAGTGCATGATCACAGTTCATATGTGTGGGGAAAGACAAGCTATTAGAGTAAAATATTGCGTTAGGCTGCTTCATGAGATAATAAGAAAACATTTTTTACAATTCCTGCAAATGCAGTGATGAAGTTCATGTTCTCATGATTTATTTTTATGAATTAAAATGTTTTGAAAATGTGCTGTGGACAGAGACGCATTCATTTTTTTCTCTTTCGCGGAGGTTATGTTTTGAAAGACGATGTCCTGTAGCTCAGGCACGGCCCCACTTCTCAACAGGCCCACCTAAAACTTTTTCCACAAAAAACCCAAACTTTTACTATATTCTAATTTTGTCAAGAATTATAAAAAAAAAAATCGTCAATAAGCTCATAATTTGTGCTAAAAAAGTCTAAATGTTTAGTTTTAAAACCATTTTAAAAAGCTGGTAATATTTTGATGTTTCTGCGCAATTACAGCAGTCAGTGAGGTTCGGTTTGTTCCGATCAGAGCTGGTGAGCGGAGACCGCATTTCTGAATATTAGAAATATTTTAAATTAGAAATATAATATAGATTAATATTATAATAAATTTTTGTTAGGTCGTACAATGATTACCAAATTTCTCTCTCATATTGCTCCTCATATCCACTGAAAACAGTCCAAAAAATTGAACCAAAAGTCAAATTATTATGGACGGAAGTTAAAACTGGTGGGTACAAAATGACTCATGACTCAGTTAAGGCAGCGGCAGTCACGCGGTCTCTTCACAACATTTTTACACCTGGTTATTAAGACACCTTTGGTCAATTGGATTAAAAGTGGACGAGAGAGAAAGAGAGAGACATTCCCGTTTACACTTTGTGTTTTTAATTCGCATCTTTTGTCCACTTGCGAGTTTTTGAAAAGAAAGCTGCTTGTGTTGTTACTGAACATGCTCATTTCAGAGCAATTGATTAAGTCCACGCAACTTTAAACCATCGCTATATAAAAGAGGCGGAGAGCAGATGCTTTAGTTTTGTAAAAGTCTAAAGTCCTTTTTCTTAAAGGTAAGTTGCTTATTAATTTGTGAAGTACATAACTTACTGTAAAGCTAATAAACTTCATAAGTTTCTTTTTTCATTACAAGTCCTATATAACGTTATTCTCTTCAAACCTGCGAATGATTCAAGTTGTATGTTGTTCTTTTTGTGTTTTAAAGTTATTCATGATAAGTCAAGTTTACGGTTTTGTGCACTGATAACATTTTGGATAATAAAGATTATTGTTAAACACACCTGCCTGTATTACACGTCTTTGTCACGGCATTTTAAGTGTTTGATCACCACATTTGTTAGTGATCGTTGCAAACATTTGTTATATATAATGTATAGTGTATTCTATGTACAGTACTGTAGTATAATATAATATACTGTAGTATGTGTGAACTGTACTATAATACACAATGAATACCGGCCGATATATTGTTATCGGTCTTTTTTACTCCCTTATATCTGCATTGGCCCAAAAAAAAAATGCATATCGGTCGGGGTCTAGTAATAAATAGAGGAGTTAAAGATTGAAGAATAATATTAATTTAATGAATGATATCACAGAAATGATACATTGTTAGGAAAGTAACCAACCAAACAGCGTATCATTGAATTTCCACTGGTATTTCATGTCAGAATAATTCACATTTTGTTGTTATAGTTTATGAAATGGCTGTTGACAAAATGCTGTTTATCTATGCCTTTAATCATACATCAACTTTATCAAACTTGTTATAGCTCACGGAGGTAATAAACAGAGGCGG
Organism: Paramisgurnus dabryanus; assembly: GCF_030506205.2. NCBI lineage: Eukaryota > Metazoa > Chordata > Actinopteri > Cypriniformes > Cobitidae > Paramisgurnus > Paramisgurnus dabryanus. The sequence continues at coordinate 6,547,249 of NC_133344.1, read as the reverse complement.
AAACTACTTAAGTATTTTTACTTTCTACATAAAAGTAAATTTTTAAGTATTCATATTTTATCCGCGATTTTCTTTGGAAAACATACATTCCAAAGCATATTATCATAATTTGTACTCCACTACATTTCATAATTTCAAGTTTTTGGTTTATATTTAATATTTAAGTACATTAAATATCTAGTTTTTTTTTATTTTACGTAATTAAAAAGTACTTTTACTCAAGAAAATTAAAAGTACACAATTTTTATGTAATTAGTTATTAAACCAATTTTAATATGCAATATAAAAAGAATACACAGTAGTATGATTCTATGCTTTAGAATGTAGTGAACATTTTTAAGTAAAGTACATTTTTTCCCAAGTCAAACACTCTGATGAAGCACAGATGCTTGGAAATTTACTTAAAATACTCAAGTAATGTCCGCCTCTGGTAATAAATAATTAATTAATGTCCACAGACATTTATTTAGATGTTTTTAGCAAAATAATGTTTATCTGGTTAATGTTAATATAACTTGGGGTACATCTTCTTAGCTGAATGTGGTGGCTGTGCTTCTGCCTTTAACCCAGTAAGTGAACAACAAGATGATCGTGAGTTTAAAAAGGCTATTAATAAGCATACAAAAAAAATAATTTAGTATTATTAATTTTTATTTCCCACAAGCATTCATTCATGGCTGTTAAATTCAAGATACGTTGTTACTGAGACAGGATTTGATGAATCAATTTACGTGAGTCTGTGAGTTTCTCTCAATTTCTTAGTCAAACTGCATATATTGCTTTTCAGGCATTTATAATAAGGTGACCAGATTTTTAAAATGAAAACCGGGGACATTTCCTAGTTAAATGGTTAAAATATCATTAAAATCTCATTTGTTGTTATCTATGAATTATAAATGGTGACAAAATGTTTTTTGAAAGTTTTCTTCTTTTTATTGTTGTGGGTTCACTGCAAAAAATGACTTTGAGATTATAACTGAGATTATACAGTGTGACATGGACTTAACTACGATATTGATCGCACAGTGTGGCAAGCAACAACCCTAAAGGACTAATTAAAATAGCACAGAATATACCGGGCTTTACTGTTATACTGAAATTGTTCAGTGTAGTTCACTAATCATTTTCGTTATCTTACCGTAAATGTACCTACGTAACACCACATTACATAGGCTAAATGCAGTCGATTAAACGTTGCAGTGGGAGTTTACCTGAGTTTCCAGCATGTTGTGTGATGCTTTCTTCGGTCTGTTAAATCTCAGTCTGGCCGTCGCTCATGAGTTCGAGCACGCGCTTGTAAACTTATTGGTTGCAATCTGAAACATCACCGCTAGAGGCCGCTGTAAACTACATACAGCGCCTTTAAAGCAGGGGTCACCAATCCTTCTCCTGGAGGGCCAGTGTCCCTGCAGAGTTTAGCTCCAACCCTAATCAAACACACATGAAGCAGCTAATTAAAGTGCTTCAGGTTTGTTTGACGATTAGGGTTGACAATATTTGCATATTGGCTTCAATAAAAAAGTGGATAAAAACAAAAAAAGATGGCCAACTACGTCAGCAGGTGACGTGTAGTAGTCTGCTCATGAACAACCAGGGAGGAGAACAAATTATAAAAAAAATCGTTTGTTTTGGTTTCTCTAAAAAAGTAAATAATATTATTATTGAACGACTGATGGACCTTTTTGGCGATGTCCTTTATTATGAGGAAAGGATTGTGAAACAAACAAATTCAATGGGACAGACAGAAGCCTCCCGAATTTAATCAAAAATATCTAAAAATGTGTTCTGAAAACAATCGGAGCACTTGGGGGGGTTAAGGACGACACAGGAGTGAGTGATTTTGGGGTGAACTAACCCTTTAAGCCTACATGCCTATTCCTTAATAAGTATTAAAGATATCCTAAACTCCTTTAACATTTTAGTACTTAAACTTTTTGGTCTTTTAATTAGTGAATTTGTGACTGAAAACCAAAAACAGGTGCTCACATGACAGTTAAAAACAACAATTAAGGAGACATACCTGATGGAATAAAATCATCATCTTCCTCAGTGCGATCTTCCTCTTCTGTGTGTTCAGTTTTGATTTCTGTGGGTTCAGTTTTGATTTCTGTGTGTTCAGTTTTGATTTCTGTGTGTTCAGTTTTGATTTCTGTGTGTTCAGTTTTGATTTCTGTGGGTTCAGATTTGATTTCTGTGGGTTCAGATTTAATCTTCATCATGAGGTTTGTGCAGTCGATGAGTTTAACTGAACACATCTTCAGTTTGGTCTGGAGAATCTGCTGCTGTTCTCCAGCGTTACAGACAGAATCCAGAGACTCTGTGGAGGTTTGATCCTCCTGTAAGCTCTGTTTACTGTCACACACTGTAGTGTCCTGAGTGTCTGTGGGCTTTGACTCAGTATAACAGAGTAAAGTCAGACTGAGATCGGAGTCCTGTAGTGGCTGTGGTGTGCGGCTCTGATCTCTGCTCATCCACACTGAATCCAGACTCCCATCATCAGTCACATACACTGAAGATTCACAACAATCCATATCACAACACACACAGACAGTAAGATTAGAAATGATTTGATGTTGTCTGATTCAGGTAAATGGTGTTTAAGCTGTACAAACCTCTCGATTCATTGCTAAATCTCCTCTTGACCTCAGCATTGTCTCCAGTAACGCCACCTCTTTCTTCAGCTGAGAGATTTCTGTGATGAAATCATCAATATATCCAGCATGGACAGATCAGTTCATACTGATTTACAGCACAGCACAGCACATCATCAACGTCTCAACACTTAAATACACAGAGACAAGACTCCGTTTACACTCAATGAAACACGCAAGAGAAAAAAACACTGAGGATACACAAACACATCACACGCGCGCTCTTTCTTTCTTTCTTTAGTGAGTTTATCTGCGGACTAAAGAGCTGCAGCGCCTCCTGCTGTACTGGAGAGAGAAGACTCTCACTGCTTTACAATGGATTTAGTAAAACAAGTACGCGTCTCAATTATGGCCAGAAATCATCACAAACTATTGTATAAAGTAATGACTAAATGAAAAGAAGGAAGATCAGAACATCATGCGTTTAAACTTATAAAGGTAGGACATCATAGGACCCTGCTGAAAAAAAAAAACAATAAAACCATTACAGAAAATTCTAATGGTTTCCATTAAAATACCAATAGGAACCATTAGCTTTTACCATTAAAACCACTACACTGTAGTGTGTTTTGGGCCATATTCCATAAGAGCCAATAAAAATCCCAATACATTTCCTGTAATGTTTTATTGTTTTTTTCAGCAGGGGATAAAGAGATATGGTCAGATTAAATATAAAAAAATGTACAAACTTTTCACAACGTTGTATTTTCATTGTAATTAATGTTGCAGTACAACATTTTAAAAACCACACTCTACATAACGAAAAAAAGGACGTTTTATAAATGTTGTAAAATACCTAATTAGTAAATTTTCTTTAGGTAGTAAAAAAACATAAATCATAAAAATCTGTTCACTGTGAAAACAAAACCAGACCAAAATGCAACATTTGTGATATGTTTTCTTTAGCTGTTAAACCTTGAAATAAGACTTTTTTGACGTGTTACTTTGTATGTCAGCCCACCAAGAAAAGGCCCTGTATGCCTGATTACCAATCCAGCCCTGCCTACCATTATAGAACAAAACACAAATAAAGCTGAGATATATTTAAACAAATGTGTTGTATTTTGGTATGTTCATGACATTCTTTAAACTTCTTATTCCAACATTATGAAAACGTTTTGGAAACCTTTTTGGCGAAGACCAAAAGACTTGGATTTTTTCAAGCTGTAGCCTTTATTGCAGAAAGCGATCTTCAAATCAGAGCATAGAGTCCAGGTGCTGCAGTCACCAAGTCTGACTTACAGCCCACTGTCACACTCAGAGCCAGAAAGTAGACTGAAGGTAAGTGATATAATACTTTATTGGAACACACACTAAAGTAGAGAAACAATAGGTGAGTAAATGGGATATGTAAAGTTTCCGGAATGCACATAGCTGTAAAATAACAATGTCTCTATTGCAGGAGGTGATCAGAGGATTCCCGGAGGGTAAACAAGGAGGAGAAGGTAAGTCCAAGGTGAGTAGTATGGGTGAGTCTTGGTTTCCATAAGTGATGAGACCAGATAAGGAGTGAAGATATTTAAAGGGGTATGGTGATGGGAAACAGGTAAAAATTTAGGGGCGAGGGAATGAGTTGGAGGAGTGACTGATGATGTTGATGGGATCCTGACAGTACTCCCTCCTCCCGAGGCGGCTCTTGAGAGCGGGGAATACGCTGGCAAGGTCTATCTCGGGGCCTGGGAGCCGGATGATCATGGTGATCGGAGTGGAACTGAATGAAGAGAGTGGGATCCAAGATGTGCTCTATGGGCACCCACGAGCATTCCTCTGGGCCGTAGTCCTCCCAGTCCACTAAGGATTCCACTCGAGGACCTCACCGCCGGGAGTCCATGATGTTGCGGACTCGGTAGATGGGCTCCTCTGCCGCAGGAACGGGAGGTGGAGGCACAGCTGTTGTGTCAGGATCTGTGGATGAAGGAGAAACAGGGTCAGTGAAGAATTTAGTAGGGAGACATGAAAGGAAGGTGAGATCCTGTATTCGCAGTGGCGTGCTGTGGTGTTTCAGTCAGGGCCTTCAGTAAGCATGTAAATGTCACACCCAGGGGCTGGCTGTTACTTTGCTAAGCCACGCCCCTTCTCGACTTCCACCTCGAGGAGGTCCCCAAAGCCAACCCAATGACCAGACAACAACAAGGACAGGTAGGTATAAAACAATCTTTATTTAAATATTTAAAAGAATGGGGAAATGGGAAAAGGGCAATTAAAACTAAAGGATCTCTGGCTCCTCCCTCCAGGGAGACTGCAGCCACAGGCAGGCAGGGACAAAGGGGCAACGGGGGTCCAGACCACCGTAAGCCGGGGGAGGGAAACGTCAGGCTCCGGCCTAGTCCCTGCTATCCGTGGCGCCCTCCTTCTTCCTTCCTGGAGGCAGAGTAAATATCAGTGTGACTGGTGAGTGGACTTTTCGCTGTTTGCGTACCTTTCTCTGTTCGGCAGGGGGTCTTCGCCCCGCGTGCCCTCACGTTTCTCCGTCGTACGTCCAACTCTCTTTCTCCTTTTTCTCCACAGGTGGCAGCTGGGACACAAAAGCACGGTTAACTTGGACTTTGGATGCTTCTCACCTGCTCTGCTGTTTACAGCTCTTGGTAGGTATAGCCTTCCACAGTTTGTTCTCCTAATGTTCACTCTCGTTCTCCTTTTGCTCCACAGGTGGCAGCTAAGACACGAAAGCACTGTTAACTTGGACTTTGGATGCTTCTCACCGGCTCTGCTGTTTACAGCTCTTGGTAGGTATAGCTTTCCACAGTTTGTTCTCCTAATGTTCACTCTCGTTCTCCTTTTTCTCCACAGGTGGCAGCTGGGACACAAAAACACTGTTAACTAGGACTTTGGATGCTTCTCACCTGCTCTGCTGTTTACAGCTCTTGGTAGGTATAGCCTTCCACAGTTTGTTCTCCTAATGTTCACTCTCGTTCTCCTTTTGCTCCACAGGTGGCAGCTAAGACACGAAAGCACTGTTAACTTGGACTTTGGCTGCTTCTCACCGGCTCTGCTGTTTACAGCTCTTGGTAGGTATAGCTTTCCACAGTTTGTTCTCCTAATGTTCACTCTAGTTCTCCTTTTTCTCCACAGGTGGCAGCTGGGACACAAAAACACTGTTAACTTGGACTTTGGATGCTTCTCACCTGCTCTGCTGTTTACAGCTCTTGGTAGGTATAGCTTTCCACAATTTGTTCTCCTAATGTTCACTCTCGTTCTCCTTTTTCTCCACAGGCGACAGCTGGGACACAAAAGCACTGTTAGCTTGGACGTTGGATGCTTCTCACCTGCTCTGCTGTTTACAGCTCTTGGTAGGTATAGCTTTCAGGGGCGGAGTGGGACCCAAAAATCTACCGGGAAATTTCATAGACCACCAGCCCTCCATGGTCAAAAAAAAGAAAAAAGAAAATGGTTCCCTGTAAATAAGCAAATGCTGAAATCTAAAATTACAATAAAATGACTGCACAACAACATGAAATACCAAGTGTAATAATTATTATTTAAAAGATCTTAAAGTCAACAGTTCCCTAGTTTTATGTAAGATTAAGCTTACTATGGTTGCAAAGCAGTTGCTTATAAAATTATTAAGCCTGTTTGGAGAGAGATGTTTAATGTGACAAAATGTCAGTCATTGTGTGATAACGAAAATATTACATGTTCTGAGCAGGTGTTGTCAGTGAACAGGCTGTAAACTGTTGGCTAAGTTACAGACACTCGTGAAAAACTGATGCTGATTATCTGGGAAACATTCTCTAACAGCAGTCAATTTGTCATTGTGTCAAACAAGTTGTTCATTTGTTGTAACATTAAAACAGGAGATCAGACTTAGGCTACTCTGTGCTGCTCAAAGTGATGCTCGGAGCTCCATTCCTCTGTGGATGTGCGAGGCTATGCTTTTTTATTGGTTGTTGCGTTAAATCTTACCCAGATAAAACAGTGATATTTTCTGATTGGCTATTGTGTAGCCTCTCTCTTTTTTTTGATTGGCTGATAGAACTCCAGGGGAGACGGGCTTGATAGAGAGAGCGGTGCGGCCAGATACATTTTGAGCGCTGCAGCATATTAAATATATGATAAATAGTTTTTAGTGTGGCCGGAGTGCATGACTAAAAACTGAAAGCACGGCTATTATCAGACCGGCCCTCGCGGCCTTAAAACACCACCGGCCCACCGGGAAAAGTCCCGACTTTCCCGATTGCCACTCCGCCCCTGATAGCTTTCCACAGTTTGTTCTCCTAATGTTCACTCTCGTTCCCCTTTTTCTCCACAGGCGGCAGCTGGGACACAAAAGCACTGTTAGCTTGGACGTTGGATGCTTCTCACCTGCTCTGCTGTATACAGCTCTTGGTAGGTATAGCTTTCCACAGTTTGTTCTCCTAATGTTCACTCTCGTTCCCCTTTTTCTCCACAGGCGGCAGCTGGGACACAAAAGCACTGTTAGCTTGGACGTTGGATGCTTCTCACCTGCTCTGCTGTATACAGCTCTTGGTAGGTATAGCTTTCCACAATTTGTTCTCCTAATGTTCACTCTCGTTCTCCTTTTTCTCCACAGGTCAAACAGAGGGGCGAAGATGACACACCGTCTCACCGGGTCGAGCGCTGCCCTATCCTCACTACCCGTAGGGCGATCGAATACTGGACAGGGGCGCCCCTTTGTAGGGACCACGGGGCGGCGGAACTCTTTCGCCTCTGACTCTGCGACAAGGGCATACACAGGTAAGGTTTCAATGCAAATAACCCGTATTCGTACTCACACGTGCTGATAGCTTCTAATCTTCACCGCCGTTCCCCGAAATCTGCCAACATACAGATGGGGACGGCTTCCAGAGACCCACGTCGTCACTTCACACTCCAAGCAGCACACTGCGTATAATAGCTGGTTCTTCCTAGAATCGTTAGCCTCTCCGTCTCTTGCTCAGTGAAAATGGATGATGCGGGGTTTCGTCTGACAAGACACACAGCACTTGCACAGCAACCCACAGCAAATACACAACACCACTTCAACGTGAAAAGTTTGTAAATTACAGGGACTCACCCACCACACTATCGGTGTACACAACAAAAGACGCCCAGCATCTCCCACTTCACTTGGGCTGGATGAGGGCGATGGTAATACGACCTGGATGAATAATCCGTTGCTGTGGCTGCTCGGATGAACGTTTATGCAGCTCACCTACCACGCTGGTTCAGGGGTAGGGCCGCCCTCCTTCTCCTGGAGGTATTCAATGAATGCACAGGTTATTTTTATACTTTGTCCCAACACAGGAATAGATACTCACAGCGGTCCGCCTTTGTTTACGTTGCAAGCAAAATCCATTTCCTTCCTCCTTTACTCCTTTAAATGTGTCACTTAAACTGATGTTCCTTCTACCCGTAGGGTTTTCCTATGACTCCAGCGTTTCCACCACAGACTGCAAGCGAGAGAGAGAGAACATACAGACAGCCACCAATGCCTATCAGATGAGCACAGCTCCGCACCTCTACACACACTAACTCCTCTCAAACTGTGATTTAACTGCTCTTAACTCTTTCACCGCCAGCATTTTTAAAAAAAGTTGCCAGCCAGCACCAGCGTTTTTCATGATTTTCACCAAAGTTTAATGCCTTCCAGAAAATGTTCTTCTTTAAATAAATAAACATACAATATACCAAATGAAAGAACAGACCCTCTGCTTTCAAACAAAAAAAACCGTTTCATCCTACCTTCAGTGGTTCTTTTGCAATCAGCTTTTGAATATGGGTAGGTTTTTGCAAAAACACCATATTTTGAGCAAAAAGCAGAGATAATTCCATTTTTATGACGGACTTTTCATAGAGATCATATTCAGAGCGATCTTTAAAACAGACACGGACATGCAGCAGCTTGCCATAGGGCAATACTTCCGGTTTTAAAAAGTTGCGGAAGGGCGCCACCTGGTGGATAATAGCGGTATTGCGGAAAGACGGAAAATCTCGTCATTGGCGGGGAAGCGTTTTCTCTTAATTGACGAGATATCTCGTCAATGGCGGGGAAAGAGTTAAGTACTCCTCCGTGTACTCCCATCTTCCAATCACCCGGCGCTCTACTTAACAACACACAGCTGTGCTTAATTTGCTGATTACAGCCCTTCGCGATGCGGCCGGATGTCCGGTGTTTCCTCTCCCCGGTCTGGGCGGAAACATCCGGGCGGAACCAAACTTTCCTAACTTTTGGTTCCGCCCAGACAGATCGTCACCTTGTGACATCCTCCCCCGCCAATGCATTCTAGTCCCTGGAATGCCTCCGAGTCGTCCACTCACCGTAACGGGCAGGGGGGCGGCCTCGGTTCTCCCGTTGGGAGCGCCTCACGGGCGAATCAGGTTCAGCTGGCTCGGGTGCTACCTCTGGTTGCCTTTGGGCGCCCGGGGGTTCAGCTGGCTCGGGTGTTAACGCTCGCTCTCTCGGGGCAGCCGGGGGTGGTGCCACCACGGGTTGGCCTGGTACCACAGCCCATCCTCCCATCCAGGGGGCCGCCAGTACCGGCTCCATAACTATCTCCTTCGCGGCCTCGGGATAGTTTGGGCAGGGGCGAATCATGTTCCGGTGTACCACACGTTCGGGACCGGCCTTTCCTTCCGGCCGGATGGTGTACACCGGCTGTCCCGGTCTCTGTTGCCTGCAGACTACATACGGGATGGTCTCCCAGCGGTCACTTAACTTTCCCTTGCCTTGTCGCCGATTGTCTCGCACCAAGACTCTCTCTCCTGGCAACAAGGGGGCGTCCCGGGCAGTCCGGTCGTACAACCGCTTGTTCCTCTCCACTGTGGTCCGTATCTTCTGTGATACCTGCTCATAAGCAAAGTGTAGCCGTTGGTGATGGCGCCCCACCCACTCTGTCACACTTACTTCCTCCTGGCCAGCTGCCACTCCCAAGACCAGGTCCGTGGGCATCCGCACATGTCTGCCGAACATCAGATAAGTGGGGGCATAGCTCGTCGTACTGTGTACGCTGTTATTATATGCTTGTAAGAGGATCGGTAGAGCACTCACCCAATCGCTCTGCTTCTGTTGATCCAAGGTCCCTAAGAGCCCCAACAGGGTCTGATTAAACCTCTCACAGCTGCCGTTCCCCTGTGGGTGGTACGACGTCGTGTGGGTTTTGGTGCACCCATACAGCTGGCATAATTCTCGGATCACCTTCGACTCAAAATTGGCCCCTTGGTCTGAGTGCAGGAACTCCGGACATCCGAACGTTTGGAAGACGTTCCGCCATAGAACAGTTGCGGTGGTGTTTGCCGTCTGGTCAAGAGTGGGAACTGCCCATGCGTATTTAGTGAACAGGTCGGTGATCACTAAGATGTTTGGATAGCGGTCTTGCTGCCGGCCCAGTGTCAGGAAATCCATCGCCATAATGTGGAGGGGGGCTTTGGCATGGATGGGCACCATCGGCGCTCGAGCCTCTCGTCGGGACTTGAACAACATGCACCTGGGACAAGCTTGGACCAAGCTACGTACTGAGGCTTCCAGCCCTGGCCAGTAGAAAAATCTGCGCAGCAGAGATACAGTTCTTTCTTGTCCTTGGTGCCCCAGCTGATCATGGTAGGCTGACACTAAGGCTGTCGCTTGATCGGCAGGCACCACGATCTGGCGCACCTCCTCGCCCAGCTTCGGGTCACTAACCTTTCGGCAAAGCACCCCTTCCTGTAATTCCAGCTTGTCCTACTGCCCCAATAGTCTTCTCCCCGTCTCTGGCCCAGTCTCTCTGACGACGTTGGCCGTCGGCCCTGTTCCACCCACGTCTTCACCTGACACACATCCTGATCCTGGGCCTGCCTCGCTATCCACCGACAGGGGTCCCAGCCCCAGTTCCCCGGCACAGCCTCCTGCTGGCCTCCTGGTGCTTCCACGGCCCCTATCATATAGCCTTCCCTCTGGCTATCTTCTTCTTGGCCCCCCCGGCACCCGGGGTTGTCCACCTCTGGCAGTCGTGACAAGACATCAGCGTTCGTGTGCTCTCGCCCAGGCCGATACTGCAGTTGATAATCGAAGTTTGCGAGCTGGGCCACCCACCGCTGCTCCACGGCTCCCAACTTCGCTGTCTGTAAATGTACCAAAGGATTATTATCCGTAATCACCGTTACCTTAGCACCCCAAAGGTAGTCTTTAAACTTTTCACTCAGGGCCCATTTCAGGGCCAGCAGTTCCAGTTTGAATGAGCTGCATCGTTCCTCTCAGCTGGGTGGAGGCTTTGGCTTGCGTAGGCAATCACCCGCTCCGCTCCTTCCTGTCGTTGGGCCAATACCGCCCCCAACCCCAGGTTGCTTGCGTCTGTATACAAAACAAATGGTTGAGTAAAGTCTGCATAGGCCAAGATGGGGGCCTGTAACAGTTCCTGCTTTAACCTCTGAAATGCAGCCTCACAAGAATCACCCCAGTTAATGGGGGGTGACCCACGTCCCCGGTTTCGCCCTGTACCGACCAGCAGCTGGTTAAGCGGTTTAGCAATCTTTGAAAAATCTTTTATAAATCGTCTGTAGTATCCCACAAACCCCAGAAATGATCGCACTTGCCTCACGGTCTTGGGTGCATTCCAGTCTCTTACCGCAGAGACTTTCCCAGGATCTACGGCCACCCCGGCGGCGCTAACCACGTGGCCCAGGAAATGGACTTCTCGCCTCAACAGATGACATTTATCGGGTTGCAGCTTCAGCCCATATTTCTCCATAGCCTGGAAAACCTCTTCGAGGTGTCGAAGGTGGGAATCGAAATCTGGGGAGTACACAATTACGTCATCTAAGTATACCAAGACTGACTCCATTAACTGACCTCCAAGGCAGCGCTGCATCAGACGTTGGAACGTGGCTGGAGCGTTACAAAGCCCGAAGGGCATCCGTTCCCACTCGAATAATCCGAACGGGGTCGTAAAGGCGGTCTTCTCCCTATCGGCCTCGGCCACCTGCACCTGCCAATACCCGCTGGCCAGATCTAGAGTGGAGTACCACGCGGACCGCGTGAGACTGGCAAGGGAGTCTTCGATCCGTGGTAGGGGAAAAGCATCTTTCTTGGTCACCAGGTTGAGCTTACGATAGTCCACACAAAATCTCCAGGCCCCTGACTTCTTCTGTACGAGCACGATGGGGGCCGCCCACGGGCTACTGCTTTCCCGGACGATGCCCCGCCCCAGCATGCCCTGCAAAAGTGAGTGTACCTCTGTATACAAGGTGGGTGGGATCGGCCGGTAACTCTCCCTACTTGGTCCTGCGTCTCCAGTCGGGATATGGTGTTCCACCACCTTGGTACACCCGTAGTCCTCCTCGTGTCTCGCAAACACATGTTGCCACTTCCGAAGGAGTGCCTGAGGTTTTTGTGTCTGTGCCCATTCCAGACTTTTCCCTTGTAGTGACTCACCCGCCAGATGTCTCGGCACGTCCCTCTCCCCGCTGTTCGAAGGGGCCTCCATCTGCTTCAGGGCCACCTCAATAACAGTGGGGCACACCTGACGGAAACTGACGTCTCTTCCTTCTCTCACCTGGTGGGGTGCGACCGCCGTTAGTGGGGCCAGCCGCTGGTGTCGGTGTAAGTGCACTGGATATGGATGGTCATTACGTACTTTTACAGGGACCCTCCCCCGGCAGACCGCCGCTAGGCCCCGTGCTACTTCCACTTGGGGGCAGTCTGCATGAGGTTCAACCAATACCCACTCCTCGGGGTTAACTTCTCGAGGGGGCACTCTCGCCCACACAATGGCCTCACTCCTAGGAGGGATAGACAAAGCAAATCGACACATCACTCGTCCTACCTCCTCCCGGTCTCTACGGACCTGGGTCATCTGGACCCGACGACAGTCGGCGACTACGCGCTCCCATTTGGGCCTCTCGGCAGGTGAGATCCTAGGGCCAGGCCTAGCCTGGAATAACTCCTCCCAACATTCGGAGAGGACGTTCATGCCCAATAGGGCTCGATGGGCACCCAAACACCTGTCTTCTACGATGATCACACCTTTCTGGGGAACTAACACCCCGTGAACTTCTAAGTCTGTCAACCGGTAGCCAATGTAAGGGATCTCTAGGCCGTTTGCGCCCCGCAACGTCAGCCAGGGGGCCTCTGTTCCTTGTGCTCCCTGCTTACCAAATACTTCCTGTGAGAGGCTTTCTGCAAACAACGTCACCTGAGAGCCCGTATCTACCAGGCACTGAACTGTCTTGCCACACACCATCTGGTGTCTAAAATTATTACTTCTTCCCGGGTCTTCTCGAGGGGTCCCGGCCACACGATCCACTGTGGCCGGTCGACCTAAAAACCCCCTTCAGATGCCCTACGAGGCCCGCACTGACGACTATAATGCCCTGGTTCTCCGCAACGATTGCAGATCGGCTGCCCCTGGTTATCCCATTCGAAGCGGGGCCGGTTAAAACGGTTCGGGCATCCGGGTGGCTCTCGGCCCCTCTCCGAGTAGACTCGCTCTCGGGGTGCCGACCTCGGTTCCTCTTGCGCCCTCCCTTGGCGCAGTTCTCCCAGGAGGGTCTTGGACAGTTCAGACATCTGTTCTCGGACGTCCTTCAACAGCTCTGCTTTCAGGGCTTGCTTCCAATCCGCACGCTCGGGCTGTGCTGTTGCGGTTTCACTTACGGCTGCACATACTGGGGCTTCACTCACTTCGACCTCGTCACCCTCCAAGGCCAGCGCCTCCTTCTTTAGATCTTCGAAGGTGAGCCCGGGGTCCCTCCGAAACTGCACCCTCAGACTCTGTCTTACGGGGCCCTCTTTCATCCCCAGGAGGAACTGGTCACGTAATAAAGTCTCCCCGTCTCCTAGCCCATGATCACGTCGGGCCTGCAGCCGAGTTAACTGCTCTCGCAACCTGAGGGCAAAAGCTCTAATGGGTTGTCGGGGGCCTTGCTTACAATTAAAAAACTGTGAACGGAGGACAGCTACGGGGGTATGGTCACCATATTGCTCGGTGAGAAACTGGAACACGGTCTGGGCGGTGGCTCTAACTGCTTCGGGGGCAGCTTGTACCTCTCACCGTGCTTCCCCCTCTAGGGAGTTTAATACAAACTGGAGCCGCTGGGCGGCACTAAGGCCCTGTAGGTCGGCCAAGTACTCCAGTTGGGCCTTCCATTCTGCCAGTCGTACCTCCGACTCTGCTCCTCCATATTTCTGGATCCATGGGCTACCCATGATGATGGATGTGGCACGGGGTGGGGCTGCGGGCCCTGCGTTGTCGGTCATTGGGCGACCTTGGTTACTCAACTCGAGGTGGAGCCCTGCCGACTACGCCAAATCTGTCACACCCAGGGGCTGGCTGTTACTTTGCTAAGCCACGCCCCTTCTCGACTTCCACCTCGAGGAGGTCCCCAAAGCCAACCCAATGACCAGACAACAACGAGGACAGGTAAGTATAAAACAATCTTTATTTAAATATTTAAAAGAATGGGGAAATGGGAAAAGGGCAATTAAAACTAAAGGATCTCTGGCTCCTCCCTCCAGGGAGACTGCAGCCACAGGCAGGCAGGGACAAAGGGGCAACGGGGGTCCAGACCACCGTAAGCCGGGGGAGGGAAACGTCAGGCTCCGGCCTGGTCCCTGCTATCCGTGGCGCCCTCCTTCTTCCTTCCTGGAGGCAGAGTAAATATCAGTGTGACTGGTGAGTGGACTTTTCGCTGTTTGCGTACCTTTCTCTGTTCGGCAGGGGGTCTTCGCCCCGCGTGCCCTCACGTTTCTCCGTCGTACGTCCAACTCTCTTTCTCCTTTTTCTCCACAGGTGGCAGCTGGGACACAAAAGCACGGTTAACTTGGACTTTGGATGCTTCTCACCTGCTCTGCTGTTTACAGCTCTCGGTGGGGATAGCTTTCCACGGTTTGTTCTCCTAATGGTCACTCTCGTTCTCCTGTTTCTCCACAGGTGGCAGCTGGGACACAAAGCACGGTTAACTTGGACTTTGGATGCTTCTCACCTGCTCTGCTGTTTACAGCTCTTGGTAGGTATAGCCTTCCACAGTTTGTTCTCCTAATGTTCACTCTCGTTCTCCTTTTGCTCCACAGGTGGCAGCTAAGACACGAAAGCACTGTAAACTTGGACTTTGGATGCTTCTCACCGGCTCTGCTGTTTACAGCTCTTGGTAGGTATAGCTTTCCACAGTTTGTTCTCCTAATGTTCACTCTCGTTCTCCTTTTTCTCCACAGGTGGCAGCTGGGACACAAAAACACTGTTAACTAGGACTTTGGATGCTTCTCACCTGCTCTGCTGTTTACAGCGCTTGGTAGGTATAGCTTTCCACAGTTTGTTCTCCTAATGTTCACTCTCGTTCTCCTTTTTCTCCACAGGCGACAGCTGGGACACAAAAGCACTGTTAGCTTGGACGTTGGATGCTTCTCACCTGCTCTGCTGTTTACAGCTCTTGGTAGGTATAGCTTTCCACAGTTTGTTCTCCTAATGTTCACTCTCGTTCCCCTTTTTCTCCACAGGCGGCAGCTGGGACACAAAAGCACTGTTAGCTTGGACGTTGGATGCTTCTCACCTGCTCTGCTGTTTACAGCTCTTGGTAGGTATAGCTTTTCACAGTTTGTTCTCCTAATGTTCACTCTCGTTCCCCTTTTTCTCCACAGGCGGCAGCTGGGACACAAAAGCACTGTTAGCTTGGACGTTGGATGCTTCTCACCTGCTCTGCTGTATACAGCTCTTGGTAGGTATAGCTTTCCACAGTTTGTTCTCCTAATGTTCACTCTCGTTCCCCTTTTTCTCCACAGGCGGCAGCTGGGACACAAAAGCACTGTTAGCTTGGACGTTGGATGCTTCTCACCTGCTCTGCTGTATACAGCGCTTGGTAGGTATAGCTTTCCACAATTTGTTCTCCTAATGTTCACTCTCGTTCTCCTTTTTCTCCACAGGTCAAACAGAGGGGCGAAGATGACACACCGTCTCACCGGGTCGAGCGCTGCCCTATCCTCACTACCCGTAGGGCGATCGAATACTGGACAGGGGCGCCCCTTTGTAGGGACCACGGGGCGGCGGAACTCTTTCGCCTCTGACTCTGTGACAAGGGCATACACAGGTAAGGTTTCAATGCAAATAACCCGTATTCGTACTCACACGTGCTGATAGCTTCTAATCTTCACCGCCGTTCCCCGAAATCTGCCAACATACAGATGGGGACGGCTTCCAGAGACCCACGTCGTCACTTCACACTCCAAGCAGCACACTGCGTATAATAGCTGGTTCTTCCTAGGATCGTTAGCCTCTTCGTCTCTTGCTCAGTGAAAATGGATGATGCGGGGTTTCGTCTGACAAGACACACAGCACTTGCACAGCAACCCACAGCAAATACACAACACCACTTCAACGTGAAAAGTTTGTAAATTACAGGGACTCACCCACCACACTATCGGTGTACACAACAAAAAACGCCCAGCGTCTCCCACTTCACTTGGGCTGGATGAGGGCGATGGTAATACGACCTGGATGAATAATCCGTTGCTGTGGCTGCTGGGATGAACGTTTATGCAGCTCACCTACCACGCTGGTTCAGGGGTAGGGCCGCCCTCCTTCTCCTGGAGGTATTCAATGAATGCACAGGTTATTTTTATACTTTGTCCCGACACAGGAATAGATACTCACAGCGGTCCGCCTTTGTTTACGTTGCAAGCAAAATCCATTTCCTTCCTCCTTTACTCCTTTAAATGTGTCACTTAAACTGATGTTCCTTCTACCCGTAGGGTTTTCCTATGACTCCAGCGTTTCCACCACAGACTGCAAGCGAGAGAGAGAGAACATACAGACAGCCACCAATGCCTATCAGATGAGCACAGCTCCGCACCTCTACACACACTAACTCCTCTCAAACTGTGATTTAACTGCTCTTAAGTACTCCTCCGTAAATTTTTCATACATAAAAACAGATTTCAGAGAACAATTCCAAGGTTTCTAATATTTCATAAGGAATTGTGTAATTATTTCTCTTCATTAAAATTAATGAAGAAAAAATCTGCCATGAATCTATGTTATCTGGTAGAAACCCTTAATCTTACAGAAAACCCCTAGTGTCTTATTTTTATTTATTATTTATTTGTATTTATTATTTATTTTATTTTTTTGTCGTGTGTCCTTTTATTTAATGTTTACATTTTTGTACCATGCTTGATGCTTGTCTGCTGTGTAGAAAATTATTTGTTTTGTACCAAGCCTTTTTGGTTGTAATCTGACTTTGTTAAATAAAGTTTTGAAAAAAAAGTACTCCTCCGTGTACTCCCGTCTTCCAATCACCCGGCGCTCTACTTAACAACACACAGCTGTGCTTAATTTGCTGATTACAGCCCTTCGCGATGCGGCCGGATGTCCGGTGTTTCCTCTCCCCGGTCTGGGCGGAAACATCCGGGCGGAACCAAACTTTCCTAACTTTTGGTTCCGCCCAGACAGATCGTCACCTTGTGACATAAACCCCATATATACTCATCTGTTCAGCTAATCCACCCATATGCAAATAATGCGCATATTCGGCCGCACATAGACACTCAGCAACATGACAGCTGATCAACAATTAGCCTAAAACAGTATGCTAGGTAAGGGTGGGTTGAACTCAGACTAAATTTCACTGCATGCATCAATACATGTAATCCCCCTATGCACACTGTGTGCATAGTGTCACATCCATATACCACAGTAGGCTACAATTAGTGCAACACAAACCACTCAATAACAATGTGCATAAGCCCTTAATAATGCTTATTATCAGATACAAACCACAATCTTTATGATAGAATACTTGACAAGTAGTAAAGCACTCACCCGTCACTTTTCAGTCACATACCCGATGAAGCTGCGCTGTGTTACTGAAGTCAGTCGTCTCATCCACCATAACTGCCACAAAATTAGTTTGTTTAATTTCTTCTTTGATGTGATCATTTAACACTTCTGCCACTGCATTTATTATATCGTTTTGATTTTTCCTGACGGTCCTGTAAAAACTGTGGCCGTGGCAAGTTGATGTCGCAAGTCAACATCATGCTCCGCTAATAATTCCAAGTAATTACCCCTGTTCAGCGAATCGGATTCATCGTGTCCCCTAATAATTCTTGCCGTCCCAAATAGAGAACAGAGTCAATAAGACGCATCAGCATGTCCCGGTTCTTTCTGACCTTCTCATTGTGGACGCTGATCTCCCGTTTTCTCTCCTCGTTAAGTTGCAAGTCCACAAGACGTTCACCAAAAGTTTTTAAATGCACAACTGACATTATTAATGGCGCTCGGAGCCTTGGTGTTTAAGAGCTGCCTTCGTGAAGCTGTTCAGACTGTCAAAGCCAGAATCATTCCATGTCCCTTTACTCATATTTAAAAGTAAACACGGCTAACAAAATAACCTCTTGTGCTGGGGGCAACAAGATCGCGTGTATCTGCAACAGCGGATGTCATTTTCTTTAATAATAACTGAATTTCCCGCTCACGTTGGAAATTTATGACAGACTTAAGGGGTAGCGCTGGGCACGTCGCTAGACCCACAGGACGTGCTGTCAATAAACGTCAAAATTTGATTGGTTGATGTTTCTGTCACTAATGATTGTAACCAATCAGATGTGTTGTCCTTCAACACAAGCCTAGCAGTATCTGTAGAGCTGGTCCCAGCTGAATAAGCTGACTTTTATGTGAATTTTTGAGGGTAATCCGGTTCAACCTTAACAAAACTAACGAATTTTGTGGACATTACACCAATGGAAAAAATAAATAAATAGCATACTAAAGAAAAACATTTAACACTTTAAAAAATATATTTTTTTATTTTTTATAGGGCCAGCAGAGAAGGCCCTGCTGGTCCTGACGGCCCACCACTGTGTATTCGGGTGGTAAGTTGAGTCTGTAGGTGACTTTATTCAGCTGCCTCTGTACAGTGAAGGGGCCAATGAAGCGAGGACTTAACTTATGGCAAGGCTGGCGGAGGCAGATATCCTGGGTGGAAAGCCAAACCTTTGGGCCAGGTTGGTACTCACGGGGGTCGGAGCGATGTCGGTTGGCTTGATCTTGATGTCTCCGCACAGCCTGCTGGAAATGCACGTAAGCTGAGTCTCAAACCCCCTCGCTCTGATGGAACCAATAGTCCACAGCTGGAACCGCGAGGGCTCACCTGACCAGTGGAAAAGAGGAGGTTGGTAATCGAGATAGCATTGGAAAGGTGTGAGCCCAGTGGTGGATTGTGGCAGGGAGTTTTGGGCATATTCTCCAGCTGTCTTGGTACTGGTGACAGTAAGTACGGAGGAAGCGACCGAGCTCAGTCTGACTGTTAGTCTGGGGATGATATCCAGAAGACAAACTGATAGTGACCCCCAGGAGTTTAAAGAAGAGTTGTCAGACTTTAGAGATAAATTGGGTTCCTCTATCTGAGACAATGTTCTCTGGGATGCTGAAGTTGCGAAATACATGGTTGAAGAAGGCTTCGGCGGTTTCAAAGGTTGTAGGGAGTTTGGGCAAGATTATGAGTTTGCACCCCTTGGAAAATCTGTCAACCACTACTAAGACTGGTACAGTTTTGGGACTGATGATGTTGATGGGATCCTGACACCTACATTGCATTTATACGTATTTTCGGGGGCCTAAATGGAAAACAAAGCACTTAACTTTAAAAAAATTGAACATCAAAATATTGAAAGGAAGTAACCATGCCACTCCCAATCCTTCAGTTTCACCAACCCTTAATCCCATCAACATTACCATCTCACCCACTGTCTTACTCAGACCATTTAATTATCATAGAAATGGGTTCACACCTTAACGGCTCGTTATAGTTGTGCGTAGGTCCAATGGCGTAGCCGCGACGGCGTAAGTTCTGTGTCGGTTTTCATTTATACTTTTGCGTTGTTGTCCGCGTCGACGTGCAAACAAACGCGCAAACCGCTGGTAGGCAGTATCCACGCGTGTAACCACAGTAGCAGCACGACCGTCAATGAAGAAGAAGCTTGGCAAGTTAACCCACAAAGAAGAAACAGCAACTTCTTGTGTTATGATTTGAGAAGGCCAGCAATGATGGAAGTAAATAAACAGCGACTTTTGTTGCAGTTTGAGTTAAATCACTCCTCAACCTTGTTTTCACCATCGCAAACGGAAATACCTATGACGCAGTTTTTTTAGCTGACGGGAGGGGTTCTGGTGGACCAATTACGGCGCTTGCGGTCCATGTAGAACTGATGCGCTGTTAACCACAATGTAGAGCTTACGCGCGACTATAAATTGGGCTTTAGGCTTACCATTCACCTTTGACTCAGACTCTTGGCCCAAGCATAAACAAATGGCCACCAACTTAAGAAGGACTTTATACAACAATATATCTGTATAATGCTGTTTACAATCATCATTTGATTCATAGAGACAAGCTCTTAGTGCCCCTCTAGCGGAATGTATATGACACACGAGGAAGTGCTGGAAAGTGCTAATAAGTTCAGTTGGTGGCAGAAATCAGTAGGCAGTGATGCACAAGAAGTTTGCGTCAATCCTATGTTGCAGATAGTTATAGTTTAATTGTGTGCGTGCATCTAAATGTAAGTTTATATGTTACATGGTTAATTTTACTTATGTATTATTTTGATTATTATCATGGGATATATAGGTATACACTGTGTGCACAATTATTATGCAAGTGTCAGACAATGAAAACAGAAGATCCCAGTGCGGATAACAGAAAAGTTTATTTAAATAATAATGTGTGCAAAATGACAAGGCACGTCTGGGCTAAAAGCCACACCAAGGCAGACGGCTGGGAGTGGGGAGCACACACAGGCACTGGGGCGAGAAACCACACACGTTCGGGCTCCGGCCAGACAACGAACGGTGGGAGAGAGTATATATCTGGCCAGATCACCTCTCACAGGGAGAGTCGTAGACAACCCGGCTGCTGGCACACGAGACAGGTGGTGGGGTGAATTCCTGCGGCGGGCAGAGAGAGAGAGAGCGTTAGTGGTGCTGACGAGTGAAGCTGGGGCAGCTCCAGAGATGAAGAACCCTCACACTGGACAGCGGCTAAGCAGCGAGGAGCGCCCGCAGTAGCAAGAGATTGACCAGTCTGTAAATCCAACAGAAGGTGAAGGCAGTCCGCAATAGACAGCAGAGAAACAGTCCAGTGAGCCGTAGGTGATAACAAATTCCCAGTATATATTCCTGGACAGCAGAGAGCACAGATTAGGGGAAAAAATAAATCCAAACTGACAGAGACACCAGACAAGACTAGAAACTAGCGATGCTAGTGATGGCGAGAACATACACAGACGAACTTGCAAGGAACAAACAAACACACAGGGATTAAATACTAAACCATTGGGCATCAAATGAATATCAGGTGAGAGACGCAGGTGAAAGAAATTACACTAATGACACCCGTGACAGAGCCGCGCATGTGTGAAACAGTCAACACAGAAACATGAACAGAGAAACAAAAATACAGCAGTCACAAAAACCAAAGTCACGACAGCAAGTTGTATTTTTGAGGATTACTTTTGTTACTGTACAACTAGAGTGCTCTTGGTCAATTAAACAAGCCCTTAAACCTGAACATTTAAGTGGTAAAAGTGAAGTTTTGGCTTTCTTAAGAGCATGTCATATGTACACCATTATTAGGCAACTATTAGTGTGCAGAATTATTATGCAACTAAATGAAAAACAAAGATTTTCCTTTCTCACTTGTTTATTTTCACCTGTTAAAGTGAGAATAATAAACAACCTATACATTTAAAAATGAACATTTCTAAAAAAAAAAAAACTCAATGACCAATATAGCCACCATTCTTTTCGATAAACAGTCACATGCCTTCCATTCACGGAGTCAGTCAGTTTCTTAATCTGGTCAGAATCAACATTTTGTGCAGCCACAACCACAGCTTCCCAGACACTGTTCAGAGAGATATACTGTTTACCTTCACTGTAATGTCCTGCTTAAGAAGGGCCCAGAAGTTCTCAATAGGTTTTAAGTCAGGTGCAGAAGGGGGCCAAGTTTTTCATCTTTAAGGCCTTTACTGGCCAGCGTGAAGTGAAGTCTTCTTGAAAGATGCAGACTTTATACCACTGCTTGAAGAAAGTATCTTCTTACACTACAGGCAGGCACAGACAGGTATTATTAAAAATGAGCTAGTTGGACCTTTTTGGGTTGAAAATGGAAATAAAAAACAACTCTCAGACCTACTGCCAATTTTTAGAAGATAGTTTCTTAAAGCAGGTGTAGCTCCTGGGTCACGACTCTGTGGTTCGCGACCTCCTCTAGCTGCCATCAAACAGAGCTTCGGTCCAAAACCACTAGCAATGATCCGACTAGCACACTCTTTTATCCTTTCTCACAACAATGATCATATTTAATTTTTTTCTTTTTTTAACATTCGTAAGCTTTTGGACAGAAACCACAAACTTACCCACAGTTGTCAAAATCCGTGAAATCCTGTGAACTCTTCCTCCCACGCAGAGCATGCGTGACCTAGACAATCTTATATGTGACTTGAGAACCGCTGAGACATTAGGAGATGGAAATTTAGCATCAGAATAAAATGTTCAACGTTATCATTATTTGACAGAAACACTCTGCCCCTGTTTTATATCCCGATTTATTAACAATTTATCATTTAGCAACGCATATATGAATTTAATCTACACATGATGTTTTTATCGTTTTGCTACTGAAATCTCTGTTTTCTTTAGATTCATAGTTTAATGTTTGTAACTGTTGGGACAGAAGGAGTTACGAACGTTAGTGAATGTTTCCATTGCATTGTGGTGGATTATACGTTCAGTGTTAGTTGTAGTATTTTACCAAAATTCAGGAGTTTAGGAAGTAAAACAAATGACTTGGGAAAAACCCTGATGCACAGAATGTCTCCCCCTGACATCCCCAATTTCTGGGGACGGTAATAAAATAGTCTCATTACACGATAATGCCAAGGCTTAGTGGGATAAAATTAACTTTATTATTTCTTACATCTATTCAGATTGTTTATGATGAAATGGAACGGATTTGACTGAAATTAGGACATATAATGCTGGCCCGAGAATTTTCGGTTTCTGTTGCATCACCCCACCACCTCTACAATGGCTGCATAGGTGCACTGGAACAATCCTTCCTAAAATGCATTAAACTTTCCTTTACAAAGATGTGAAACTCACCGAGTGGTCAGGGGTGTTCACTGATATGCTCACACAAAAGTCACTGCAAAAGATGCTTTCCAACAGGTGTTATACCATTCGTTGTAAACTTGTGGACCTATTTTTCCAAACACCTCACACCCGTATATTCTTCCGTTGAGAGCTTGAATAATAGATACTCCAGCCCAGTTGGTGGCGATAAACCACCTTTGCCAATTGCAAGAATACAAACAACGTTCCCGGCGCGGAGTAATACCGTACCTCACAGCACATCTAATACAATTTAATGGAGTTGATAAAACCTGTTGGAAAGCATCTTTTGCAGTGATTTTTGCGTGAGCATATCATTGAACACCCCTGACCACTCAGTGAGTTTCACGTCTTTGTAAATGAAAGTTTAATGCATTTTAGGAAGGATTGGTCCAGTGCACCTATGCAGCCATTGTAGAGGTGGGATGGGGGTGATACAACAAACACCCAAAAATTCTCGTTCCAGCATCATATGTCCAAATTTCAGTCAAAACCGTTCTATTTCATCATAAACAATCTGAAAACAGCCCTTTAAGTGTAAAATACCGAACTTGTCCTTTAACAAACTGTGGATTGTGTGTGTGTCACAGGTATAGTGGACCCAGATGTTAATAAGGTCACGCCCCTTTTTCCACCTCGAGGAGTTTCCCAAAGCCACCCCAATGACCAGACACACAAGGTAAGCATCATATTAAAATGCACTTTATTTAATTTTCTTAAAATAATAAATAGGGAAGGGAGAAGGGGGGAACTTAAAATAACAGCCTCTTCAGGCTCTCGTTTTTCTTCACCGACGGGGTTTTCACACAGTTCCTTTCCATGTCGTTCTCACTCTCTTTCTACACACAGGCTGCTGGCTGAGACACACAGAATGGTTAAGCGCACAACTGGGGGTTTCTCTCACCTCTCCAGCGAACACAACATACAATAAGTATGGTAGGTATAAGCTCCTCTTCTCTCTTCCTTCACACAGGCTGCTGGCTGAGACACACAGAATGGTTAGCACACAACTGGGGGTTTCTCTCACCTCTCCAGCGAACACAACATACAATAAGTATGGTGGGTATAATCTCCTCTTCTCTCTTTCTTCACACAGGCTGCTGGCTGAGACACACAGAATGGTTAGCACACAACTGGGGGTTTCTCTCACCTCTCCAGCGAAAACAACATACAGTAAGTATGGTAGGTATAAGCTCCTCTTCTCTCTTCCTTCACACAGGCTGCTGGCTGAGACACACAGAATGGTTAGCACACAACTGGGGGTTTCTCTCACCTCTGCAGCGAACACAACATATACAGTAAGTATGGTAGGTATAAGCTCATCTTCTCTCTTTCTTTACACAGGCTGCTACAGCATAGATTGGGAGAATACAACGACTGACGCCGACAGCCTTTCCGTCTTTCCACAGTTCAGCGGATGGAGGCGGGGGTCTAGCAGACGATACACACACACAGCAAAAAGACAGGACACTGCACCACTTCAAGTGAAAGGTTTCACAAAATATAGACTCACCACACCACACTATAAGTGAGCACTGGGAAACCCCGTCTTCTCCTCCTTCCCGGAATTCGGTATGGCGTTGTTTGTATGACGCAGTCTACGTTCTTGGGAGCTATAGTCAACCGAGTTGGATTCCTTCCGGCACTCCCACCACACTGCTCCGTGGTAGGGCCGTCCTGCTTTCACTAAACGCCCTGTCACACAATGGGTTAACAACCAGTGTCCAAAGTATTTGTTTGTACTCACAATCACTGTACAGTATGCTCCGTTGTCAGCCTCTTCTCCACACATGGGCTTGTATCCACAGCAGCAGACGAGTGGGCGTGTATACACACAACACAATGTTTACTCCGGTAATGTCAGTAGCTTTCGTTTCCTTCGGATCCTTTATTACTCACTCTGACGTTGATTTCTCTCTCTTGGTTTCGTTTCAGATTCCAGCAGTATGCTTCCTTCGTCCCACACAGCCACGCCAGCCCAGCCTGAAGAGTATGTAAACACAACAGCAACACCAACACACGCCAACAAAGACTCCAGCAAACGACCACACTGCTCTCTTCGGGGTGCTCCTTTACTCTCTCTTCACGTCCTGCCTTTCTTTCGCCTCTCGTGGCTCCTGTCCTCTTTCTGCGCGCTTCGTAGCGCAGCCCGGATCAACAGAGCCTGCGGGCTCTTCAAAAGGTGCGGACCATCTTTCTGCCTTTGGCAGAGGAGCTTTCCCCGTGTCGATCCCTCTCGTGTCTGACGTGTCCCCTTTGTGTTTCTGCAGAGCTATTTATTGGTCTGTAAGAATTTTGATTGATCCTGACCAAAAGGTCAGCCCTTCCTGGGAACACAGCATGGATGCCCGAGAGTGCAGTGTGTGTGCCCTGTAGGTGCCTGAGGCAGCAAGGACATCAAAAGAGAACTTTTTTGCAACACAACAAGTTTTCCTCCAGGACTCACGGCAGGGGACCAAGACCCCCAAAACACCCCTCTCGGGAACCAGAACTTTATCTCGAATACAGGAGACTCCCTGGAGAGTTACACTTGATTTTCAAACACCACATCTCCATACAACAACAGGATTCAATGTTAATCTGTGACAATAAACAAGTAAACTTAACCTAATGTTGGGAGACAACTCCTACCTTAGAGATGTTGACCAATCACCCACTGTATGTATATTAGGCAACACCCCTGAATTTTACAACAACCAATCAGTAGCAAACTCCTATATGCTTTGTCTCTCTGGATATTTAAGGGAATGATGTAAAATGGTTCAGCGGGTCTTTCTGTTCATGGAAATTCACCCCCATGATGCTGTATCTTTGATACAGCATCATGTATTTTATTTTACTTTGAGAAATCTGTTACCAGATATTCATCACTTGCCAGGTATGCATTATTCTCATTTGATTATATTTGTTTTCTCGTATTTGAATTGGAATGTGAATTGGCTTCTGAATTATGTTTTACCTACCTGGTTAATAAATTGTTATATTTGATTTTATTCTGTGTTGCTCGGTAAATGTTGACACTACAAGTAATATCGTTGTATCCGTAGTTACCGTAAGGACTGAAATCAGGCTAGGATCGGCCCAAACCCAGTTAGATAGTGAATAATACATCAGCTGAGGATTTGTGAGATACGAATAGCAATTGGCGTTAGTTTAAGTGTACTTAGAAGCGTGGAGGCTGTGTTTCCGTTTAGAGTAACATTTCTGATTACTCTAAATAGGGTCAGCCTCAACCTCTGTTTATTTCAATGTTATTCTATTCATTAATCTTGATTAGAAATAATAATTGTAATAATTAAGTGTCACCTCTAAGGGGACTAAATAAAGTATGTTTAAAGTTGAGCACGCAGAAAGCGGCCGCTTAAGCGTATAGTCCAACCTCTGGCAGCGACCAACACTGATTCGCTTACGACCGTTGACCAGTATATTAATTATGAGGCCCGTACTAGGATCATGTGCGACTGTGAGAACCGAATGAACGAGTGTAATACCAGAGCTTTATCAGAATAAATAAACAAACATCCATCTAAATTCTGTAAGCTTTAAAAGTAATAATCAATCAAATTTGTAATATAATATAAACTAAATCTTTGTCTTTGGAGTCAGATTAGAGATAAATATACCTAAATTACGTAACGCCAAAACGTCATCTGCAAAGCTCCGGAAAAGACCGAACGCGCTATCAATCCTTCCCATGCGGTTTGGACTTCGCCATTGGGCCAAACGGATGGATGGGGGATATAAATTTTCACCCCCTTACAAAGTGGTGATTCCCGGGACGTGATATTCAACCAGTGAGAAAATCTTATCAAAATGTACAAAGTACGACTGATTCGATCCCTGGAGAATAAGAGTCTTTTCATGGAGCTAAAGGTTTGAACTTCTTCTATTTCTTCAGCTGATGTGGTAAGTCAATCTTTTCTTTGCCTTTTGAAAATGTTAAAGGGAATGTTTCAAACATCCCACATTTATGAAATAGGTTGTAAATATACCTAATGTTAGACTGGAAATCAAATCCGGTGGGGCCTTTAAGAATGAAATGGAACCACATTATCAAAAAATGCTGTGTAACGCTTTATGAAGAATGAATTGCTTTGCTCTGTTAAGATCTTTTGTTTACGTGCCTACGGAAAACAAAAGATCGGCTTACATTGGAGTTAAATCATCCAAAATTTGTTCTGATTCTCAAACAAGGAAAACATCTAGAATCTAAATTTAAATCACCAAATTCTACACAATTGTTTATGTTGTGACAGTAAATGCACAACCTGGAAAGAGTGCCAAAATAACTTTTAACAATTGGAAAATGATGTTGGATGATTTAAACTACAATGCAATGAATGTGTTTGCATGTGAAGGGAGGACTTGGACAATTGAGACGTGAAAAGCACACAGATAGTAAGATTTTTAAATGCTGCAAACATCAGTGTACAATCTATATTTGATGAATTAAGGTAATATTGTAATCAAGCTGGAGAATGAAGGAAATGTATGAATGATTGAAGGCAGCGTTGTTGGATTTAAAAATCCCCAATGCATAGAGAAATGTAACTGAATGCTGGACATTAAGCAAGTAGGGAGCAAGTAGGGAAATTATTTTAAATGAGTTGTTGTGAGTGAGCCTTCTAAAAGATCACTCTGGACTGAATGAGAATAGGATATACTCAGTAAGTCATATTATAATTAAAAACTTCTATTTAAATGTAGCATTCATCCATTGCTGAAATCAGTAACATTTTAAAAACTATAATTATTGCAGAGACATATAATGTTGAAAGCTGTTGTTCTAGGCCAATAAAACACAAATGATCTTATCTCTCACTGTGAGAAACCCAACTGAGATGAAAAGGGGCTTTCCCACACTCAGATAAAGGGCTATCCATTGTTCCCAAGAGAGAACATTGTTTTTAAGAGAGACACTTGTCTGTAACATAAATGTTATTTAAGAACTCATTAAGTGTAGCCAGCACTGTTAAAAGTGTTTGGCCTAGTCTTTCCCTATGAGTCTGAAAAAATTGTTTAAAGACTTTTGAAAGAGATTTGAAAGGCCACACAATTCTTACAAACTGTTGTGGGAATACATAAGCATGAACCAGTGAACAGTGAACATCTGTACTTTACAGTCTGTCCAGGCCTCCGAAACCTTTTCACATTCAAATACATTGATACAGTTACATCTTGCAAATTACAAACACCAGTCTGGTGTTCCTTAAAAGAGATCAGTAATGAAAGTATTTTTAATTTATACTATTTTTAATGTAATAAAATCTACATTGTGATCAAGTTGCAATATCCATTATATTGTAATGGCCAAACAGGCCTCAGATGGTAAAATGTGGTGTATTACATGTACTATATGGAGTAACTTGCACAGGCCAAACTCACAGAATTGGTCCACCACCCAGTTTGTCAAGGAGCGGAGTACGCTGTCACGTGTTGCCATGTTTTAACACTAAAAATTAATGTGACACTCATGATAGTGAACCAAATCTCCTTCACTTGAAATCTTTAACCCATTTTTTAATTCAATACAGAGGTCTATTTTAATCATTTGGTAACTAAACCTATGATAAATGCTGAACACATCAAGCAAAAGAGTCCTTTTAGGTCAGAGATCTGAAGCAGTCAAAGGTGTGATGAGCTGATGAATTGCCCACAGGTCTGACTGAACTGAGCAACTTAAAATGAAGCCATTTGAGTTTATGGAAAAGTTCTCCAGCAGAAATGGAGTTTGAATGCTCACAGCAGACAGCAAGGGTTTAAATGCTATCACAGCTTAAAGTAATATGCTGTCGGACTACACTGCAATAGCAGTAGTCAATAAAAAAAAAAAAAAAACTCTGACCAAAGGATTTAAAACTAATTTAATCTCTGAAAATAAATTTGCAAAGTAATATGACAATGGTACATCTATTCCCTAATGACTGATCACCAGGAGAAATTGTACCACATGTCTTAATGCAAATTGCATAAAGGGTTAAAAACTAAATTGCTTCTCTGTTTGTCCTTTGTCAGGTTGAAAGCTGTAAATCCTGGCCAGAGATGTCTGGCCACATCAAGGACAACAAACTTTGCAGAAACACAACCTAAAAGTCTGGGATCTGGGTGTGAAGAAAATTCAAAGGCCATTTTACACCTCACTACACTATACCATCATGAATAGCGATGGCCTCAAAATTTGCAACACTAATTGTTAGAAATAAAATCCACCCATCTCCCAGTCACACAGTCACACACATACATATATGCATACGTATATACACACACACACACATTTTCCAACGCAATCTTGCAACATATCTGGTATAGACGTAAAGACTATCCAGACCTAAACACCATGCAACACACCACACAACACATACTTACTATTAAAATCTCAAATACCTAAACAATAATCTTACTGTTGTTGGGATACTTGTAAATCAGGGCCCATGATTTTCAACCTATCACTAACAACAGCACAAACATTGTCAAAATGATTGAACTTGAAGTGCAGGCATTTCTACTGATCAATCAAACCATTTACTCCACTCCTAAATATTTAAATGTGACTTAGTCAACAGATCACATATACACCTATACACATATTTACATATCTCTACACCTGCCCATACACATAAACACATAGAAGTCCGAGATTCTGAATCTTTAAATTTATGGAATACACATACTCATACACATGCCTATACACGCATACATATACATCTACACAAAGGCACATACCTGTACACATACACATAGAAATCTTACAGATTCTGAATCTTCAATTGTACTCATGAACTCAACATGTTCTGAACATATTCTAAGTTTATCTTAGGCCTACAGGTTGTTTATGTGAGAAAAATTAATTATAGATGTGTGCAGGTTATGATTACAACTTTATGTGTCTACTATTATTATTATTATTATTATTATTATTATATATGGACTACAATGTCCATACCTAAATCTATTATAGCAGTATAATACTATCACTGTTATTGATACACCCTATAGTATGCATAACCAAATTTTACATTTTCAATTTTTATTTTCACTTGACCCAATACCTGAATGTTATTTTAACACCTTTTGGTTTTTAATTTTTTATTTTCACATGACCCAATATATGCATACCTGAAGGTTATTTTAACATTTTCTAGGTTTTATTTTCATATAATCTATAATATGCATACCTGAAGATCATTTTAACAATTTCTGTTTTTATTTTCATATAATCTATAATATGCATACTTGAAGGTTATTTTAGAATTTTCTGGGTTTTATTTTTATACAATCTATAATATGCATACCTGAAGATCATTTTAACAATCTCTGTTTTTATTTTCATATAATCTATAATATGCATACTTGAAGGTTATTTTAGAATTTTCTGGGTTTTATTTTTATAATATGCATACCTTAAGGTTATGTTTTTATTGTTTTAACCTGATCTTTTGCATCCTCTCCTTGAATATCCAGAGACCAAGTACCTTTTTAATTCAGCTAAACGCCAAATACAACAGTGGGAAAGAATGATGGTAATTTTACAGATCAGATATATTTGACCCTATCGTACCACTTGTTCCTTTTACACATACACCTGGTGGGACTGGGTGTTCCGAGGGTGTGCCATTGGCAGTGCCCTGATCCTCACCTTCACCATGTTCCAGTGCTGCACATCAGGCACCTTATCCGATCTACACAGGAATCCACACACGCTGCCCTTGCCCTCAGCCCACTGCAGATACCTGTGCCCTCAGCCCACTGCAGATACCTGTGCCCTCAGCCCACTCCAGATACCTGTGCCCTCAGCCCACTGCAGATACCTGTGCCCTCAGCCCACTGCAGATACCTGTGCCCTCACCCCACTGCAGATATCTGTGTTCCAAAGACTCTAAAAAAAAAAAAAAAATCTTTGCTTTGTCTGACCCCGCAGGTACCCTATTACAATTCACCTGCGGGGCCAAGCGGGGAAATACTGTAAGAATTTTGATTGATCCTGACCAAAAGGTCAGCCCTTCCTGGGAACACAGCATGGATGCCCGAGAGTGCAGTGTGTGTGCCCTGTAGGTGCCTGAGGCAGCAAGGACATCAAAAGAGAACTTTTTTGCAACACAACAAGTTTTCCTCCAGGACTCACGGCAGGGGACCAAGACCCCCAAAACACCCCTCTCGGGAACCAGAACTTTATCTCGAATACAGGAGACTCCCTGGAGAGTTACACTTGATTTTCAAACACCACATCTCCATACAACAACAGGATTCAATGTTAATCTGTGACAATAAACAAGTAAACTTAACCTAATGTTGGGAGACAACTTCTACCTTAGAGATGTTGACCAATCACCCACTGTATGTATATTAGGCAACACCCCTGAATTTTACAACAACCAATCAGTAGCAAACTCCTATATGCTTTGTCTCTCTGGATATTTAAGGGAATGATGTAAAATGGTTCAGCGGGTCTTTCTGTTCATGGAAATTCACCCCCATGATGCTGTATCTTTGATACAGCATCATGTATTTTATTTTACTTTGAGAAATCTGTTACCAGATATTCATCACTTGCCAGGTATGCATTATTCTCATTTGATTATATTTGTTTTCTCGTATTTGAATTGGAATGTGAATTGGCTTCTGAATTATGTTTTACCTACCTGGTTAATAAATTGTTATATTTGATTTTATTCTGTGTTGCTCGGTAAATGTTGACACTACAAGTAATATCGTTGTATCCGTAGTTACCGTAAGGACTGAAATCAGGCTAGGATCGGCCCAAACCCAGTTAGATAGTGAATAATACATCAGCTGAGGATTTGTGAGATACGAATAGCAATTGGCGTTAGTTTAAGTGTACTTAGAAGCGTGGAGGCTGTGTTTCCGTTTAGAGTAACATTTCTGATTACTCTAAATAGGGTCAGCCTCAACCTCTGTTTATTTCAATGTTA
This sequence comes from Paramisgurnus dabryanus, assembly GCF_030506205.2. Taxonomy (NCBI): domain Eukaryota; kingdom Metazoa; phylum Chordata; class Actinopteri; order Cypriniformes; family Cobitidae; genus Paramisgurnus; species Paramisgurnus dabryanus. The sequence goes on along the minus strand of NC_133344.1, from coordinate 6,515,596 downwards.
TTCTATTCATTAATCTTGATTAGAAATAATAATTGTAATAATTAAGTGTCACCTCTAAGGGGACTAAATAAAGTATGTTTAAAGTTGAGCACGCAGAAAGCGGCCGCTTAAGCGTATAGTCCAACCTCTGGCAGCGACCAACACTGATTCGCTTACGACCGTTGACCAGTATATTAATTATGAGGCCCGTACTAGGATCATGTGCGACTGTGAGAACCGAATGAACGAGTGTAATACCAGAGCTTTATCAGAATAAATAAACAAACATCCATCTAAATTCTGTAAGCTTTAAAAGTAATAATCAATCAAATTTGTAATATAATATAAACTAAATCTTTGTCTTTGGAGTCAGATTAGAGATAAATATACCTAAATTACGTAACGCCAAAACGTCATCTGCAAAGCTCCGGAAAAGACCGAACGCGCTATCAATCCTTCCCATGCGGTTTGGACTTCGCCATTGGGCCAAACGGATGGATGGGGGATATAAATTTTCACCCCCTTACAGTCTCCCTCTCACGCAGCCTCCAATCACACTTCGCTTGCTTAATTCTTCTCACCTGTGGCTCGTAAAGCCGCGATTATGTTGTCCTGGAAACCAGGAAGTGAGAAGGTCCGTCCTCGAATACGGCCCGGTGGGAAACCTTCCGGGCGGAACCAAACTTCCCTAACTTTTGGTTCCGCCCTTAAAAAGATCGTCACCTTGTGACATGTGTGTGCAACTGATTGTAAGTATTTTCTGGATATTAGTGAATAATATATTGTTAAGAGATATAGAAGTAGCCCAGCTAACAAAAACACGTAACTGTTATGTAACAACAAAATGTGCAGACTTGCGCTATGAATTCGGTTCATGCCCCAGAAGTCATTGCGGCAAAACGAAGCGAAGGAAGGAAGTGCTACGCACACCTGTTTTTAACGCCATCGAGTGCACGAGAGTGAGAAGCTGGTTGAAGTAAACATTTGTTTTTAAACATTTAAAGTATTAAATACATAAAAAAATGCTAATTTGATATTGAAATGTATATTTTATTGGCATAGAACAACTAATCTTAATTGAGTTTCTAATTTTAGATTATATTATTTTTTTACAAGGTACCTGAAATATTTACGTATTTGCCATTACAAAATGACATAAAAAAAATAATGTATGTAATAATGCAGATAATGGTATGTTTGTCACTTTATGAATGTTGCGATGTTGAATCTGGGGAGGTCAGGTTACCAACAGGAAGATCGCAAAGATCTCAATTCTCACAAGTGCGTTCTGTGTTCTCGCGACTTTGTGAGTTTTTTCTTCCAAGGTCGCCTGGCAAGACCGATCTCCACGAGAACGCAAGTCTGTGCTTTGCGTTCTTGGAATTGAGAAACAGCCCTAGATCCTCTGCTATTCCCTGTGGAAACCGGAAGTGTGACCTCTGACCTATTTCTGAATTATCTGACTTTCTGGGTTTTGCATTTTAGAATACTGAATTTGGTCGTCTACATTTTATTATTTATCTTGCAAAACTGAATTGTAAATATCTTTACAAATACGGCAATATTCAGTTTTATTAAATAACAGTTGTCTGTAATTCAAGTTTATGCATTTCAAATTCAAAACATTTTGGCAGAATTCTAGCTCCATAGATGGAAGTGTGACTTTGGATGGTGATTTCAATGGAGAGTGAGATCATGATTTCGGTGCTAGTAGGCTAAAGTTTTTTTAAATCAGATACCCTGCCTTTAAGTGTAAAACTTGTATTTTATAGTCTGGAGCTTTATTTATAGAACCTACACTTTTAGTCAGGTTTACTTATTCTCCCTTATGAAAAATAAACATCCAGTAAAGCTGATTTATTGCCTGTTTGTTTACTACAAATAAATGGCTATATACAAATACTGTAGCAAAACGGTTTCTTTTCTATCATCCTGGTAGGTTGTTATTTTCTATTTTTTAACATATTACTTACGTTTTAAGATTATGAATTCTACTGTTTACTTTTTCCCCTAAAATGAAATAATATGAAGAAATTATTTTAAATTATTCTTTCTTGAATGTGCAAATGAAAAGTGCAGTTGAAGTTTTAAGGCTTTATTTTCATCTGTATACTGTAGCTGTACAATGACTTTGTTTTTTTACAACATTACATTCAACTGTGATTATCATTAAAATACTAATAATAAAGTAGAAAGAAACCTGTTATACAATATATGGTGTCTGTGCAGTGAAAGTGTGACATGCTTGCATATAGGCCTATAGCAGAAGTCAGAAGACGTAATTGTTAGAAAAATGAACAAAGCATTAACTGAATAATCTGAACACTTTCTTTCTCAGTGTGTTACTATCCAAGGCAAGTTAATGGACAATAAATGACATTATGGTCCCATGACATTAAGACTTTGAAACCAATTCTTAAAATCACATAGCACACAACATAAAATAAACGAGTTTGACACATAACAAAAGAGTTTATAAAAGAGATTATATAAAAATTATAAATGTGTCAATAAAAAATGAAAAACAACACTACTGTATATAGTAACTAGTGATGCAACAATACACTTAGTTCACAGTTCAATACAATTTTCGGTTCTTGTCCACGGTTTTCTGTTCGGTTTCGGTTCTGATGCCTTGGCCTGTTAAAGTGTTTTTTAATTATTCTATGCTTAGGAAACTGGAACAGTGAGATGTTAAGAAGCAAAAATACTGGTTTTAATTGCAGTTCTCTTTATTTTATGTAAATGCAAAATCATCTTAAACATTTCTAGTGTATTGATACAATTATATAAGATATAATTAAATAAAGACATATAAAAATTATATCCTATTCAAACTGGGGAACATGTGAATTCATTACATTACATAAATTGGCCATTTTATATACCTATACTTAGTAAATTAAACTTTACATTGTAAATTGAGGCTATACCTTACTGCACTACTGTTAAATCCAACAACATGCTGTCTTTGTAGAAACCAAAAATGCGTTCCTCAATCAAGATTACTGGTGGGATTTATTTTTAGCATCAGGCGCATTCTCTTCTTGAGTTGAACTTTTTGAGGACGGAAGACGTGTTTGAGGCAAATAACGCGCGTTTGCATCAATAACAAGCCCAATTTGCGTCATTCACATTGCCCCACGCGAATTTGCATCTTTACATTGATGTTGTATGTAATCTAAATGCGCAAGTAATTAATCCACACCTCAGATTTAAAGACAGTCGTTCTGCTGCTTTTTGTTGACGTATTTCTGTTGGGTTTGTGCGCACGCGAATGAAATCTGACACCAGCATTGCAAGCAGAGTTCAAGCAGAGTTAACGCAGGTAGCACACAGTGACTGGATATCAACTCGCTGTGTCGTATAGACGGTTTCATCGCACGCACGTGATTCACGTCTGGATCCGAACTTTACTTCCGGTTTTGTTTTTTTAATGGTCTGACTAGTTGCTAAACTGATCTCTTGAACAGATGCCTCGTCTAAAATAACAAATGTTTTGGTTTCATAGGTAATCAATGTGTTTTTTTTTTGCTTGTTATATAAATAAACTACGTTTAAAGTACTTTGTTGTTATTTATTATTAGCGGAGTTTACCGGAAGTTACGTGCGGACCGCGACAGCCGCTTGTTTATCTTGTTATTGCTGAAACCGTCTATATAACCGCACATTAACAAAAGTGCATGGAATATAGAACTGACAGATTTGGATGGACAAACAAAAAAAACGCAATTCACATGCGCGTATTGCACCATGGGGGTCGAACCGAACGATTCAATAATGTATTGAGAATTGTGGCATCCCTAATAGTTACAGTATGTTTGCTGTCCTCCAAAAATTACGACCTAATAGTTCGTTTATGCATGCACCATAATACAACAGATAGGGACGTAGTGCCCTCTAGCTGCCAAAGCTTATACGACCCGTGGTTACGTTTTAAGGTTCTTTGCCTTATACGTCAGATTAAATGCATTTTATTTTCTACATTTGTAAATATAGAAATGGTTTCATAAACAATTATGGTTTTAAAGATATGTTGGAGCATCTAAACCCACCCTTTCCCTAAACCCAACCAGTTTGTTTATCACATTGTCGCCTTCACCTGCATTCATATAAGTTTAGTTACAGCCTAAAAGTGGCCCTGGAAGCCCAAAAGCAGCACACCACACACCCCTCTGTTAGCGATTTAGATGCTCTTCTCCTCAGTCTATTATTCACGTTCCGGTTTTCCATGGTCTGTTCACCATTGCTGTAGTGAAAAAAATGCTTCCCTGCCAATGACGAGTAATTCTGGCTTTCCGCAACACCGCTATTATCCACCAGGTGGTGCTCTTCTGCAACTTATACAACTCAGAAGTATTGCCCTAGGACAAACAGCTGTATGTCCATGTATGGTTTTATGGATCGCTCTAAATTGGATCTCTATCAAGTCCTTTACAAAAATGCAATTATCTCAGCTTTTTGCTCAAAATTTTGTGTTTTTCAAGAAACCTACCCCTATTTGAGAAGTGATTACAAGAAAAGTAATGAAGGTAGGATGAAACGTCTTTTTTGTTTTAAAGCAGAGGGTCTATTTTTTCATTTGATATATTGTACGTTTTCTGAAAGATATTAAACTTTTGTGAAAATCATGAAAATGCTGGCACTAGAAACTTTTAACTTTTTTCTGGCAGGGAAAGTTAAAGGTTCTGTCCAGTATGAACTCTCTGATGGGATTTTAAGTTAGACGAAGAAGCAAACATCTTGTCACACTGAGAGCATTTGTAAGGTTTATCACCTGTATGAATTCTCATGTGACTTAGTAATGAAGCCAGTTGACCAAAACTCTTCTCAGAAAAACTACAGTGATAAGGTTTCTCTCCAGTATGAACTCTTTGATGAACTCTGAATTGAGATGAATTAGAGATTCACATTGAGATACACATTGAGTATGTTTACATGCACAGAATAAGCAGATATCTATCAAAAATCTGCTTATTACAGAAAACTGTTTTCATGTGTTTACATGCAAATCAGTAAGCCAGCTATGCAGACAACTGCGTTTACATGGGACTTGAAGAATTATCAGTTTTCTCGCAGGCAGTGACGTCACCACCTATAGTACACAATAGTCGTTCAAAAAGTCAACGACATATCTGTATTAATTACTGTTGTATCTCTCCTCGTGTCTGCAGAACCTGTAAATGTAACATGAGCTTTTATTTTCACAGTTTCTCTGCCAACTGCTTAAGTCGAGCGGAGACTTTTATGCGTTACCTTGCGCTTACTTCCGCGTGGGACGTTTATCTTTCATACGCGGAGACATGCGCACATGGACAAAACCGTGAGAAAGCCGGTTAAGGTGTTTACATGCCACGCGAAATCAGCGTAATGAGCAAAAAACTACCTGTGCCGATCGGTTTTTGCTTACGCTGTTTATGGGCTTTCACCGATTAAAGAAAACCGCTTTACGCGTTAACATGACCCCACATGTTATCAGTTTATTAAGCATAATCGGCGTAAGACTGTTCATGTAAACGCACTCATTGAGTGCAGACGTAAGGTTTCTCTCCAGTGTGAACCCTCTGATGGACTTTTACATGAGCTGACTGAGCAAACGTCTTGTCACACTGAGAGCATTTGTAAGGTTTTTCACCTGTATGAACTCTCATGTGCTTTAGTAAGGTATCCTTTACACTAAAACTCTTCCCACAGAGACGACAGTGATAAGGTTTCTCTCCAGTATGAACTCTCTGATGGACTTTGAAGTGACCTGAACAAGTAAACGTCTTGTCACACTGAGAGCATTTGAAAGGTTTTTCACCTGTATGAATTCTCATGTGACTTAGTAATGAAGCCAGTTGACCAAAACTCTTCTCACAGACACTACAGTGATAAGGTTTCTCTCCAGTATGAACTCTTTGATGAGCTCTGATTTGAGATGAATTAGAGAAGCGCTTTCCACATTGAGTGCAGATGTAAGGTTTCTCTCCAGTGTGAACTCTTTGATGAACTCTGAATTGAGGTAAATTAAAGAAACTCTTCCCACAGACACTACAGTGATGAGGTTTCTTTCCAGTATGAACTCTTTGATGAACTCTGAATTGAGATGAATTAGAGAAGCGCTTTCCACATTGAGTGCAGACGTAAGGTTTCTCTCCAGTATGACTTCTCTGATGGGCTTTTAAATGACCTGACTGAGCAAACGTCTTGTCACACTGAGAGCATTTGTAAGGTTTTTCACCTGTATGAACTCTCTGGTGCTTTAGTAAGGTAGACTTTAGACTAAAACTCTTCCCACAGACACTACAGTGATAAGGTTTCTCTCCAGTGTGAACTCTCTGATGAACTTTTAAATTACTTGAACAAGCAAACGCCATGTCACACTGAGAGCATTTGAAAGGTTTTTCACCTGTATGAAGTCTTTGATGAACTTTAAGATTTGGTTTGGTTTTGAAGTATTTTCCACATTCAGTGCAGTTGAAAGGCTTTTCACCACTGTGTGTCCTCATGTGAACATTTAGATCAGAGGAAGAGACACAAATCTTCCCACACTGCTCACAGTGAAACTGCTGCTTCTTCTTCTTCTTCTCTCTGTGGTCTTCTGAATGAAGTTTCTTCTCTTGTAAGGTAGTAAAGCTGATCTCAGATCCGGTGAAGAGTTTCTGTTCTGTGTGTTTTCTCTCATGTCGCTCTAAAAGTCTCGGTGAGCTGAATGTCTTTTCACAGGTGATGCAGGAAAGAGTTTGTGCTGTCAGTCGTTCTTTTGATGTTGAGGACGTTATGTCTATATCCAAACATGAATCACTCTTCACATCTGAAAGAAACAAGAAACAGTCCTGTTGTGTCAGTCCTGTTATTACAGCTGGGTCATTGCAGATCAAAAAAAAAGTGCAATTCCACACAGTAAAACTAACTTGTAATGGAAAGTACCTGGTACTCAAAATGTGTGAATTTACTTCATTTTAAAGTTAAATTAACACAATTAGTTGTGGATGTTCCAGTTCCCAGCATGCTTTGCATGAGCACACAATACGACAGCATTTTTTTTTATTAAGTAATATTTTATGTGTTTTTTAGTAAAGAAAAAGACTCAGTAGTGTTAAACATTTATTTATGTTGGAGATTTAGAAGAGTTTGCTATTTTTATTTTATTTTTGGGCTTACCATTGTTCAGAAGTGTGGTGCCTGTGCTTGGCTCTAAGTCAACAATGTGTTGCTTTATCATGTAAAGAATAAGTATGAGCTCAGGGCTAACTTTCACAATCTCAACACACTTTCACTGGTATAACATTTACACGAGTCACATGATTTGTTTCTGTGATTTGCGAACAAAAATTAAATGGTAGTTGGTATTTTGAGTACTCTGAACTTGTCGGGTTTTACAGTGTACTGTTAAGTTGTAAAATTTAAGTATTTGAGTACAGGAAACTTATAAAAAAAACAAGGCAATTAGTTGCCACAAAATATTTAAGTAAAATTACTTCTACAATTAAAGTTACATAAAGTATCTAATTTAATTTGTATCAGACTTAAACTAAGTTTAGATAAATAAATGTTTTGATTTGAATTGAAATTGTCTGAACTCAAAACTTTTAAGTTTGCTAACTTAAGAAAATAGCGGCAATGAGTTGCCTACAATTTTTTGAGTTAGTAGAACTTATCCGAGTTTACAGTGTATATTTTATTAAAATAATAACAATATAACTAGTGATCAATGAAAAAATATATAGGGCTGTTTTCCCAGACAGGGATTAGCTTAAATCAGGACTAGGCCTTAGTTTAATTAAGAAATATAACTAGTTTTAACAAACATGCCTTACTAAAAACATTACTGGTGTGCATTTTAAGGCCAAACAAAGGTTGTTCAAACTGAAAACAACTTGCACTGACATATCTTAAAATACATAAGTGCAAGTTGTTTTCAGATGTACAGCTCTTACATTTATTTTAGTCTAGGACTAGTCTTATCCCTGTCTGGGAAACCGCCCATTTAATGTAATGCATGATTATTTGTGAGTAATCCACATTTTTGTAAGAGTCGTCGAACTGAGCAATAACGACAAAATGACTTTCATAATCCTTGTTGCATTATATGATGACACTTCTAAGAATAAGATGAAGTATTTTTTAAAGGGATAGTTCACCCGAAAATTATCACTTTTCCCTGTGTCGTTCTAAACTCCCAAGTGCTCAGATTGTCTTCAGTAGAGATCGACAGTTAATGATTTTTTTACTGATACAGACTATTTGGATGCTTATGTGCCCGATAACAGATATGCTGAACCAATTTGATTTACTCTTATACTACTGTTTTGACACAATTACAACAACACTAGTCAACTGTACAAACACGTATAATAACAACAATCACAATGTAATAAACCGAGACCGACCGATTTATCAGTTTTCCGATTTTATCGCTGATATGAGCATGTCGCAGATATATCTGTATCGGCGTATACGACACAGATATGCAGTCGATATGAACGTTTTTCACTTTAAGATTATCTGTTAATGATGACAAGCAGAGTTAGTGTCCCAGTCACACCACTGAGAATGACCGAAGTTACACATATATAAACGCCAATGAGGCGTTTAGCGAGGCGCGGGCGCGTCCAGTTAATGCATCTGTCTTTTCTATCATTTCACTGTAGCTCAGCATCGTGGTGTAAAGTTAACGTTATTACTTTAAAAGCAGCAGTAAAACTGTTTCTACTGTAATGGTTTAACTTTGCAATCAATCCATTGTTCATATTAATGTTTAAGTTGACACGTTGTGCCATATAGTTTTGCCATTCAAGATTTGTGCGTGTTTTTTCGTAGTGCATGATCACAGTTCATATGTGTGGGGAAAGACAAGCTATTAGAGTAAAATATTGCGTTAGGCTGCTTCATGAGTTAATAAGAAAACATTTTTTACAATTCCTGCAAATGCAGTGATGAAGTTCATGTTCTCATGATTTATTTTTATGAATAAAAATGTTTTGAAAATGTGCTGTGGACAGAGATGCATTCATTTTTTTCTCTTTCGCGGAGGTTATGTTTTGAAAGACGATGTCCTGTAGCTCAGGCACGGCCCCACTTCTCAACAGGCCCACCTAAAACTTTTTTCCAAAAAAACCCCAAACTTTTACTATATTCTAATTTTGTCAAGAATTATAAAAAAAAATCGTCAATAAGCTCATAATTTGTGCTAAAAAAGTCTAAATGTTTAGTTTTAAAACCATTTTAAAAAGCTGGTAATATTTTGATGTTTCTGCGCAATTTCAGCAGTCAGTGAGGTTCGGTTTGTTCCGATCAGAGCTGGTGAGCGGAGAGCGCATTTCTGAATATTAGAAATATTTTAATTAGAAATATAATCTAGATTAATATTATAATACATTTTTGTTAGGTCATACAATGATTACCAAATTTCTCTCTCATATTGCTCCTCATATCCACTGAAAACAGTCCAAAAAATTGAACCAAAAGTCAAATTATTATGGACGGAAGTTAAAACTGGTGGGTACAAAATGACTCATGAATCATGACTCAGTTAAGGCAGCGGCAGTCACGCGGTCTCTTCACAACATTTTTACACCTGGTTATTAAGACACCTTTGGTCGATTGGATTAAAAGTGGACGAGAGAGAAAGAGAGAGACATTCCCGTTTACACTTTGTGTTTTTAATTCGCCTCTTTTGTCCACTTGCGAGTTTTTGAAAAGAAAGCTGCTTGTGTTGTTACTGAACATGCTCATTTCAGAGCAATTGATTAAAAAAGTCCACGCAACTTTAAACCATCGCTATATAAAAGAGGCGGAGAGCAGATGATTTAGTTTTGTAAAAATCTAAAGTCCTTTTTCTTAAAGGTAAGTTGCTTATTAATTTGTGAAGTACATAAGTTACTGTAAAGCTAATAAACTTCATAAGTTTCCCTTTTCATTACAAGTCCTATATAACGTTATTCTCTTCAAACCTGCCAATGATTCAAGTTGTATGTTGTTCTGTTTGTGTTTTAAAGTTATTCATAATAAGTCAAGTTTACGGTTTTGTGCACTGATAACATTTTGGATAATAAAGATTATTGTTAAACACACCTGCCTGTATTACACGTCTTTGTCACGGCATTTTAAGTGTTTGATCACCACATTTGTGAGTGATCGTTGCAAACATTTGTTATATATAATGTATATATAGTGTATTCTATGTGCAGTACTGTAGTATAATATAATATACTGTAGTATATTTGAACTGTACTATAATACACAATGAATACCGGCCGATATATTGTTATCTGTCTTTTTTACTCCCTAATATCTGTATCGGCCCAAAAAATGCATATCGGTTGGGTCTAGTAATAAATAGAGGAGTTAAATAGTGACAAATAATATTAATTTAATGAATGATATCACAGAAATGATACATTGTTAGGAAAGTAACCAACCAAACAGCGTATCATTGAATTTCCAAACTGGTATTTCATGTCAGAATAATTCACATTTTGTTGTTATAGTTTATGAAATGGCTGTTGACAAAATGCTGTTTATCTATGCATTTAATCATACATCAACTTTATCAAACTTGTTATAGCTCACGGAGGTAATAAACAGAGGCGGAAACTACTTAAAAATTTACTTTTATGTAGAAAGTAAAAATACTTAAGTATTCATATTTTATCAGTGTTTTTCTTTGGAAAACATTGATTCCAAAGCATATTATCATAATTTGTACTCCACTACATTTCATAATTTCAAGTTTTTGGTTTATATTTAATATTTAAGTACATTAAATATCTAGTTAATTTTACGTAATTAAAAAGTACTTTTACTCAAGAAAATTAAAAGTACACAATTTTTATGTAATTAGTTATTAAATCAATTTTAATATGCAATATAAAAAGAATACACAGTAGTATGATTCTCTGCTTTAGAATGTAGTGAACATTTTTTAGTAAAGTAAATTTTTTCCCAAGACGAAACACTCTGATGAAGCACAGATGCTTGGAAAATTTACTTAAAATACTCAAGTAATGTCCGCCTCTGGTAATAAATAATTAATTAATTAACCCAGTAAGTGAACAACAAGATGAACGTGAGTTTAAAAGGCTATTAATAAGCATACAAAATTTTTTATTTAGTATTATTAATTTTTATTTCCCACAAGCATTCATTCATGGCTGTTAAATTCAAGATACGTTGTTACTGAGACAGGATTTGATGAATCAATTTACGCGAGTCTGTGAGTTTGTCTCAATTTCTTAGTCAAACTGCATATATTGCTTTTCAGGCATTTATAATAAGGTGACCAGATTTTTAAAATGAAAACCGGGGACATTTCCTAGTTAAATGGTTAAAATATCATTAAAATCTCATTTGTTGTTATCTATGAATTATTAAATGGTGACAAAATGTTTTTTGAAAGTTTTCTTCTTTTTATTGTTGTGGGTTCACTGCAAAAAATGGCTTCTTACTTAATTGTATTTTTGTCTTATTTTCAGTACAAATATCAAAAAAACCTTAAATTAAGATGCATTTTCTTGATAAGCAAAATCCCCTAAGAAAAATCTAGCTTTAAGACAAAAAACTAATTTAAGTGAATTTGTGCTTAAAACATGCAAAAAAATATTTTTCTTGAAATAAGTAGTGGTAGATTTTTTTGCTTGTTTTAAGCACAAATTTTATATTTTGGTATAAAAATTAGACTTATATTCTTAGGTCATTTTGCCCATCAAGAAAATGCATTTTGACTTAAGAATTTTTTTTATATTTGTACTGAAAACAAGAGAAAAATACTAATAAGAAAGTCATTTTTTGCAGTGTTTCTAATTCAATTAATTGAACAATTTCTGTATCCTAAAAATAGAATAGAAATAATTTTTCATGTTTTTTACAAAAGAGACATACCCCATCAAAAATGTCTTGTAAGGCACTACTTCAGCTGATTTCATATTGTAAACGTGAAGAACAGAAGGAATAGTGCAAAATGTAAACATATTTAGCCTACACAAAACAAATGCTCCGTAACATACTGTGATCAGTTTACTTCATTGGTTTATTATTTTAATTTATCATGAGTAGTTAGTACCTTAAGCCCCCATAACTTTTTTCATATCTTATGATAACTTGATTGATGATAATGACGCTTTCTTGTGTGTCTTGTAGTAAATTCTTCATCGCTAAATCAGTGGCGTGCGCAAGTAATACGTAGCTCGCGGCCCCCTCTGCTGGTGAAAATAATCATTACATGATTGCTCCGGTCTGGTACTACAAACGCTATGTTGATCGGGTTTTCCGTGTATTTGCTGGTTGTTTTGGACATGCTGTAAAACGGGGACGTCTGGTCATCTTAATTTATAACACATCTTATCTGTGCATTAATGTCTGTTATGCTACATAAATTGATTTATTAAAGCAGGGCTATTCAATTTGTTTGTCATGGGGGCCAGTTCATGAAAAACATCTCAAATGAGGGGCCGGAGATATAACAGTGATGATGACTACATTTTCCTACATTTAAACATACTAATGTTATGTTATATTTTGAAACTTCATAAAAACAAAACCAGTGCATTGTACAATAGGTTTTTTCTACAAACATGTATTTTGAAACTGCATTCAACAACATTAGTGCATTGTTAGATGTCTAAGTATGCTTTTTCTACATCCAGACATGTTCATATGTTGTATTTTAAAATTGCATAACAACATAAGTGCATTGTAAGATGCCCAAGTAAGTTTTATTCTACATTTAAATAGGTAAATAAGAGCCATATCACACTCATTGAGAATTTAACTCATTTACTCACTTCAGTGCACATAACAAAAAAGTTTATAATATGGAACATAATTGTTTTATGCAGTTTTTTGCGAGCGGGGGAAGCGATCGCCTTGAACTTGTGGACCAAAGTGCGAACATAAACACGTGACACAGCTGCTCGCACCAGTCACGTGACTCGCGCTCTGCAGCTCATGCTGTATGAAACAGACGCACGCGCAAACAACTCGTAACTCCATGGCCCATTGTCTAACTTACTAAATTTATTATAGAGATGTCTTTTTTACAGACTACATGAAGGGCCGGATCAAATTACCTTGGGGGCCGGGTTTGGCCCGCGGGCCGCCAATTGAATAGCCCTGTATTAAAGCAAAGTAAGTATACTCAAAGTCCTTTTAATGAAGTTGCGTCACTCCGCCTTCATATTTGCTGCGCACGCTGTTGTTGTCTCCTCTTTTTAGTGGTGAAATGGCGTCCATCGCATAAATCTCAAAACGGCCACAAGATGGCGGCATTTATTGGTCAAACCGATATTACAAAACCATTTTCCGATAATGGGAAAATGCTTAAAGGTTCTGTACGTAACGTTTCTACTTAAACTAATCCATTTTCAATTGCCTGTGTGCGAATGGGTTGTAATCGCACATTAAAATGATCCACTTTGCGGGTTTTGCTATTACCTCTGAAAAAAATATTATTCTTTTTATGTGAAAGTACCGGGCCGGATTTGGCGCGGAATCCAGTGACGTCACCTGCATGCGCGCTCCCGAGCCTCTCGTCTCGTTTTGCGCTCAACAGCGACGACAATGTCTGATAACAGACTGAAACGACCTGCTCCCAGCACAACACAGACTCCAACACAAACTCCACATATTGTGAAGAACAGTTATCTACTGAAGCTCGTAAGGCCAAACGTGAATCGGATCAACTAAGGACAAAAACACGGATTAAAATTGGCAAGGCATTTGAATTATGGAGAAACCTCCACTTTGTTTTGGGTATAAAAACGGATCCGGAGTTGGCTTTCATCCTTTTGGACCGGTAAGTTAACATTACTACAAAGCATGTCAAATATATTTTGATTATGTGCTTTAGTTTTTTAGACGTTGTTCCGTTTTGCTAGCTTTCGCTTTAGCTTGTGTTCGCCCAGCCGTCGTAGATCGATGACGTAAAACTGCGGACACGTTTGTTTGCGTGCGTCCGCTTTTTAAAAGTCTTTTAAATCGTACAGTCTGACATTGATGGAAACTGAGATTATACAATGTGACATGGACTTAACTACGATATTGATCGCACAGTGTGGCAAGCAACAACCCTAAAGGACTAATTAAAATAGCACAGTATATACCGGGCTTTACTGTTATACTGAAATTGTTCAGTGTAGTTCACTAATCGTTTTCGTTATCTTACCGTAAATGTACCTACGTAACACCACATTACATAGGCTAAATGCAGTCGATTAAACGTTGCAGTGGGAGTTTACCTGAGTTTCCAGCCTGTTGTGTGATGCTTTCTCCGGTGTATTAAATCTCAGTCTGGCCGTTGCTCATGAGTTCGAGCACGCGCTTGTAAACTTATTGGTTGCAATCTGAAACATCACCGTTAGAGGCCGCTGTAAACTACATACAGCGCCTTTAAAGCAGGGGTCACCAATCCTGCTCCTGGAGGGCCAGTGTCCCTGCAGAGTTTAGCTCCAACCCTAATCAAACACACATGAAGCAGCTAATTAAAGTGCTTCAGGTTTGTTTGACGATTAGGGTTGACAATATTTGCATAATGACTTCAATAAAAAAAGTGGATAAAAACAAAAAAAGATTGCCAACTACGCAGGTGACGTGTAGTAGTCTGCTCATGAACAACCAGGGAGGAGAACAAATTATAAAAAAATCGTTTGTTTTGGTTTCTCTAAAAAAGTAAATAATATTATTATTATTGAACGACTGATGGACCTTTTTGGCGATGTCCTTTATTATGAGGAAAGGATTGTGAAACAAACAAATTCAATGGGACAGACAGAAGCCTCCCGAATTTAATCAAAAATATCTAAAAATGTGTTCTGAAAACAATCGGAGCACTTGGGGGGTTAAGGACGACACAGGAGTAAGTGATTTTGGGGTGAACTAACCCTTTAAGCCTACATGCCTATTCCTTAATAAGTATTAAAGATACCTAGACTGACGTTGTCATACTCAATTCTAGTCAGAATTTGATCTTCTCCGTTTTTCAAATCATGGTGGGCGGGGCTAAGATTGGCTGGCACCCAGGCTAAAAGATACCCTAAACTACTTTCACATTTTAGTACTTACACTTTTTGGTCTTTTAATTAGTGAATTTGTGACTGAAAACCCAAAACAGGTCCTCACATGACAGTTAAAAACAACAATAATTAAGGAGACATACCTGATGGAATAAAATCATCATCTTCCTCAGTACGATCTTCCTCTTCTGTGTGTTCAGTTTTGATTTCTGTGTGTTCAGATTTGATTTCTGTGGGTTCAGATTTGATTTCTGTGGGTTCAGTTTTGATTTCTGTGGGTTCAGTTTTGATTTCTCTGGGTTCAGTTTTAATCATCATGAGGTTCGTGCAGTCGATGAGTTTAACTGAACACATCTTCAGTGTGGTCTGCAGGATCTGCTGCTGCTCTCCAGCCTTACAGACAGAATCCAGAGACTCTGTGGAGGTTTGATCCTCCTGTAAGCTCTGTTTACTGTCACACACTGTAGTGTCCTGAGTGTCTGTGGGCTTTGACTCAGTATAACAGAGTAAAGTCAGACTGAGATCGGAGTCCTGTGTGTGTCTGGATTTCTCTTCAGAGAGTTTAGAGTCCAGCAGTGGCTGTGGTGTGCGGCTCTGATCTCTGCTCATCCACACTGAATCCAGACTCCCATCATCAGTCACATACACTGAAGATTCACAACAATCCACATCCTGACAACACAACACACACAGACAGTAAGATTAGAAATTATTTATTGTTGTATGATTCAGGTAAATGATGTTTAAGCTGTACAAACCTCTCGATTCAAATCTCCTCTTTCTTCAGCTGAGAGATTTCTGTGATGAAATCATCAATATATCCAGCATGAACATATCAGTTCCTACTGATTAACAGCACAGCACATCTCATCATCAACGTCTCAACACTAAAATACACAGAGACAAGACTCTGTTTACACTCAATGAAACACGCAAAAGAAAAAAACACTGAGGATACACAAACACATCACACGCGCGCTCTTTCTTCTTCTTTTCTTTAGTGAGTTTATCTGCGGACTAAAGAGCTGCAGCGCCTCCTGCTGTACTGGAGAGAGAAGACGCTCACTGCTTTACAATGGATTAAGCAACACTAGTATGCGTCTCAATTATGGCCATAAATCATCACAAACCAAACTATTGTATAAAGTAATGACTAAATGAAAAGAAGGGGTGGGAAAATAATAGCTGAAGAATAAAGACAGAACATCAACCTTTTAAAGTCATAAAGATAGGACATCGTAGGACAAAGAGATTATGATCAGATTAGAAATACAATCACAAAAGTTTCACAACGTTGTATTTTCATCGTAATTAGGTAATGTTGCAGCATAACATTTAAAAAACGTTTTAAAAACCACACCCTATATAACAACAAAAAGGACGTTTTATGAATATTGGAAAATACCTAATTAGCACATTTTCTTTAGGTAGTAAAAAACATAAATCAACTCTGTACACTACGAAAACAAAACCAGACCAAAATGCAACATTTGTGAGACATTTTGTTTAGCTGTTAAACCTTGAAGTAAGTCTTTTAAAGAACATCATGACCATACAACCAGGTGTTTATGATGTGTTACTAAATGTATGTCGGCCCACCAAGAAAATGCCCTGTATGCCCGATTACCAATCAGTCCTGCCTACCATTATAAAACAAAACACTAATAAAGCTGAGATACATTTAAACCAAAGTATAAACTGGTTGTATTTTGGTATGTTCATGGCGTTCTTTAAACATCTTATTCCAACATTATGAAAACATGTTGGAAACCTTTTAGTGCAAACCAGAAGACTTGGATTTCCTCGAGCTGTAGTTTTTATTGCAGAAAGCGATCTTCAAATCAGAGCATAGCTTGGGGTGCTGCAGTCACCAAGTCTGACTTACAGCCCTACATTGCATTTATACACATTTTAGCAGGCAGTCCCCTAAATGGAAAACAAAGCAATCAACTTTAAAACCATTGAACATCAAGACATTAAAAGGCAGTAACCCTGCCACTCCCAATCCTTCAGTTTCACCAACTCTTAATCCCATCAGCATTACCATCTTACCCACTATCTCACTCAGACCATTTATCATAGAAATGGGTTCACACATTAGACTTACCATTCACCTTTGACTCAGACGCTTGGCTCAAACATAAACAAATGGCCACCAATTCAAACAAAGGTTTTAGGGTCACAGTAACCTGGCCAATTTCTTTCATATTAAGATGGGACAGGAACTTGCAAGAACCCAATTACATTATCATTTACAAACCCGTTATACAAAACGTCACAGATGTGCTGTTTTATTGTTTTGTGTCTGTTTTACAAAAAAAATGCCAATTTGAACCTTTCAGTTTGTCATCCAGGGGTTTTTATATTGTATATGAAAGATGACACAGCAACAGATGGAAGATGAAACAAAATCAGACGTGAGGAGATGTCTTAAAATACAACTGCTTGTGCACTGATATAACCTTCATATGTAAATTAATTATTATACCACTATTATGACTAAGGCTACTTGTCAGTTTACTACATTAAAATAATTGCTTAAGGATCACATCCTAATGAAACATACAGAAATGCTAAGATACAACAAAATGGTAAATATTATCATCATTAAATTAACCACTGCAACAGTTTTTCAAAGACTTATTCTTTTTATCAGACATGATTCTTAATAAGCCAATTTTCTAATGATTTCTAACGCATTTTCATTTTTGAGATGCAAATAAAGTGATTTTTAGTCCTATTCAGCTTTCGGGCAGTTCTTTTTATAGAAATAAGTATTTATTGACTGCACATTATTGAACTACAGTAACCTTTTGTTTTATGTGGTGCTCAACTATTTACATTTTCATGGATAAAGATATCACACCTCATATAATGTGTAAGTATGTTTACATTGCCATAGAACTATAAGATTATGAACATAACGTTACATGTTTACAGACACACATGCATACCTGTATTTTTAAATTGATTATTCTCCATAAATAAAAGGTTTACTATTGCTTATTGATCTGATATTGTCTCGTCCCGAGATTGCTCGTTTGCAGCACACATACATTTCAAGAGTAACACCACGGACAGAGCAAACATCTTTATCTTCTCATCTTGTTGTTCACCATCGATCACCAAAATAATCGCCGCCTCGATTATTTTCATTATGTTTGTTGTATGATGATGCGACCTAACTCCTGTCTCCAGTCAGATTGAAGTGACTTCCTCCTCACGGTAAAGCAGTGGAATTGTGTGACGTTAGATCCAGGTAGGCGTATTAAGAGCAGGGTTTACTGAAGCGCTGCCACGCTGTTGGCCTGACAGTGCAAAAGTGCTTGATTTTGACTATGCAGCTGATGGTCAGAAGCTATTGAGGCCCATTTGAAGACTTGGCTCGCACTGGCCCAATGGGGCTAATGGGGCTCACAAGTGGCTTGATTTCGAACTTTCCTCAAAATATCTTCCTTCGTGTTCATCAGAACAAAGAAATTTATTTGTAAAAACAAGGTTTGTAACAACGTAAGAGTGAGTACATAATGACAGAATTTTCATTTTTGCGTTAACTATCCCTAAGGACAACATAACCTAAAATAAAACTCTAGAAAGCTTTCAAATATGGGACCTTTAAGTCATTTTTCATCCTCCATAATACATTACTGTAAGATCAATCTGAAAACATGAGAAGCACAGTTTTATTTCATCTGTATGTTTGTTTTGTTGTAGTTATCTGCGATATTACTCATACTTTGATTATTTGCTCTTATTTTACTATTAACCAAGTTTTTGGTGTTAGAACCTTATTTAGGTCACTGGTGCTTTACTAGGTTTGACTGTTGATTAACTCTTCCCACAAACATTACAGTGTTAAAGTTTCTCTCTAGTATGAACTCTGTGATTGGATTTTAAGTACCATGAATAATTAAATGTCTTGTCACATTGAGAGCATTTGTAAGGTTCTGGTAACACTTTATTTTACAACCCGCAAAGTACCGCGTAATTAAACCGAATTTACAGCGTACCTATTTGTAACAACAGGGTACCTCTACAGTACGTACTTGTAGGTATAAGGGAATAATATTTTAAGTTTGGGGTAATAAGGGGGTAAGAATATGAAGAATTATAAATTATTTATACTCTAAGTATTTTATAACAACAGGGTACCTATTGTAATATTACGTGGTATGTATGACTTAGTCAAGTCTATGGGGAAATTATGTTTTATTTATTTTTTATTGTGAATTTTTCATATTGACTACTGAATGT
This sequence comes from Paramisgurnus dabryanus, assembly GCF_030506205.2. Classification (NCBI taxonomy): domain Eukaryota; kingdom Metazoa; phylum Chordata; class Actinopteri; order Cypriniformes; family Cobitidae; genus Paramisgurnus; species Paramisgurnus dabryanus. The sequence goes on along the minus strand of NC_133344.1, from coordinate 6,496,370 downwards.
TGTATAGTCAATGTCTGCGAGCCACATCGGCAAATAAATATAACAGCACATCACTTTTATTTTAGTAGCCTATATTACTTGCTTTTAATAACAAAAGTCCAGCTGATTTAATGTGGTTATCTTTTTTTTAAGGTAAGTACAATAAAAATAGCAACTTATTCCCTATTTACCAGGAAACTCCTACATTTGCGGACATATTTGAAATGGTGCTTTGCAATTTATTTACTGTAAACACAAGTATTTTAGCCAAATATAATTTATGCAATGGCAAACCAGAATGAAACAACAGCAGATATCAGCTCCCGCTAAAGCAAAAGACGACTACATGCGTAGGCTACTGCGCAGGTGTAGAACATGCGGCCGTCTGCAGGAGGTTTGCTGGAACGCGATCCTGAGGTGAAATTTCTTTAAGAGGTTTTAAAAACGTTCTACACTGTGGGGTACGGCTGCGAGTGATGTGAGCAGGATCCGCATGCTGGATAAGGTGACTGGTTTTGTTTATGCATGACTCACGCATTTCAAACAATGTTTTTTCAAGAAAGTTGCTAGCTAACGGTAGCAGGTTAGCTAGCACATAGGTTAGCCTAAAGTTATTCAGAAAACTCTGTTTCTGTCAAGGCACAGTGAAATGAAAGCCTTCAGTAAATGTTTCTTATGTTTTTTTATATGTAATGCAGAACAGCATTTGTGAGACGACATCAACTCATCATCCGAGTGGACAAGAACACCAACAGAAGCCAAGCCGCAAAAACAACGAATAATTGTCATGACTTTTTATTTTAAATAAAAGTTATGTGATAATAAACATTGTGTTGGCTTAATTATAGTGTTTTAAAGATGTTTTGAAATAAGTTGTTTTAAAATAAAAATAACAATATTCTGTATGTTTATGGTATTTACCCTATAACATTTATAACAAGAGGTGAACAAAGCACCACTTTAGTTTACAGCCCGCAAATATGTGAGTTACCTGGTACATACACAGAACAATCGGGGAATAAGCCCCACTTTAGTTTACAGCCCGCAAATATGAGAGTTACCTGGTACATACACAGAACAATCGGGGAATAAGCCCCACTTTAATTTACAGCCCGCAAATATAAGAGTTACCTGGTAACTCCTGTATACATATACAGATCAAAGAGGTACAAGTTGCTATTATTTTTATTGTGTGTTATATTTTATTTGCCGACGTGGCTTGTAGACATCAACTGTAGGCTATACAAAACACTTCATCAGGTAAGTAGCAAATATGAAAAAAAAAACATATTACACATAGACCATATTACCCATAGACGTAAGTCATACATACCACGTAATATTACAATAGGTAGGCCTACCCTGTAGTTATGATATACTTAGAGAATAATTTTCCATATATTCTTACCCCCTTATTACCCCAAACTTAAAATATTGTTCCGTTATAAAGCAGATGATAACGCGACCGAGCTGCCAATCCGAAAACGAATTCGATCACATTGAGACATCGCCGCTGTATTGTTTCAGTGACAACAAATAAAGATAATCAGAATATCTGGTACTGGCGTCTTTATTTAGTCCAGCACACAATGCATGTCTCCATTACAACTCTCCCTCTAGGGAATGCACGTCATCTTATATTACATTACTGCCACCTGCAGGCATCAATCAGTACTCATCACAATAGATACTCATTACATCGTCCTTTTTTTTTTTTACACATTAGATTCACAATTACTAATAATTCACATCACCCCAACTGTAAAAAATCAGCAATCAATTCATCAATATATGTAAAAAATCTACAATCAGTTCATTTTCATAAATCCATTCGAACAGGAACTTTCCGAATTCGATTAGTTCTCCGTAATAGAGGCATGTCAGTCTTTGGTACAGATAACTTGAGTTCAGGAATTTGTTCAGCAGAATTTAACATACCTGGAGATAGCATTTCGTGAAGTTGCAGATCAACAAGAGGCATTTCACAAGACTGCAGTTTAGCAGACAGGGTTGGCTCATCAACAAGAGGACATTTCTCTGGAGTCTTAAGCAAGCTCTGTCGATTTCTCCGCAATGTTTGTCCATCTTCTGTTTGAACCAGATATGATCTTGGATTTACCTCTTTTAAGACTGTAGCTTTCTTTCTCCATCCAGTGGGCTCCTCAATTCTAACTGTATCTCGTTCAGAAAGAGATTTCAGATGTCGAGCTCCCTTGTCATAATATTCTTTCTGCTTCCCTTTAAAATGTTGCATCTTTTTCAATGATAGACTGTTGTTTTCTGTTTTCAAGGATAACTTTGGTAGTGTGTCACGCAGTTTTCGGTTCATCAACAACTCACCAGGAGATAATCCACAACTGAGTGGAGAAGAACGGTAACTCAAGAGAGACAGATTTGCATCAGAACTGCTTGCTGCAGCTTTTTTCAAAAGTCTTTTTACAATTTGGACCCCTTTTTCTGCTTTGCCATTTGCCTTTGGATAAAGAGGGCTTGAAGTAGTATGTTTAAAGCCATACTGTTCTGCAAACAGTTGGAATTCACGACTTGTGTACTGAGGACCATTGTCACTTTGCACAATATGAGGAATTCCATGCCTTGCAAAGATGCTTTTCATGCATTGAATCACGTAATTTGATGTTGTGTGATGGAGCTGTTCAACTTCAGGATAATTGGAATAATAATCGATAACCACCAAATAATCCTTACCATTCAACTGGAAAAGATCAGTTCCTACTTTTTCCCACGGTTCAGTAGGATGAGCAGCTATCATCATAGGTTCTTTAGCCTGTTTATAATGGTGATTTAAACAGACATCACACTGACTGAGGTATTTCTCAATGTTCACATTAATTCCAGGCCAAAAAACAGCTTGTCTAGCTCTTCGCTTGCATTTTTCAATACCAAGATGTCCTTCGTGAATTCGACGAAGCATGTCTTGACGCATTGATACTGGAATGACAATTCTGTTTTTTCTCAACAGCATGCCCTCAACCACACTCAATTCTGCCCTTAAAGGAAAGTACTGTGGACACTTGCCTTTGATCCATCCATGTTGAAGGTATGCAATAACCCTCTGTAGTTCGGTATCCTTTGCGGTTTCCTCTGCGATAAGCTTTAGCATCTCATCTGAAACTGGTAAAGCTGAATACACCATACTCACATGTCTCTCAATTTCGTCCATTTTGCTGGTCTCCGAAGCTACTGGTGCTCGAGACAGTGCATCAGCCACAATATTATACTTTCCAGGTGTATAAACTAGATTCAGATCATATCTTTGTAATTTCATAATCATGCGTTGAATTCGAGGTGACATATCATTTAAGTTCTTTTGAATGATAGAGATTAATGGTTTATGATCCGTCTCTACTGTAAAAGTAGGTAATCCATATACATATCCATGAAACTTTTCACAGCCAAATACTAAACCCAAGGTCTCCTTCTCTATTTGTGAATATCGTCTTTCAGTCTCTGTCATAGATCGAGAAGCATAGGCCACAGGTCTCCAGGAATCCTCAAAGGCCTGAAGAAGCACCGCTCCCAATCCATCCTGAGAGGCGTCTGTGGAGATCTTAGTTGGTCTTGTGTGATCAAAAAAAACAAGAACAGGTTCAGTAGTAAGAGTCTCCTTTAACTGCTTCCATTCTTGATCATGTACTGAAGTCCAGACAAACTCCTGATCATTTTGTAACAACTTTCTCATATGGGTAGTTTTGGCTGAAAGATTTGGCAGAAATTTTCCCAGGAAGTTCACCATTCCCAAAGCACGCAGAATTCCCTTCTTATCAGTAGGTGGAGGCATATCAAGGAGGGCTTGCACTTTTGCTGGATGTGGCTCCACACCTTTTGCAGATAGCTTGTCACCTAAGAACGTGATCTCTGTGACTCCAAATTGACACTTTTTCTGATTGAGCTTCAAATCATGTGCTCGAATTCTTTCCATAACTTTTACTAGTCGCTGATTATGTTGTTGAAGGGTGGACCCCCACACCACAATATCATCAATGTATACTCGAACACCCTCTAGACCTTCAATAAGGGTTTCCATGGCTCGATGAAAAATCTCTGGAGCTGATTTGATGCCAAAAGGAAGACGGAGAAAACAATATCTTCCAAAGGGAGTATTAAATGTACAATACTGGCTACTCTCAGAATCCAACCGGATCTGCCAGAATCCTTGAGAGGCATCTAATTTGCTAAAAAACTGAGCTCCTGACATGTCACTAATTATCTCTTCACGGGTGGGTATCTGGTAATGTTCTCGTTTGATGTTATCATTTAGGTCTTTAGGATCTAAACACACTCTTAAATCACCATTGGGCTTCTTCACACACGTTATAGAATTTACCCAATCTGTAGGTTGTTCAATCCGTTGGATAACTCCCAGTTGAGTCATGGAATCCAATTCCTGTTTCAAAGCTTCACGAAGAGGGGCAGGAACCCGCCGAGGAGCATGAATGACTGGAGAAGCATCATCTTTCAACTGTATTTTATAGGTAAATGGTAATGTACCTTGACCTTCAAAAACATCAGAAAATTGTTTGACTATATCCATTACATTGTCACAGACTACAGTTTTCTTGTTGACCTGATATACTCTTTTAACCAAATGAAGGTCTTCACACGCTTTATCCCCTAAAAGAGATTCATGACCATTGGGAACGACAACAAACATCAAACTTTTCATCTTTCCTTTTACTTGTATTTTTAATCTGCATACTCCTCTCGTTTCAATTGGTTGTCCATTATAGGCTTTGAGGGGAACTGTACGTTTTTTGATTAGAGGTTTTTCTTTCAATGCTTTCACATCTCTGATGTTAATTAGATTAACTTTTGCACCAGTATCTAATTTAAAGGGTACTACGGTTCCATTAGCCACAAGAGGAACAATCCACATTGAAGACTTGATTGAATCATCACTTGATACACACGGTTCAGCATCCTGATTTACTTTCTCTTCAGAAACCATGTTCACATAAAATGAGTCACTTAAATCACTGTCATATGCCTCCTCCACTAAATGCACTTTATTTTCCCTCTTCACATCTTTGGAAAAACACATTTTTGCAAAATGGTTAGGGCCATTGCACTTGGAACATTTTTTTCCGAAAGCTGGGCACTGTCTGAACTTATGTTTGGTCCCACAGCGCTTGCATGAGAATGTTTCATTATCAGTATCTTTGAAACCTCTTGTGTTACCTCTTCTCTTATCTCTGAATGAAATGGCGTCAACTTCTACACTCTGAAAGGACATAGCGGCTGCATTAAGGCTCGTACAGACTACATGACTTTAAAACGTTGGTCCGAACTGTGCGGTTCACACTACATGACTTGCTCTCTGTGAAATCAGGAGTGTTCACGTTGTTGATCAGTTCACACCACACGACATAACGTGACTGCCCCACAACAGGAGGTAACGCACTACACGAGTTGAGAACAACTCTATCACCCGGCGATTCTATCTTGTCCACAAACCACGTTTTGTCACGAAAAATCACGCGATAAAACAAACCGGAAATGACGCGAAACAACACGCGCACCAGTAAACCCACAGAAGAAGAATGAAGACGACGCGCAAAACTTTTGTTTGTATATATAGACTTCAGACAGAAATTCGTGCTACAAACCGTTTGCGCGATGCAAAGCCGCAAAAGAAAAAAATGAAGAGATGTGTATGTGGAGAGGTGGATCAACACCACACGAGGACAGCAGGGATTTAAGAGTTGGAGGTGAGAACAGCTTGTTTATATAGGAAATATAGCTGCATGCTTATGTTTGGCTATGATCACATTTAAAATATCAACGTGTTGTCTACTGTGTTTAAAAGCTGTGTTTCTTGATTTAATTATCGTTCAAATAGAATAGGACAGGCTTCGCAAAGCATGACTTGGAGAGCGTTTGTCTTTGACCCTGCGATTCTATGCAGCAGGTTTGTGTGATTTCATTTCAAACGAATATGAACTGAATGTTGTCATTACGTTTTTTTCTGTCTGGGTATGTTTTTGAACTTTTTGGTGTCATGCAGGTGACACGTTCAAGTCCCTCAGGTTCAAGTCCAGGATGGGGGACCAGCACCATCCCACAAATAGTTTTGGATAGCTGTTCTGTACCAGGTTATAAAGGACGATTTCTTGAAGGTAGGGTTATTACAAAATATAAATCTATCTATCTATCTATCTATCTATCTATCTATCTATCTATCTATCTATCTATCTATCTTTACTACTTCATTTTAAAAAAAGAACACCCATAACATTGTTGACATCAGCAGTTGACTGTCTTTGATATATTTATTTTTATGTCTATACATACCTGTATACATTAATTTCATAATTTTATCTGAGCTTACACTATGTGTATATTAAAGTATTTTGTGTATAAACATGAATTATGTTAACACAGCAATAAATATAAAATTACTTCCAAACCTTATATTGTAATATTTGTTATTCTACATGTTGTTTAGTCCCTAGTTTATCTTTATACTTATTTTTATAGATTAAGTAAGAAGGGGTCTCATTTATAAAGCATGCGTATACACAAAACAGTTCTGGAAACATGCGTACGCCAGTTACCACACAAATGTTGTGATCTTTAAAAAAAAAAAAAACTTAATGGGAGAATAGGCTTGCATGGTGGGATCAGAAGATAATTAATGTACGCACACTTGCAGAAAGGGAACATTGCTTTGTCTGTATTTTTTGGCGTATGCCATTTTTGGCTTTTGTGCATACATAGACTTTTAGTAAGGATCCTACACACAGTTTTATAAATGAGACCCAAGGTGTTTGTTCTACATATAACTATGCAAATAAATCAATTGGAAACTGTAGTCTTGAATATATAATAATTTAATCAGTGACATTTGGTGTGTCCTATTGTTTTAGACACCATCAACGGAAGGAGAGTGGCATAGCCGTGGACTTCGAAAGGAAGTGGCAGTTTCCACATTGCTTTGGGGTACTTACTACCACTCCAGCTGTAGCAGACTGCTGACCAAAACATGGTTGATGGGCAATGGAAGAATCGTGGGACGGGTGCTTTTCAACCGATGAACACCACCTCACATCGCAATTGTATGGCAACAGCAAAAGTGCAACGCAATCTGATGCGGGACTACTTTGTCTCACCAGCGTGTAGTGTTTATTGGCAAGTTCAACACATTTTAAAAGGAACTGATGTAGAGTTATCCCTGCAAACAGCAGATTAAAGCCAGTTATTGTCAGTTTAGGACATTCGTTTTCTTGTGTGTTCTAAAGTCCTGTATTTGTAAAGAACACAATGTGGTTCACTTTTTCATTGTTTTAAGTATTCTGTTTATTGTTGTGTTATTATTCAATTAATTTTAATTGCATACAAATCAAAAGGTGCAGGAATGTAACAAATAAAGGCAATCTGCATGTTGCAATTAAGTGCCTTATACTAACTTTATTTCTTGATCCACACTCATTATTCACAGAACATTAACAATGTTTCTATACTACGGCGCTAAACATCAACATATCTGATCATGCTAAAAATTTATGGGGATTGTGATGATAAGCTCTGGGCATTTTTACTCAATGTGGATTAATCTAACAGCCAATCACACACAATTATATTACGATATTTATATATCACCCAGCCCTTAAAAGGGCTCTACATAGGGATTTTTGTAATGTTTAATTGTGTTAATGTGGTGCACTGCACGTGTTCTAACAATGTATATTTTGTCTGTCCACATAATATACATTCAAATGTACTACATTGTTTTCAAGTTACACAAACAACAATGCAAGGCTATAAAGTACTATTCATATTGGCGTTTTTTGTAAAATATGACAATGTGTTTTATACTTTTATACTTTGTTGCATTAAATGTATTACTTTCGATAGACCATTTATTTCATGAAACACCACTGGGAAATTCAATCTAAACCCTTCAACAAGTTTAATCACCTTATTGATAAATGTAATACATAGTAAAGTCAATAGTTTGTAAACAAAAACACATCGGGACCGGACCGCACATGTCATGCATGATATATGCATAGGGTAGGTTGTTCAGGTGACAACATTGATCCGCTTCTGTCAGTCTCCTGGGCGTTGTATAGCATCACCATTATGCTTCTTTTGAGATGTGATAAGAGAACTGGGTCTTCAATATTCCTCAATTCCAAAGCCATGGTTCCCAAATGAAGTTAATGTATCCCTAGTTGTTTGTGAGTCCACTTGTGCAACAGTAAAGTCTAAAATCAATAAATAAATGCAATGTTTCCAGTTAATATTTACCTCCACACTTTATTTTATTTGTCTATTCAAACTAAATATGAGAATTTATTCCTTTGTTTACAAGCTCTTTCGACTGGTACAAAAGGCAGATTGTAATGTAACTGAATATCCTCTAATACACAATATATAACAATAAACAGAATTACAGTAAAAAGAATTATAAACTTTATAATGTTTTACAGACATATCCCAAAAATAGGATTACGCTATAGCTTCTATAATATGCATTCTATATGGAAATATGACCAATTAATTTACATTTTACCCTATAACATTTAGATAATGTAATAATAACATTTGCTCACCTGGCTGTTTTACAGCGTTTGCTATTTCTCTCCACCGTTTCTTTTTCTCAGCGCAGTTGTGGTAAATATATGTGAAACGTCATACAGACATTTATGCCTGAGTTCAATGTTTTCTTGGTGACATGCTGCTCATCTTTCCGTGTGACGTCAACCCCTCGTCGGATTGGCTGTAGCTCGTGACATCATAGGAGGTCGAGTCGCGCGACAGCTCCAGATATCTAACAAGCTAGATATTTTTCTGGTGTCGGCGACGCGTCTGCGAGCCGTCTGCGAGCGTCTTTGATGCGTTGTTGGCTCTTTCATACCAACAGATTGGCGAACGTCGATCGCCCGCTAATCCCCCGCGATTTGCACCCGATCACACCCCGACCTGTCGGCGAGCGAACGATTTGCAAATCGGGCTTAAATCTGGCTTAAAATCATGTAGTGTGAACTAAGCATTAGTGCCATCAAACTGCTTCACTTGCTGTCTCGCTACTTCACTGGACTGACACAATTTGACACCATAATACAAGGTGAGTTCTGATTCTCGTAATAATCTTTCTCTCAGTTTCTTATCATAAATACCAAAAACAATTTGGTCACGAATCATTGAATCTCTCAGTTCATTAAAGTTACAAGTCTTTGCCTTTATCTTGAGATCGGTCAGAAAGTAATCAAAAGCCTCTCCTTCATGTTGCACACGTGTTCTAAATACATATCGTTCATATGTCTAGTTCTTTCTTGACAAACAATGAGCATCAAATTTTTCCAGTACCTTATCCAATTTCTTCTTGTCTGCCTCTTCATCAAAATTAAAGGTGTTATAGACTTCCACGGCATCAGCTCCAGCAATGGTAAGTAACAGGGCAACCTTCCTTTCATCCACAGCCGCTTTTTGTCCGATAGCAACAATATACAACTCGAACTGCTGTTTGAAAGTTCTCCAATTTGCATCAACATTACCACACAACTTCAAAGATTCCGGTGGTTTAATGGAATCCATTGGGATTTTTTTACCCCACTCCTGGTACCATGTATTGTTTCAGTGACAACAAATAAAGATAATCAGAATATCTGGTACTGGCGTCTTTATTTAGTCCAGCACACAATGCATGTCTTCATTACAACTCTCCCTCTAGGGAATGCACGTCATCTTATATTACATTACTGCCACCTGCAGGCATCAATCAGTACTCATCACAATAGATACTCATTACAGCCGCCACCTTCAAACCTGTGCTGGATCACAATTTATTCGCTCGTGATGACAGCTTTACCTGCCACAAGATTATGTTTCATCTGTTCAGTTTCTGTTTTTACGCTCTCGATTTCTGTTTCTGTGTTTGCTTATATTGTGTGCGCTCTCATAATAAAGACAGCTATATGACGCCATATCAACGCCTTGCACCTCCACAGGGGTGAGCCCGGCAGAGTTACTCATGGGTCGAAAGATAAAAACAACCCTCCCAGCATTGGAGGTAAATTTACAGCCCCAATGGCCTGATCTGGAAACTGTCAGACGTAAGGACGCTTTGGAAAAGGGAAAACAAGCATTCTACTTTAATCGGCGCCACGGAACTAGGCCTTTGCTGCCTTTAAAGCCTGGTGATCCTGTCCTCATGAAGCTGGACCATCAGACACCTGCCGTTGTCTCAGGAGACAGCGTCACACCACGCTCCCTTGTCATTGAAACACCCCAGGGAGCAACCCTGAGACGCAACCGGCGTCACTTGCAGCATGTTCCTTCAGCGGCTGAGACCACACTCCCTCTAGCCTCAGATGGACTACAGCGGGAAGCTACAATACAGCAGCCCGACCCTGTGGTCTCACCTGCTACTGCATCACTAAACCTCAGTATCAAAACGCCAGACACCCAGACTGGACTGTTCCATACCCGGTCTGGTAGACTAAGTAAACCTGTCGAAAGGTTGAATTTATATATATATATATATATATATATATATATATATATATATATATATATATATATATATATATATTAGGGGTGTCCTCGACTAAGGATTTACATATTCGAATCAGAATTGTCGAATCTTTCCATAGTCGAATCATATATGTTTGTGTGCATGGGTTGGGAAGGGCGAAGGGGCCAGGTAACTTTAATTTTCTTTCACAAGCAGCATACATAAACAACTTTCTGATAAAGTGACCAAAACTGGCTTTCAAGTAATAAAAGAAGACAAAACTGACGATGCATTTATATATATATATATATATATATATATATATATATATATATATATATATATATATATATATATATATATATATATATATATATATATATATATATAAATGTTTTTTTTTCTTTTTGGTAACACTTTATTTTACGACCCGCAAAGTACCGCGTAATTAAACCGAATTTACAGCGTACCTATTTGTAACAACAGAGTACCTCTACAGTACGTACTTGTAGTTATAAGGGAATAATATTTTAAGTTTGGGGTAATAAGGGGGTAAGAATATATGGAAAATTATTCTCTAAGTATTTCATAACTACAGGGTACATATTGTAATATTACGTGGTATGTATGACTTACGTCTATGGGTAATATGGTCTATGTGTAATATGTTTTTTTTTCATATTTGCTACTTACCTGATGAAGTGTTTTGTATAACCTACAGTTGATGTCTACAAGCCACGTCGGCAAATAAAATATAACACACAATAAAAATAATAGCAACTTGTACCTCTTTGATCTGTATATGTATACAGGAGTTACCAGATAACTCTTATATTTGCGGGCTGTAAATTGAAGTGGGGCTTATTCCCCGATTGTTCGGTGTATGTACCAGGTAACTCACATATTTGCGGGCTGTAAACTAAAGTGGGGCTTATTCCCCGATTGTTCTGTGTATGTACCAGGTAACTCTCATATTTGCGGGCTGTAAACTAAAGTGGGGCTTTGTTCACCTCTTGTTATAGGGTAAATACCATAAACATACAGAATATTGTTATTTTTATTTTAAAACAACTTATTTCAAAACATCTTTAAAACACTATAATTAAGCCAACACTTAATGTTTATTATCACATAACTTTTATTTAAAATAAAAAGTCATGACAATTTTTCATTGTTTTTGCGGCTTGGCTTCCTCTGTTGGTGTTCTTGTCCACTCGGATGATGAGTTGATGTCGTCTCACAAATGCTGTTCTGCATTACATATAAAAAACATAAATGAAAGCCTTCAGTAAATGTTTCTTCACTGTGCCTTGACAGAAACAGAGTTTTCTAAGCCAGTTACGTTTATAAATTTTAGGCTTACTTATGTGCTAGCTAACCGGCTACCGTTAGCTAGCAACTTTCTTGAAAAACATTGTTTGAAATGCGTGAGTCATGTATTAACAAAACCAGTCACCTTATCCAGCATGCGGAACCTGCTAACATCACTCGCAGCTGTACTCCACAGTGTTGAACGTTTTTAAAACCTCTTAAAGAAATTTCACCTCAGGATCGCGTTCCAGCAAACCTCCTGCAGACGGCCGCGCGCTCTACACCTGCGCACTAACCTACGCATGTAGTCGTCTTTTGCTTTAGCGGGAGCTGATATCTGCTGTTGTTTCATTCTGGTTTGCCATTTCATAAATTATATTTGGCTAAAATACTTGTGTTTACAGTAAATAAATTGCAAAGCACCACTTCAAATATGTCCGCAAATGTAGGAGTTTCCTGGTAAATAGGGAATAAGTTGCTATTTGTATTGTACTTACCTTAAAAAAAAGATAACCACATTAAATCAGCTGGACTTTTGTTATTAAAAGCAAGTAATATAGGCTACTAAAATAAAAGTGATATGCTGTTATATTTATTTGCCGATGTGGCTCGTAGACATTGACTGTATACAACATTCAGTAGTCAATATGAAAAATTCACAATAAAAAATAAATAAAACATAATTTCCCCATAGACTTGACTAAGTCATACATACCACGTAATATTACAATAGGTACCCTGTTGTTATAAAATACTTAGAGTATAAATAATTTATAATTCTTCATATTCTTACCCCCTTATTACCCCAAACTTAAAATATTATTCCCTTATACCTACAGGTTACCTACCCTGTTGTTACAAATAGGTACGCTGTAAATTCGGTTTAATTACGCGGTACTTTGCGGGTCGTAAAATAAAGTGTTACCTTCTTTTTTTTTAAGGTAAAATGTAAGGCAACATTTGTTTAATTATTCCTCATAACATTTTAAAGCCACGATCTACAGACCATCACACAAAAATACATTTTGATAAATAAACCTAAAAAAATAACAAAGGTGTTCCTGCTTTGGAAACTCCGGCTACAATTAAGTGTTTTTATTTAATTTGGAGATTTAGCGCGTCAAAGCAGTCATGACCAAAAAAAAACCCGACAAATGAGAAATGACAAATAATTTGTGATTGTGACTGTAAATGATAAAAACTAATCTTTATATACAATTCGTTGTATATAACCATATATACAAAACGTTAATTTATAACAAGAAAAACACTGAAATTAATGATTTTATAGACACTACGCGTTAATTATTTAGCACAGAAATACCTGCTTGCTTGCTTTGACTTTGATCATCTCTGTATTAACTTTAGATACAGAAAGACCGGATGATATTATTTATTTCAGGAATCTCTTTGCTATCATTTGAAAGTGAACACCGACCGACAATAATATTAAATCACAAGAAAGACATTCGTGTCAGGCAGAAATAGGTTCGGTGCAGATACTAGTTTCCGTTTCATCACCGAAAAAAACAACGGCTTACCTGTTTTGTAGTTTAACTTTTGACTTTTGAAGATAACCACTCTGTTTTCAATACATTTTAAAAACTTATACTCGTCGAAAAACATCCGTTTTTTAATGTTTAGTTTGATGAACTCCTAAATATGAGACGCAGAGCACCTAGCCTGTTCGGCTAAATTGCATGCGCAAGCATGGCCAGCACGCAATAGCGCAACATCGATACAACGAAAAGCTATCCAAAATTTACAGACTTAAATTAGATCAGAATTTACGTTTATAATAAATACAATTTTATTAATAAAATAAGGTCAAAACAAGTAACAAAGTGCAGAACAAATATGCAAAATGCCTCAAGTGCACGGAAACAAAACACAAGCCAAATAGTTAAATCAGATAACCCAAAGTGATTTATAAATAAAATATAGAAATTATTGAAAGAACGAAAGGCATAATATAATTTGCTAGCTTTTTCTTTTAAATGTAGAAACAAAGAGGCAATGGTTTATTAACATATAAACCTCTTATGGACGTGTAGCCCAGTCACAGGGGTTGTTGGATTTATTAAAGCATTTTAAAAATATTTATTGAAAGCTGCTACTTCACATATTATTTGCAGCATTATCATAATATGCAGTATATTACCCAGTCGGCATTTCAACGTTGATTCAACGTTGATTCAACGTTGGATTACCTTTCGGTTTTGCAAAAAATTTCAACGTTGAAATCACGACGTTGTTTCAACGTCACACTTTCAACATAGGTGAATTATGGTTGATATCATGACGCAATTTCAACCTTCTATTTCCTTGTTGTTTTAAACACTAAATATAGATTTTTACTTTACACTGCAATACTCACTAAATGATTTACTGTAAACGTGTCATTTTTAATGCAATTATCATATGAATGCAACTTGCTACGCATAACTTATAGTACAACCCCATTCATAAAACTAAACACTTAAGGAAGGTAAAGTTTAAATGTGGACAAATAAGATGGCAGGTGCCTACCCTTTCCAAATAAACATGAAAGCAGCTGTTAAAAATATTTTTTTTATGGATAAAAACACATTCTTTCAAACAGTTAGGTTTCCAGTTAATAGTGCAGAAGTGGAATTTTCTAAATATAGAATAAAATCATAAAATATGAAACAAAATCATGTTTAAAAGTCATTTTATTAATCTGAATAGAAAAACTTTATTCAAGAAAAACTGCAAATATGAATTTTGTTGTTGGTTTAGTTGACAGTCTTCTTATGGCCACCACCACCCATCTATTCTGGCTCATGCTGTACTTAATACGATGACAGCATCTAAAGAGGGGGAAAAAAACAAGATATTTAATTTTCAAAAAATGCTGCATTTTAGCCCATGTACAAAAAAATCTTGTTATTGCACATCAGGGCAAGATGCGTTTTCTTTGATAGTCTGACTTGAAACATTGCATAGCCATCTGATGAAAGAACAAAGCTGTTGTGTTTACGATGATGACAATGAGGTTCAATTAAGATCATCTACAGTGCATTCAGAAATCATACACCTTTCACTTGCAATTTTATGTTGTTGCATGATACTGTAATTGTTTAGATATTTTTACAAAGTAAAAACAGAATTTTAGAAACTTTTGCAAATGTATGAAAAAAGAAAACACATCATATTTACATTATACATATTCAGACCCTTTGCAACAACATCTGCAATTTAGCTCAGTTGCCTCCAATTTCTCTTGAGGTTGCTGAGATGTTTCTACACCTTAAAGCGTCCTGATGAACACAAAGATTTTTTTAAGGAATGTCTGCAACCAAACTGACCAGAAGCACCATTGACTTACATAGTAGGTAGGGCTGGGTTTCGATTCAAATGTCAAGAATCGATTCGATTCCGATTCTCAAGATCTTGAATCGATTATCATTGTTCGATTCGATCCGATCTGATCCGATCTTCGAGATTTAGATAAGTGTTTTTGAAAAAAGCCCGAAATGGTGCCAGCTAGGGGTGGGCGGAATGACCAAAAATCTATTCCACAGAATGAGTCATTTTATTTCATGGTAACTGTATATTTCATGGTATACATGTTTTTGGATTATAAAAATGTGGAGTTATTTGCCACTCACTATAGCTTTGAACTGCTCACCACAGTTTTAAAATATGGACAATTTAAAGTTAATAATGTTAAAGTGAAAATGCCCAGAGGATAACAACAAGTCTTGATAGACAGAATCTTGTTTTTAATTGAGTTATTAATTTTATAGACTTTTGAAGCTATAGTATGCATTGTATTTTGTATTTATGCAAACATTACATAAAAAATAAGCAGTATGTAAAATGAACAGATATAAATATATGCACAAACCTACAGACAGGATAAATATCTGTATATGAGAGACGGAGCTCTAGATATAGATTTTAAGACGGGTGCTATGATGTGATGAAGTCTGTTTTAAGGTCTTGACGCTCATTACTTTCTATTACACATTAACATTTGCGTCTCTTTCTCGTCTTTCTGATCAAAGATGTTTGTACAATAAGCGAATTAGGCGTCAAACTACACCGCTCCAGCAGCGCACGTGTTATATAAACGCGTGTTATATAAAACGCGTGTTATACGTGCACTGATATAAACGCGAGTTTTGTCTTAGCTTGCTTAAAGTTCAGAAAACTTTACAACTATTAGCATTATGTGCAAGAAGAACTCTTTATCTGGCGACCCGTTGCGCACACCTCAAGAAACCTCTGCCCGTGAGAGACCGGCTGCATGAGCACAGAGAGAGAGGGAGAGAGAGAGAGAGAGCGAGAGAGTTTCGCTGGAGACCTGCGGTGGATTCACTGGCGCTTATTATAAAAATAACACAAATAACTCGTTTATTTGTTATGAGTGGATTATTTTACATATAGATCGCAGCTTTGAGCGTTTCTAGAGTTTTCAAAACAACCGCTTGCTTAACGTTACTGACCGCTATGTTCGTTGTTTTAATGTCCTTCCACCTCGCGCGCATGCGTGAATTCAATGACGCGGCAAGTTGAAGTTATTAATTAATAAATCGATTCTCTAGTTAAGGATCGATCTTTAGAAATTAACATGAAAATCGATTCAGAATCGGTGAATCGATTTTTTCAACACAGCCCTAATAGTAGGATAAAAGAATACTATGGTAGTGAATGGTGCTTCTGATCGATTTGGTTACAAATGAATCCAATACTGAATGCTTAAGTGATATTAACTTTATATTTTCAACACGCCCAAATGAGATGCTTAACAAAGCAAACACTGACAGGTTGCTTTACGTGTGGGTCAAACAGCCTTTTGTGTAGTCCTTTACCAATGAAATCGAAGATGGACTTCAGAACTTCTGGACTGTCTGTGTAAGACTTTAAACTCGCTCAGACCAGCAAGGCATCTTGTTAGCAGACATCCCGACCTGATCAAAAACTTTTGATTAGGAGATGTTATAATCCTATTTTTAATATATGTTTTACAAACTTACCACAGGTGATCTGGCAAAGCGACTTATGAAACAGCATCTTCCCAAATCTCCTCTTCAGGCTCATCTTAGCGATCATTGCATTTGATAAAGTTTGGAAAAAGAAAAACATATTTCATTAGTATAGAAATATAAATGTAATCTTGTGGTAAGAAATACAGAAAACTGTGGCCCAAGTACAACTTTTAAAGAAATTAAGAATGTTTACATTTTTTGTCATAACACTATTCATTACCTTTTAAGGGGGAATGATTTGGGCATCTGGAAAGACACACTACTTCACCTCTCTGTATTTTATCACACATCTTCAAATTGCATGTTGATCTGCCTACAATTTAAAACACATAATAAAATAAAAACAAGTCATAGCCCCTTTTAAAAAGAAAACATAAATTGTGAAATACAAAACACTGCATCTTAATTATTAGGATTAGTAGAACTTGATCTGATTACAAAACAAATATTAAATGCATTGTAAGGTTTTAGGGGAGACGCTTCACAAAAAAGAAATGGTAAATTACGGATTTATAAAACGGGCAGTTCTGGTTCTTCATTCTGATTGGTTGAAATGCGTTCTAAGCCGTTATAAAATACACCGGTAACCTCACGGTTCAGACCACATTATATAAGTATCACTGCGCCACTGTTGCTGCGTACTGATTTATGAAAATAAACACCACAGTCTATAATCATATTTTTAATTTGTCTACAATTGCACAATTAATGGCGATATCCAGATAAATGTCAATAAATATTGTTGAGTCATCTCGTCAATAAAGAGAAAACGTTGTCTGGGGAATTTATAACTCAAGTTCAGACGTCCGCTATTATCCACTGGGTGGCGATCTTACCCAACTTAAACACTGACGCATTCACTCAACACTGAAAACACAGCGTGTAAATTTTGATGGCTCAATCTGATCTCTTACAAAAGTTATTCACAAATATGGAATTATCTCCGCTTTTAGCTAAAAAATTTGGGAGGTGATAAGAGAACAATGAAGGTAGGATGAATGAAAGTTTTTTGTTTGTTTTTGTTTGAAAGCGGATGGTCTGTTCTTTCATTTGATATTTTATGTTTATTTAGAGAAGATAATTTTTCTGCAAGGCATTAAACTAAAACTGGGTGGCAACTTAAAAAAAAAAACGCTGACGGGGAAAGAGTTCAGCATGCTTCCAAACATATTTGATCATCACTTCAACAGCACAATATAAATGTTAATGTATAAATTAGATAAATGGTGATTTATAAAATAAACACCACAGTCTTAAATCATATTTTCATTGTGTCTTTGCTGCATCTCTGTTGGTTGGGAACTGCGCTCTGTTTCAGTCACACTTGATTCTGAGGAACTACTTTGTTTGGCGGAAGACTAATATTTGTACTAATATAATTACAACTTATTTGTGTTTTATTTTATAAAATCCCGCTAACGTTATGGATATGAAGTAACCGTTTTATAAACGCAATAAACCCCTTGAAGCGTTGGGTTACCAGTGCATTTTATAACAGCTAAGGGGGTTTTAGGCACTCCGCTTCGCGTCGTGCCTAACAACGCCCCTTAGCTGTTATAAAATGCACTGGTAACCCACTGCTTCTCGGGGTTTATTGCTTTATTCTATTACAACATGGTATCTTGGTGGTGCATTACAAGGGTAGGTGGCAGCTCATTGACAATTAAAAAAAATATGATTAAACCCATAACACATAAAGATAAGAACAAATAAATGCTGTCAAATACACCACCACAAAGACCCATTTTTTTCTGTCAATATGAAGCCTCTATAAAACTTGCATCACCATCCACTCTGAAAACTGGATTAACTTTTGTCTCTGTCTACTGAAAACAAAGTGTTTGAAATATGTAGGCCTACATACTGTAGAAGGAATAGTGGCGTACAAAAGAAATTAATTGCTGTGCTGAAAAGTAACCATTGTATCCTAAATTAGTTTCTTATATTTTCCTAATGACAATGATAAACCAGTCTTGAGAAACAAGTAGCAGGTGTTTTTAAAAAGCCACTCTCAATTCTCACCTGTGAAGTTTCTTGTGTTTGTGTGTCATTCTGTTTCTGACCTGACAACCCTTGCTGTCTGTTTCTTGTTCAATCTTGACAAAATATAAAAAAAGTAAAATTAGTGCAATATTGGAAGAGAATTCTATAATGACTTTATCAGAACATGAATACATACACTTGCATACTGCATTTAAGTAAATATTGTAGAATAGCAGGGTTAACACAACATTACCTGATCCAGATGTAGTGGCTGCTGATGCATGAAAATCTCAGCATTGACAAGATCATCCTCACTTTTCTAATTTGAAGGGCTCTGATAACGAAGACATTACAAAAGAGTTATAAAAATATACTAAAAACAAGAGCATATTTGTCTAGATAACCAATATTTTATATTTCCATTAAAACTTGCTAATTATTCAACAAGTAAGCAAAATTACACCGTTACAATGTATTTCAATTCGAATAGAACATGCCAACTTACACGACATGATATTTTCGTACAAAGGAGTTAACTGTGTTTCATGCCGCTTAAAATCATGGATACTGCGCGAATGACCGCAGGTGCGATCATAAGCGCAACATGCAATTGACTGATTGCCATGGAAACATGAGGGTCACGTCGACTATCTTGTCCCTTTTAATTTTATAACTGCATTTATACACATTACCCCGTCGAGAAAACCTCAGCATGATTAATATGGGATTCGACGCCCATGTTATCACGTCATCAATAAGTTTGGATTAATGTCATTAACACGAACTGCTATACGTATCCGTTATTGCGAATTCGTGAGCCATAAAACACCAACATCTCATCTAAGTTTTAACACTTTCTCAGTAATATGATTTTGAGAAACTAAGCAGCTTACACTGACCGCACCGCACTCGAGCTGCTCCTCCTTACAAAAGGCTGATAGGTGTCTGTGGCGCCTGTAAGACCTCTCGGATATAAGTTACGCTGACTGAACTACGAAATCAACACTTTTTCACCGAAGTTGTCCAAAAAAGCGCTTACATTTATAACTAGTTGCTTTTCTGAAGCAAAAACAACCAAGTGGTTAAGTTGATAAAAACACACCTCATATTAATTTATTAATATTCATAATAACGAAGTCCAATTTCGGCGGGAACATCCGTGGACTAGCAAATTAACTACTATAACGAATACATTCGCAACTAACAGAAAAAAACCCGATTTGGCATCGTGCTTTTTTGTCATACCACTTTGTATATGTGAATAAAATAACGTTATGCGTTTACATTGACTTATATTTCCTTACCTCTTCTTTCTCTGAAGCATTTTCTCGTGTGATACGCAAGATCTCGAAGACAGCCGTTAAAACAGTCCAGTCTCGTGTAATCTCGCGAGATTACGTCGCTACCTGTATATTCAATTATTTGTTAAAATTTTTTTATAATGTCATCAATTTTATAAAATGAGTTTTTAATTTTTTTTCTGAATGATTCACATATTATAAAACATTATTTTATTTTCTCTCTGCAACCATTTACTTCACTGTTGTTTCAACGTTGTTTCAACGTTGAATCAACGTTGAACAAACAACTGACGTTATTTCAACCAAATTTCAACGTTGATTTTTAAGCATTTTATGAACCTTTTTCAACCGTTTACCATTCACCGTTGTTTCAACGTTGTTTCAACGTTGAACAAACAACTGACCTAATTTCAACCAAATTTCAACGTTGAAGGTCGGTCATATGCCCGCTGGGTAATATATTGTGAGAAAGATGTTATATGTGAGATCAGATCATGTGTGCACCCACGGCCAAAATTGAATGATCCTCATTTCGTAACACATCTGCGACGATTCGACTGTGAGATTGGTAGTCGAATCAGGCTTATCCTATCGATGCATCGAATCTTCGACTATTCGGGGTCACCCCTAATTATATATATATATATATATATATATATATATATATATATATATATATATATATATATATATATATATATATATATATATATATATATATATATATATATATATATATATCACAGGTTCACTGTGAAAATGTGGCTATTGTGTTTATATGTTTAGCCAGGGACTGTGGGGTGGATTAGAGGGACATTAAGGAAAATGTTCAAGGATCCTGTGAAGAGAGCTGATGTTCTAATGTTGTTAATATGATGTGTAGTGTTATGTCTGATGAGTCAAGTCAACAGAAACAAGTGACATACTGTTAAATCAAACGCTATTCCTTTTGAATGTTTGGTTATAGGAACAGTTAGGATTTGATTTGCATTACTGTTTGTCCTCAGAAAAGGGAAACTTAAAAGGGGAGATGTCACATAATGTGCTCATATACCTTTAAGGGCATTCTGCTACGTCTCTACTGACGTATGCACGTTACGAGGGTTGACGTAGAACGCACACGGAAGTCTCTCATGTTTTACTGCTTGCATGTATGTCAGCTGCACCTTGGATCAGAAATAAAAGTATTTGTAGAGTTTAAGATTCAAGTGGACATTCGAATTCTTTACAATAAGAGCTTTATCTACAGTGACTACAAGCTCAGATAGGAAATCTGCTATTTCTTTAAGGAAATCTGCATGGTGGCCCGGTGGTCTATAGATTGTCGCTAAGGCAAAAGAAAGCTGTTTGTGGTTACGATCAGTTATTTCCATATTTAACAACATTACTTTAAATGATTTAAATTTTAGCTCAGATTTTTGGTTTACTTTAAAAATTGTGTTGTATATTGTAGCTACACCACCCCCTCTCCCCTTTAATCGAGGTTCGTGTTTATAATAATAATAGTCTTGTGGGGTGGACTCATTTAAACTAATGTAGTCATCTGCTTTAAGCCAGGTTTCTGTTAAAGGACAAGTTCGGTATTTTAGACTTAAAGCCCTGTTTTCAGATTGTTTATGGTAAAATAGAATGGTTTTGACTGAAATTTCGACATTTTCGGCTGCCCTGAGAATTTTCGCGTGTTTGTGTTTCAGCTCAGACCTCTACAATGGGTTTAATGGTGCACTGGAACAATCCTTCCTAAAATGCATTAAACTTTCGTTTACAAAGACGTGAAACTCACCGAGTGGTCAGGGGTGTTCACTGGTATGCTCACACAAAAATCGCTCCAAAAGACGCATTCCAACAGGTTTTATCGTAGTTTTTACCAACTCCATTGACATGTATTAGATGTGCTGTGAGGTACGGTATTACTCCGCGCCGGGAACTTTGTTTCTATTCTTGCAATTGGCAAAGGCGTATTAGCGCCACCACCTGGGCTGGAGTGTTTATTATTCAAGCTCTAAGCGGAAGAATGTACGGGTGTGAGGCGTTTGGAAAATAGGTCCACAAGTTAACAACGAATGCTAAAACAGCTGTTGGAAAGCATCTTTTGCAGCGATTTTTGTGTGAGCATATCAGTGAACACCCCTGACCACTCGGTGAGTTTCACGTCTTTGTAAACGAAAGTTTAATGCATTTTAGGAAGGATTGTTCCAGTGCACCATTAAACCCATTGTAGAGGTGTGAGCTGAAACACAAACACGCGAAAATTCTCAGGACAGCCGCAAATGTCGAAATTTCAGTCAAAACCATTCTATTTCACCATAAACAATCTGAAAACAGGGCTTTAAGTCTAAAATACCGAACTTGTCCTTTAAACAGAGTGCATCTAAGTTTTGGTCTGTAATTATTTCATTGACAATAGGTTCTTTATTGGTAAGCGATCTAATGTTAGAAAGGCCGAATTTTAACAATCGAGATTTATCTGTTAATGTATTGTTTTCTAATTTTATATTAATCAGATTTGTACCTGATGTAACAAGCGGTGCCCTGTATTTATTTGTTCGGGGAACAGATACAGTTGAAATGTGCTGATATTTCGGTAAGATTGACTCGAAGTGCTGGGTTATAAGTGGTCTTGACATATCACGGCAGCTAACAGATGGACGGTTAAGCCGATCCGTCTGTTTCCTGACCTGGGCCCTGGATAGTCAGACTATATCAGAATTAAGACTATTGATCAGATTTCTAGTGAGTATAGCACTTCCTTCCGATGACGGATGAAGGCCAGCTCGGGTTAGGAGGAATGGTCTTCCCCAGAAATGCTTCCAATTGTCTATAAACCCTACGTTATGCTGAGGGCACCACTTTGACATCCATCCATTGAGAGACACTAATCTACTATGAGGCTGTTTACACTTGGCATTAACATGTGTTTTCGTCGATCGGATCACAAGTGGACGACATTAATGCCAGGTGTAAACGGTGTTCAAAACGTTTTGAGCTCGTCCACTTTCGACCACTTTCCACCACATCCAGAGGTGGTCGAAACCACTTTCGATCGGATCGCTTTGGAGTTGCGGAACGCATATGTGGTTGAATGCGTTCGAACAGCCACACGCGACCGCCTTCTCTCCGCCCATTTATCTAATCTGAGGTATTAAACACATGTTTTACGTCTTTTTTTGACTGCTGGCGTGAACATTCGGTGAACAGCGCTATTTTTAGCCTTTCATTGATAAAACTAAGCGGCTGATCTCCGTAGTTTCGTTTTGAAAGCGTGTGAATGTTGCGCGATCCTATCTCATCAATTGCGCTGAAAATTCAAAGAA
Source organism: Paramisgurnus dabryanus (assembly GCF_030506205.2). Taxonomy (NCBI): domain Eukaryota; kingdom Metazoa; phylum Chordata; class Actinopteri; order Cypriniformes; family Cobitidae; genus Paramisgurnus; species Paramisgurnus dabryanus. Next base: position 6,472,990 of record NC_133344.1, on the reverse strand, counting down.
AGCTTTTACATACTCATGTACAAAACACTGTGCAGCATGTTTACTTGCTAAACAAGCAGTGCACTCCGACATAATATTAGTTTGCGTCCATTTAAAATCATAATTACTCGCGCTCGGGTTTGAATGACAGCAGAGAGACTCGCCCACCGTCTCACAGACCACCCTCTCACAGTATTCAGCACAGAAGCGGTCGAAAGTGGACAAAAGAGACGGATTTAAATACCAGGTGTAAACGTAATGTGTCTCTCTCGTCCACTTGTGATCCGATCAATGAAAACACATCTTAATACCAAGTGTAAACAGCCCCTATGTGTTTCATCTCCCCGGTAGGCGGGGTGGGGACCAGAGCATATTACAATGGTCCCGTACACACTGCATATTAATTCGGTTGTCACTTCACCTTTTAATGCTTAATCCTGTTCTGTACACACACAGTTCAGTAATTTACGGTACTGACAACCGAATTCCACAACCGAATTAGCTCCCGCAAAATGCAGGTAGTGACAACCGCATTTACAGAAACTCTGCACAGTGTGTACATAACCGAACTGAACAACTAGTAGTTAATCAAGTGTTTAAACGTTCATCATAAACAGGACAGGTCTCTCTTCTGAAAAAATAAATGCTTAGAAGGGGGAAAAGTCTTCTGTATGCGCGGTTCAGAAAATGACAGAGGCACAAGCGTTTGCTGACTAGTGTTGCCAGATCTTGCACTAAAAAAAAAACAGCAAACAAGAAGAATCCAATAATAAACCGAAATAAATCTAAATGCTTTACCTCAAAGATCAAAATATTGGGACCGGCCCCTTCACGCTTTATTAACACCAAAAACTTGATCGCTTCATGAGCCAAAAGCTATAAACGGTTAAGCACCAAAACGGTATTTACGTACAAAAAAGACGAGGACCTGGCAACACTGCAAGACCGCGCGCTCCGTGCTGTGAAGCAGCCTCACAAAAGCATAAAATACACAACGCCAAGATGGAGGTTTATTGCAAAACACAATGCTGTTATTATTTTGGTCAAATCTGTGATAAGCACGCGAGACGGCAGAACGTTGCTATGGTTATCTCTGTGTCAATCATCGCATTTTCGGGAGTGAGTCTTGTTCCGTACAGACATGAAACGAACATTTAGGGGATTCACTCCCGCATTTTAATGCGGTTGTCACTCCCGAAAGTTTGCAGTGTGTACGAGGCCAATGTCTGACATTGTTTTTGCAATTTCACACATCTCCTTAATAGTATCTTTGGTGATTTCCGACAGGCGGAGCCTGGTGTCATTCGTGCCGGCGTGAATAACAATCTTAGAAAACTTCCGCTTAGCATTAGCCAGCACTTTAAGTTTGGATCTAATGTCAGACGCTCTGGCTCCCGGTATACAGTCGACTATGGTGTTTGGTGCCTCAATGTTAGTGTTCCATGCTGCTCTGAGCGTGTGAAATTAACGCTTCTAAAAAGCCCTAAATTTAATATTACCTCGTGGAAACCACGGAATATTCTGTAAGAGATTGATCTAATGAACCTGCGCTCTGGTATAACAACAAAAAAGTTTGCCCGCAAAACAAAGACAAAGAAGGGACGGGTAACAAACAATCGCACAATGGCAGAGAGCGACCTGGAGGAAAGCCTTAAATCAACCCTGTCAACACACCCATGTGGGGCCCATAAGGGATGGATATGGGCTGGTGAGTGGGCCCCATGTGGGCTGCCCAGATGGGGCCCAGTTAGTTTTGTCCGGGGGTTCCATGGTGGCCCCACATGGGTTTGCCCACATGGGTTGAAGATGGGCTCTTGATGGGCCCCTTATTGGGCCCATATGGGTAGACCAGGTAGATCCCATATGGGACCCACATGAGACTACCCACATGGGTTAATGATGGGGCCCAGATAGGACTTATTTAGGGCACTTATGGGTTACAACTGGTATATTTATGGGCTACAATATTTGTTGGTTTGGGTTACCTTATTTTACAGTAAACCCCTAAATACAAAACTTCCAAGCATTAAACTTCAATAAAATGTTAAAGTTATTCAATAAACAGAAGTTCATGATTTACTTCATTATGCAGTTTATTAATAATTTGAACATGACTATTAGGACTTGTACATTTAAAACTTTATAAAACACAACTAAAGAAAGGAAAAAAAGTTACATTTACAGGGTTATGTTTATCCAAAATTTAAATTTCTCTCATTAATTAGTTACCCTCATGTCATTCCAAGGTTTTGCCTTGTGTGGAAAGACATGAGGAAAAGTAATTAATTACAGATTTTTCATTTTTTTGATGGAGTAACGCTTTAATTCACTCTTGTAAAACTTTATTTGGAAAAACTTGTTTTTATATATGCATATCAGAAAAATCTAAAATAAAGGTTTTCACAAACAAGACAACATTACTGCAGCTCCTCACTCCTATGTTGTCGCTGTCCCAACGGCCCTTTGAAAAAAAAATATAAAATTACCCTTCATGACATTATTTTAAAGGTTAAGTTCATCCAAAAATGAAAGTAATGTAATTTATTACTTTCCCTCATGTTGTTCCACACTCGTAAGACCTTTGTTAATCTTCAGAACACAAATTAAGATATTTTTGATGAAATCTGATGGTTCAGTGAGGCCTGCATAGCCAGCAATGACATTTCCTCTGTCAAGATCCATTAATGTACTAAAAAGATATTTAAAACGGTTAATGTGAGTGTAGTGGTTTAATATTAATATTATAAAGTGATGAGAATATTTTTTGTGTGCAAAAAACTAAAGAAAAAGAACCCCACTTATATAGTGATTGCTAATTTCGAAACAGTGTTTCAGAAAGCAGTGGAGCGGTTATGAATCAGCGTGTCGAATCATGATTCAGATCGTGTGTCAAGCCGCCACACTGCTGAAATCACGTGACTTTGGTGCTTCGAACACCTGATTCAACACACTGATTCATAAAAGCTCCAATACTTCCTTAAACAGTGTTTTGAAATCAGCCATTACTATAAGTTGTTACTTTGTTTTTTAGGTACACCGAAAATATTCTTGTCACTTTAAATTATTAACATTGAACCACTGAACTCACATAAACTGATTTTAATATGTTTTTAGTACATTAATCAATCTTGAGAGAGGAAATGTCATTGTTGTCAATGCAGGCCTCAATGAACCATCGGATTTAATAAAAAATATCTGGATTTTTGTTCTGAGGATGAATGAAGGTCTTACAGGTGTAGAACGACATAAGGGTGAATAATTAATTAAATTTTTTCATTTTTGGGTGAACTTACCCGTTTTAATCTCAGACAGGTCAGAATATTTAGAATATTTAGAAAACCCATGATTCAATATCTTTTGGCTACGATCATATTAGGATCATATGTTCCCACAACCCAGCTAACAAAAAAAGTTCTAAGAATTTTCCCTGAAAGTTCCCATCGTTTCCCAAAAATGTTTTGCCAACATAAAAAGTGTCCAGTTTTCTTGACGCTCTAAGAATGTTTCTGGGTTGTCTGAACGTTAGAGGAATGTTACAAAATGTCATGATTTTAATGTTTAAAACAACTTTTTTATTTTGACTTGTTGTCTTGTTATGTAAATGATAGAGAAACATTGCATTTTATTATTTTAAAGAAACATTATTTCTAAATGTTCGGTAAAAATGTTGCTGTAGAAAACACTATTCACTTATTTGGTTTAGATGTTGATGTTTTTATTTTAAGTCACAATTATTTAAGTCACCATTATTGTGACTCTTGACATTTTTTCTAGCTTTTCCCTGGTTGTGTTTTACTTTGTGTTTATGAAACACATTTGTTACAGTAATATAAAGTTAGTGCAATTCTGTGATGGTTAGAATGTAATGGTAAAGATCATCATGTAAATAATTGTTTTACTGATCAAAAGTTTTTCTTTTAATAATGTCTATGAGATCCAGCACTATCACAACAGTTCGTCATTAAGGAGTTTTAGAAACTTAAAAATTAACAGCTGTATATTTGGACTGCACAAACATTAGGAATCGGAGTATGATTCTCAACCATGGTGATAAAGAAAATTGTAAAAAACAATAATTATTTATCCATGCTGCAGTGCATTCTGGGAGTCCTGGATGAGATTTATAATTTGTTAATACCAAGCATGCATTGCAGCATGAAGCTTTTCATTTAATTGTCACCATGGTTGAGATTCATACTAGGGCTGTCACTTTTGTGAAAAAATCATTTTCGATTTTTAATATATAAGCAAGGCCGCCTTAATGCACGGGCTTACCTGGGCTGAAGCCCAGGGGCCTCCCAAGTTCAGGGGCCTCCCATATTCACGTTCATGATGAGCTGAAAATGTCATATTGTTTTGTAACTTGTTAGGTTTTCTGTCAATCACTCTAAATGCACGTTCCATGGCTGCTGATTGGTCCGTAGTAACTTACCGTGAAATAAAATATCAGACGTAACGGATTTTCCGCGTAGCCTAATGCAATTAAGTGCGCGTTGTCAACTTGGCATTCCTGCATGTTAGACTGAGTGTGACAGAGAAACCGGAAATAATCCATCAACAAATGAAAGAGTAATTTCGGAAATTTCATAATAAGCACTAGTGAGGTGCAGGTCTCTCTCTCTCTTTCGCGCGCGCGCTCGCTCTCTCTGTGCTCGTGGAGCTGAGTTTCTGGGGCCTCATTTATCAAGCGTGCGTACGAACAGAAGTGTGCGTAAAGTGTGGAATTTATCAAATTGTACTTATACGTAGAAATGTGTGTAAATATACGCACACCTCGGAGTATGCGTACGCAGAGCATCTAGTGGTATAATAGCGATACTTAACAGGACCGTCCATCCCCAGTGTTAAAAGAACACTATGTCTATTTATTATCCACCCCCAGGTGTTAAAAATGATTACTGTTAATAAAGTAACTGCAAATCAGTATTGAAGTTAATTAATGAAATAAGTGTCTAACCCTATATAAGAAAGCTCCGTCAAATGCTTGACGGCTTATCTTGCATTATTGGAAGACTTGGCAAATCATCCATTCCGCCGGGAGCGCGTTTTCAGAGATCGCGCCGATGATGCTGGTTATGCGGCTGTCCAAGGAAAGTTCTGTCATTGTCTGTCCTCCTACAGATTTCACGTCGTTTGGCTGATAATTTAATGTCAAACCACTTTTTTATTTCTAGAAGTGTTCTCATACCTAATACCATAATTAAACTCACTGGTATGTTCCCATGCAGATTTGTTTTCTTTTGTTAGTCATTCCTCCCGTACTAAGTGAACCAAACAGATGTGTTTTTAACCTCATCCACCAGTAACTCAATTTCTGTGTCTGTAAAGTTCCTCTTTTTCGCTCTCTTTGTCATTATTGCGATGAGGGAAAAAGCACAACCACGTGACTTATAACGGGAGGTGTTGTCACCATATATGGTTCATTGGAGGCGTTTCGGAATGCAAATGACCATCAACGTGCACGAGCATGATGCTTAAGAACAAGTGGGATTTATCATCAATGATTACTTACTGATGTGCGTACGAACCCGGTGCGCACGTTTGATAAATCCCGATTTTTTTGTACTTAGACACATTCTAAATTTCATTCGTAGGTACAAATATAGAACATTTTCTACGCACTGTTGATAAATGAGGCCCCTGGCATGCAGAAGTCTCTCTAAACGTGCGCAAGAAACTGTGCCGCTAAATTAAGAAAGGAGTTCCCGCACATAATGCTGTTAGTTGTTATAAAGTTTAAGTTTACTCGCGTTTATATCAGTGACGCGTGCGCACCTGGAGCGATGTAGTTTGACGCGGCATTAGCTCACAGTACACACATCTGTTGGTTTAGAAAGACGAGAAAGAGACGCAACGGTAAAGGTGCAAGTCTAAGAAAGAAAAGAGCGACAAGACCATCTCAAATGATCATCCCCTGATCGCACCATTCATATTTATAATCTCCTTATCTAAAGATCTTATATAGCCTACAGGTATGTTCCCTGTCTGTTTTGTGCATATTCATACGTGTTCGTTTTACATGCGTATAAATACTAAATACAATGCATACTATTTCTTCAATAGCCTACAAAATAAATAACAAACAAGATTCTGTCTATAAAGACTTATCTTTTGTTATCATTAATGCATTTAACAAGATTCTGTCTATAAAGACTTATCTTTTGTTATCATTAATGCATTTAACAAGATTCTGTCTATAAAGACTTCTCTTTTGTTAACATTAATGCATTTTCACTTTAAAACTAACTTTACTTCTTATATTGTTAAAACTGTGGTTAGCATTTAGTTAGTGAGTGGGAGTTTTCTGCAATTTTGTATATTCCAAAAACTATATAAACATAGAGCTTATAAACATTCTCTCACACATTTTGGTTTTATTTTCACCACAAGTTGCTGTGTGTGGTTGTTAAATAAAGTATCTTGTGTTTATGCTCAAGTGGGCTCAGTGATATGTTAATAATGATATTATGGTGTTTTCTGGGTCAAAGAGGGAAAACTCACTGTTGTATGTCTTGAAAGAAACTAATGCATTTTGTGATGTAGATTACCTAGATATTACACTTTTTTTATTAAATGAGACTATAAATTGAGGGGATGGGGGGCCTCTAAAACCTCTCAGCCCCAGGGCCTCACATTAGGTTAAGGCGGCCCTGTATATAAGTGTTCATTGAATCGATTGTAAAATCGATTTTCCATGTCTAAAAAAGACGTTTCCATTTTCAACGCCAAATAACAGACAAATGTAAAGAGAGCGCCTGAAACGCACAAGTCAGCAATCTTATACATTGTAATTAAGTTTCGTGCAGAATAAAAAACAGCAACAGTAGTGCAAAATTCTCTAAAAAAATATGCAGAGTGGACTGCTGCCATAAATGAAAAACATTACTGCAGGCTTCAACCGGCTGCTTTTATGATTTAGGCAATTCAAAAATTATTTTAAATAATGATTCGATCCATTTTAAACAACTGTTCAAAAATGAAACTTTAAATAGACTTACTTGAAGTTGAGAACATGCTGTGTATTTTTTTATTAAACGTAACCGAAACTTAGGCGGCACTAGGCAGGCATAATGAAATGCGCAAAAAGACTAGAACCATTACAAATTATTGGTCAGGAAAACAAGTCGATCAACATTTTAGGGGTCAAGAGCAGAGCTCTTTTCATTCACTATATGTCCATCTGTTGAGAAGACGCACTCCGACCGCACTGATGTCCCAGGGAAACTCGGGTACTTCGTTACCACTTGCGTATTTCGTACTGCCAATCTTCCATCACAAAAGCGGGTCGCTGTCAGCTCGTACGGTTGGCTCCTTGTCATAACTCATCATCTCCTGTAAGGTCACAATTACGACGCTCTCTCGTGTTGCACAGGTTTATTGACGTTGTCCTCCATTTTCTTTGCAAAACACTAGATGCAGCGATTGAAAGCGTGAAACTGTAGGTGCGTAAAATTGCTGGGTATTTTCTGTCTAGCTTTCGCAACGCCTACTGCACTTTCAGAATTCTTTATTTTCTTTTTCTGCTTGTTTGTGAGTTTTGTTACATCTATATTTTTTACTGTTTAATTCTTTTAAAATTAATAGTGTACATATTTGGTTAAAATCGATTGCCTATTTTCGTTTTCGAAACTTTTTTTGGTTGGTCCGATCGATTGTGCAATCGATTTTCGAACGAAAAGTGACAGCCCTAATTCATACTCTAATTCTTGATGTTTGAGCGTCCCAAATATAAAGCAGTTAATTTTTGTCCATAGTTTTAAATATCCTCAATGACAAACTGCTGTAAGATTGCTGGATCTCATATACATTACTGACAGACAAGAAACTTGATGAGTAAATCAACTAATTATACTGTGTGTGATCTTCGTTATGTACCAACCACTACAAAATTGCACTAACTTTACATTACTATAACAAATGTGCTTTATACACACAAAGTTAACACAACCAGGGAAAAACTAGCAAGCAAAAAGGCAAGAGTCCAAATACAACACACACTTATCACCATAATGGTGACTTAAAATGAAACAGAACATCAACATCTAAACCTAATAAGGGAAAAATATTTTTTACAGCAGTATTTTACTGAACATTCAGAATAATGTTTTATAACAGTTTAAAATAATAAAATGCAACTTTTCTCTAACATTTACATAACAAGCAAGCAAACATTGTTTTAAACATTGTGTGAACATTAAAACATGACATTGTCATAACATTTGAAAATGGTAGAATGTAACATTCCTCTAACGTTCAGACAACCCAGAAACGTTCTTAGAACCTCAAAAAAAAAGGACATTTTGGGAATGTTGGGAACTTTCAAGGAACGTTCTTAGACCTTTTTTCTGTTAGCTGGAAAATTAAAATTCGCAAGACAAAACTAAGCTAACAGAACATGTCCCCTCCCGGTCACTGTATGTAATAGCACACACAGTATAACATTTTTGAAGTTGCATTGGGGGAAGATCACGGGGTAACGGAGTTACACTCCCACTAGATTATTTTAATGCCACTTAGCAATTGTAACTCTGTTACAGAGCACTTTCTTTCATTAAAATCATATTAAGATTTTATTTCACCAGAACATTTTGTGTTACTATTTAAGTACATGTATTGCTGAGTGACACTAAAAAATCTAGTGGGAGTGTAACTCCGTTATCGCGTGATCTTCCCCATTGATGTGCACTATCATTTGTCTTTTCAAACTTTGTATTTCCATTTAAAATGTAAATCTTAAGACTCACCCCATTTGTTCTCCAACATGTGCCCTTGCAGTGCGATTCCCTCCTATTTCCCGGCACCAATTAGCCACTTTGACACAGCCTTTTCTGCCTCTCTTCTTGTTATTTTGTTTGTTAGGGCATTTTTTCAAGTTTCCTGTAAAATCCATAAAGAGCATTAAAGTGAGATTAAATTTCATCTGAGCTTTGCAAGAAAGAAGCAGTCATCTACATTTTTCAAAAATACTATAACAATATCAGATATATTATTCTGTCATACACAAATGGTTAGATAGATAGATAGACACTAGACAGACAGACAGATAGATAGAGTAAGATATTTGTCAGAAGTACAGAATGTTAAATTTTATGAACCTTTAACAATAACCTTTGATTATGTTTTAACACATACATGCATGCTTTACTAAAAAAAGAACAACAACCTTAAATACTTACTTCTGACATTCTGATATTCATCTTTCCAATTTCTCGTTTCCACAGCAAACAGAAACACTTTGTCTGTATGGTCCCATATGAAGGGCACAGTGTGAAACTGCAACACAAACAGTACAGATTAAACAATACTTAGACAAACACAGAATAGACAAAAGACAAGCATGTAATTAGTAGTCTCAGTGTTAATGTATACAGCTTATCTGAAATATCTGTAAACCTACAGTGTTTTGCATTCCCTATGCATATTAAAGTTAACTTAGAGAATCTCTTAAGATAGTGACATGAAATACAAACCGATTTTAGACCAAACTCATGTTTTCTTATGTTGAGTATCTCATGTTGTTGTAGCCTAAGACGCAATTACAACATACAGTACAGTATACAGCGAGACAAGCATCGATAGATTTTCGTCATTCTGTTGTACAGTCACGTGTACAGTATTTCGGAGGTTGCGCACGTGTAACTATGTCTGACTGCAAACAGGTCGCGCATAATGGCGGATATACGTGTGAAGTTTTGCTTCAAGTATTCACGTCATCCTACACTGTGTTCTGCGTGTTTCTTGATGAAACCGCACCAGATGATTCAGTTTTTGAAGCGATCTGAACAATTCATTTAAACTGATTCGCGAACCAATTCAAAAGTTTTGACAGTTTGTTTTGTAAAGAATCGACTCAAAAGACTCATTCATTTGTAATACGTTGTAAGGAAACGACTCAAACGAGTCATTAATTCGCGGATACCCTAGAAACACGACAGCAATTAAAAATATACATTTAGTAATGAATTAACATCCAGTAATGAAGGAACGCAAGTAAAAGTACAACTTTTCCATTAAAAAAATATACTTAAAGTAAGAGTAAACTTACTTTTTTTTTTTTTGTAAATGTACTAGGCTATTACCAAAATCTTAACTCAAGTAACTTTGTATGTTAACGAAGTAAATGTACCACGTAACCAACTGTGGTGCACACCTAACGTTAAACAAATAAAGAAATTACTGCAATTGTGGGATTTATATTGTAAAACTGTGGTAAAATATAAAGCTAGATTCTGAAATTCAGTCAAGTTGGACAGAGTTTGTGTATTAACAATTAACTTATTTAAAAAGAAGATCGTTTTGTAATGGCAGAAAATGGCGCGAACTAGGGAACTGGATATCTAACTGAAATTCTAACTTGACAAGTACATGTTTTGTTAAATATTATGCTTTAAAAACAATGTATTTTGATTAAAATCGAATTTTTTTATATATTGTATGCAATTATTCGGTTCTTACCTTGAATACACTGACAGTGAAAGTCTCCTCCGGAAAATTGCAGCAGAATGGCAGTGAGTGTCATCATGGCGCCCGCGAGATTCAAAGAGGGGTGGGGGATGGGTATTGCTGTATAAAATCTCGCGAGATCCATCCTGCAGTTTTGTAAACTCTCAAATGTATTTTTTAGCCTTTATTTCTCTGTATCTGCATGCTCTTAATGGTTTTAAATTGCACAAAATTGGGTAAAATTGACTTTTTGATTAGATCAAAGTATTGTGTTAAAGTGGCGAAATAACAAAACATATATTTGTGCATTAAGTTTAATTATATTATATTTATATTAAGTATATGTATATATTAAAATAAATTAAGACCATATTTGTACTATCTACTCATGTAATTAAACTTTGGGATTTACAGTTTGCACTTGTCTTCTTGTTAAACTGAATCAGTAGCCCATTTCCAGCCCATGTACCCCTTTCCCATTACTAAACCAAGTGGGTCCCACATGGGGAGCCCACCTGGGTTTGCCCATGTGGGACCCACTTGGTTCAGCCCAGATGGGCCCCAGATAATATGCCCATTTGGAGCCCATGCCCACTCTGTACCCAGCTAGCCCATGTGTAACCCATATGGGCCCCACATACACGTGTTTGCAGGGAATGCTCACCGACTTCAAAGAGGACATCTCCAAACAAATCGGAGGGCTTCGCGATGATGTTGGCAAAATGACAAAATAATTTTTTCAAATGAGAGAAGAATTGAAAGGCATACGCTCCGACCTGCACGAGGTTCAGGACAATGTTAAAGAAGCCGAACAAAGAATAAATAAACTGGAGGAACGTGAAGAAGTTACTACAGTGCGGTTGGAAAATCTGGTGAAAGAACAAAAAGAAATGTCTGAAAAAATAGAACATTTAGAAAACAAATCAAGACAAAATAATATCCGCGTCTATGGAATTCAAGAAGGAGTAGAGACAAATGATATAATTGGTTTTGTTACAACGCTACTCATAGAAAAGTTGGATATCCCACCAGACATTATCCAGATTGTGGCGGCTTATCGAAGTGGTCGGTTATTGGCACATACACCTGCTCGGAACGTAATGCCCAGGTCCATGGTAGTTTGCTTTATGCAGTGGAATACAAGGCAACGGGTTTTACTTGCGGCTTGGTCAAAAAAAGAGGTACGGGTTGGAGAGAGCCGCATCTATTTCTCTCAAGACTTTCCAAGTAAGATACAGAAAGAACGCAGCAGATACTTTCAGCTAAGGAAAGTTTTGAAAGAGAAAAATGTCAAGTCTCACATAATATACCCGTCAAAACTGAGAGTCTTTACTGACGGAACCGCAGTGACATATGCATGGCCGGACTTACCATTGGGCTTGATTGGGCTTTAGCCCAGGGGCCTCGGCCAATAGGGGCCTCCGTGCTTGCTTGCTTGCGTTCGTTTGATTTGTTCAGTCGTTTTCATTTTTTATTTTACAGCCTATTGGTTGGTGCGGAATTGTTTGGTGCTGCATTTAATTCGTTAATATATATATGTCAGTCATCTTGGTGCTGAATATGATGCGCTGAGTTTACCGCTTTTGAAAACCATAAATGCTAGTATAATAGCGAATACGCGAAATGGGAGTCATGAATGAGCTTTACAGATAATGAGAAAGAGCAACGCGAAAATGAAGCGCTCAGTATGAAAAAGATTACTAGAGTAGGCTATGGTCTTGTAACTCTGTTTTTTCTTGTTTGTTAGTAATCTAACGTGATACGCCGTTATACGCAATTTACCTACTAATGGTCAAGGATTTCCATTAAAAAAGCGTGAAAATACTTAACAGTGTGTGGCAAACCTTTTACACTTTCATTCATAAATTGACATCTGAATCACTCACCATTCGCACGCTTCACTTGCTACTTTGGCGGGTTTAACCTCATATACAGTCGGCTATTTGGTATTTGGTGCATGTGACTTCATGCGGCACTGCGCGATCCGATCATCATATGAAATCAAATCGCAAAAGTGACTGTAAAGCAGACGGGTGTATTCATGTTGTTTAACAACAGCCAAAAGAATGAAATCAGAGTACCGCGAGAGCAATTCGAGAAATCACACAGAGAAGTCTGCTTTCTAATCGCTCTCGCGGTACTTTGACATCACCAAGCGGTCTGCGTAGCGCCAATGAAATCCAATCTGCTCGCAGTCTGCAGCTCACACGACACCAAACAGTGCCTGTGGAGAAATAAACGAGTGAAGCAGATCTACGAAACATAACAAAATCCGGAGAGTTAACAACGCACATGATTATATCAACATTTAAATCATCAGTCCAGTTTATTACTTCATCTGGAGGTGAGGATTCACTAAATTATGGCCATGTTGATGTCCTGATGGTTTTTGATATAATCCACTAGCTAGCCTAACTTTCCTGTAGTTTCTCTTTCAGCATGTTTGCTAACAGAATCACAGTTTAAACTTCTGAAAAGTGTTCATTTTTATATCTACGTTCAAGGTTTTAATGTATTACGTTCATATCAGACGCAAAAATTAATTAATGATCATCTTCTCCACTTTGGTTTTTGGTGTCTAATATTACATGATGGTCTTGTTATAATTATTAAATTACATCCTAAAATCTTTTGTTTTTCATTCTTAAACACTGCACCACTTAGGCTATATGCACAAAATACACTTGTTGATTATGTTTATAACATTATATGGTTTGTAATAAGGTGAATGTTTATCAAGACATATCATTCTTTTCTTACACAATGATTTTAAATGTTGTTATGGGGTATTTTTTAATGTGCATGATTAATCTGGATTTGTAACATCCCTAAAAATACATGATTTAATTTTAGACTGGGTTTATGTTCTGCTATAGAGACATAGGGGCAGTTTCCTAGACTTATCCTAGTCCCAGACTAAAATGCATGTTTGACGCACACCAATCTTGTTTTTTGTAAGGTTTGTTTGTAAAAACTACTTGAATGCCCTAATATAACCTAGCAATAGGCCTAGTGCTGGATTAATCTAAACCATGTCGGGAAACTTCCCTAAAATATAGTTCTATGATATATTTTTTATTTTAGGTTGTTTACTGTATGTGTGCACTCTCAGAAGATAATTTACACAAGCTGTCACTGGGGTGGTACCCTTTCAAGTAGTACACCTTTGTAACCTAAAGAGTGCATATAATGGGTACAAATGTGCCTATATCTGTACCTAAATGGTCAATATTACGAACCATTTAAAGGGTACCGTCCCAGTGACAGCTTTTGTTCTGATAGTGTAGGGCCCAAAATTTATTCAAGCCCAGGGGCCTCCACCCTGTTAAGTCCTGCCCTGGACATATGGCACACCCGAAGAAGCAGAGTCGGATTTACGGAGTAAGGGCAAACTGCAAGTGGATGACAGATTGAGCTGCAGTTATGCTGTGAAACAGAGCGAAGAACATTCATCGACCAGGAACCGTAGGAGAACACGAGGAGCAGAGGTGGAGACAGAGTAAGAAAGAGACATAAGGTATGGAGAAATAAACTTCAAAACTAAAGAGTTTATTTGTGGATAAGACTCTACATCTGTCTTCACTTTTGGAAAACTATAAAAATTGAGCCTCCCCATGAAGGGGAGGGAACTAATGAGGGCTGATATAAGAAGGACATAACCATGTTTTGCAACCCATCACTATTAGTGAGACTGCATAGATCTCACTGCTCTGCCATGATTCAGTGGCTGAGAACAGATGTTTTTTTTCTTCCACAAACTAACATCAATGTGGTCTTTTGTGTGACCCTGTCGAGGTTACAGACTTTGGAGGTTCATGGGGATGTTTATGGGCACTTTTTCAATGTTTATTGTTTATTATTTATGTTTACTTTAAACACTTTGCAGACAGAAAAGTTTTTTTTCTTTGTTTTTGAAAGAAAAATATGGGACCACTTAAGATAGTCACAGTTAACGTTAATGGTATTAATAACCCTATAAAAAGAAGGAAGGTAATGCAGAGACTTAAAAAATTAGGGGACATTACATTTTTACAGGAAACCCATCTGAGTCAAGGGGAACATGAGAAATTGGGGAAATTAGCTGGAACACAAATGTATTCATCTTCATATACATCAGCTAAAAGAGGAGTAGCTGTGCTCCTTAATAATAGTTTAGGATTCATTAAGGATAAATGTATTAGGGAAAAACAGGGGAGATTCGTCCTCTTACGTGGAGAAATAGATGGCCAGTTTATAACATTGTTTAATGTATATAATCCACCAGGAGAGGGCGTCACCATCATGAAAAGAATCCTTAATTTGTTAATGACAGAGGCTAAGGGATTAATTATAATGGGAGGGGATTTTAATTTGGTGATGAATCAAAAGCTAGATACTATAAGTAGAGTAAAACATAAATCAGAACCAACAGCAAAATTATTAAGGGAAGCAAAATTAGAACTGGGATTGTTTGATGTCTGGCGTTATCTTCACCCAAAGGATAGAACTTTTACTTTTTATTCTGAGGCACACAAAGTATCCTCAAGACTGGATTTTTGTTTTGTTAAAGCATGATCTCCATAGAGTGATTACATGTGAGATTGTCCCTTTTTTATTGGCAGACCATTCTGCAGTCGTTATTGAGTTAAACTTTCAAAGGGCATTAAAAATAAGTGTTTGGAGATTTAATAATTCATTACTTATGGAACAAAAGTTTAAAGAAAAAATGACAGAGGCTATTAAAACCTATCTGGATACAAATGATAATAGCGAAACAAATCCTGTACTATTATGGGAAACAGCCAAAGTAGTCCTAAGGGGAGAGATAATAGCATATTCATCTTGGAGGAAAAAAACTGAGAGAGAATAAACAAAGGTTAATAGAAAATAAAATACAAAAGTTGCAAGAAATACAATTGAGGGATACAATATTAGAAAAAGAATTGAATGATGCAAAAAAGAATTAGAAAATATGGATTCAGAGAATATGGTAAAGGATTTTACTTTTGCTAAACAATTATTCTATGATAATAGTCCCAAAGCTCAACGAATTTTGGCCTCCAAAATAAAAAAGAATAAAGAAAAAGTAGCAATTAATACAATTATGGATGATATAACGCCAAGGAGAGGGGTACAAGAAATTTGAGCTTGTTTTAGGAACTACTATGAAAATTTGTATAATTCAGAAGTAAAGGATTCGGTCACGCAGTCAATTGAAAGTTATCTGGATGAGTTAAGATTACCATCTGTTACGGAAACTCAGAATGAAAGCTTGGTAGAAAATATAACCTTATTGGAAATAATAAAAACTATTGAAAAGGGGAAATTGGGGAAATGCCCTGGAGAAGATGGTTATACTTATGAGTTTTATAAAGATTATAAATACCTTATTGCACCAGTTTTATATAGAGTGTTTAATGAGGTATTACAAACAGGAAAATGGCCAGATACTTGGAAAAATGCAATTATAACAGTAATAGCTAAAGAAGGGAAAGACCCAAAACAATGTTCTTCATATAGGCCAATTTCACTTTTGAACGTTGATCAGAAAATTTTTACATCCATTATGGCAAATAGAATTTTGGATATATTACCTTGTATTATAAATTTGGACCAAACAGGTTTTGTTAAAAATAGATTTCTTGGTGACAATGTACGCCGAACCCTTGATGTGATTGACTATGCTAGAAAAACAAAACAACAAATGATAGTGCTTACACTGGATGCAGAAAAAGCATTCGATCAAGTGTCTTGGCCTTTTCTTTTTGCAGTTTTGAATAAATTTGGTTTTCACATGAAATTTATTAATTTAATGAAGGGTATGTACAATGAAGCATCAGCTAGAGTGAAAGCTATGGGTTCGCTATCGAAACCCTTTCAGATAAAAAGAGGGGTAAAACAGGGGGATCCGCTTTCCCCACAGATTTTCGCCATGTGCATTGAGCCACTGGCGGAATACATACGAATAAGTATGAGTATAAAGGGTGTTAGGATACAAGATGAAGAACACAAACTCGCGTTATATGCGGATGACGTTATAATATTCCTAACTGATATATATAAATCATTACCAGCGCTTTTGGAAGAAATTGGGAAATACGGGTCCTTATCTGGCTATAAATTAAATTCAGCTAAAACTAAAATTATGGAAATAGGATGTAACCTCTAAACAGCATTTAAAGGCGCTCTAAGCGAATAATGTGCGACGTCACTTCCTGTTGATGTTTGAACTGTTTTCAAACAGACAGAGCGTAGCTAACTCCTCCCCCTCCCCCTCCCTTCCGTGCTTTCATGAACGCGCCCAACCCCCACCCCCAAATCCTTTTTGTCGTTTATTGGCTGGAATACTTTGTTTTGTTTTGTGATGCTAGGTTTGGCCATTTGTTGATATTGCCGTTTGTGAAGCCTGGGCTGTCTACAGAGATCGCGGTTTTTTACAGTTTGATCAGCGGACAGGCAGCAAGCAGATAGTGAGGAGATGTTTCCGGTATGTAACAAAAAATGTTTTATGGTCTAAAACGCGTGAATTCGCTTAGAGCACCTTTAAGAAAAGGTTTAAGTTGAAATGGAATCAGAACAAAATAAAATATTTAGGCATTAAAATTCCCAGAGAAATTGACGAATTGTATTTCTGTAACTATAAAACTTTGGAAAATTCCCTAAGGCAGGATTTTAGATGCTGGAAGATCCTGCCCCTTACAATTTTTGAAAAAATAAGAATAATAAAAATGAATGTATTGCCACGTTTTCTATTTTTCTTCCAGAACCTCCCTTTGTATTTAACAAGCTCACGCTTTAAGGAATGGGAAAGAATGCTAGGAAAGTTTATTTGGGATGAAAAAAAACAGAGGGTAAAACTTAAATATCTACAACAAAATAACGAACAAGGTGGGTTGGGTCTACCAAATTTGAGTCATTATTATTATGCAGCCCAAGTTAAAAGTATTTTAGTTTTGATGAATAATAAAATGAATCCTAAATGGAAATCTATTGAGATCAAAATGATAAACTCACCCACCTCCCTAATCTTCTCAGGACAAACGGCAGAAAGAGTTAAGTATATAAATCACTCTATTTACCATACATGGAAGAGCTGGAAAGGATTATGTAAAACTATGAAAATAAAACCAAGGGATACGGTTTGTCTGAGGGAAATTGATCAGGACCCAGATTTCACTCCAAATCGTACAAATGTGATTTTCAGGATATGGGAAACCAAAGGTCTTACAAGATTTCATAAAATGATTCAAGACCATATGGTAGATACATTTGAAAATTTGTCGAAGGACTATAATCTTTCAAGTAATAATTTTTTTGGTTACCTCCAAGCAAGGAGTTATATAATAACAAATATACAGTCCTTCCAAGACCCTAAACCTATTGTGGAATATATTCTGAAAGTCTATGAAAAGTTGAGTTTTAAAAATGTAATCGGTCAAATTTATAATATCTTAAATAATAACAAAGATGACCAGCCTAATAAAATGATAAATTCTTGGGAGAAAGACATCGGAATAAATGTGACTGAAGAGGAGTGGAGTCAGGCATGTAAAAATGTTTTTGGTTATGTTAAGTCTCCCTATTGGCAGGAATATGCATGGAAGATATTGGTTAGATTTTTTATAACACCTTTGAAAATTAGTAAATATACAAACCAAAAACAATATTGCTGGAGAGAGTTTGGGGAATGTAATGTTGATTTGACTCATATCCTTTATACATGTTCAAAAATCCAACAATACTGGGTTAAGGTGTTGGAACTAATACATTTAATTTGTGGTAAAAATCTTAATTTTGGTCAACTACATGTTATGCTTGGTATACAGCCAGAAGGGTTAAACAAAGAGCATTACTATATCTTCTGGGTGTTGAGAATTACCGCTATTAAACAAGTAACTCGAGGATGGAAAAAAGCTGACACTCCCAGGTTGGATAAATGGATTGAAGCTGTAGAAAACATGTATGAAAATGAAATGATAACACATAAAATGAAAGGTAAAATGAGTTTATTTAAGATGAGATGGTCTGCATATGTTAATCAAATCTTGAGTAATAAACCTAGGTATGGATTGGGACCTGTGTAATTAGATGAAGCAGGGACGTATTTTGAGTGATATATGATGTAACTACATGGAAACTTGGATGATATGTAGGCATTGTATGTTTTTTCTGTCTTTTTATGTTTATTTATTATTATTTTTTTTTTGCTTTGTCATTCACGGTGTGGTAAGGAAGGAGAAAAGGGGAGGAAAAAAAATGTATATGTATTGTGTCAATTTTGTTGTGTTGATTGTAGGATAGCAATGCGAACAATGTCACAATAAAAAGTATAAAAAAAAAAAACAATGTTAGTGTTCCTGAGTATAGAATCTCCAATGACCAGGGCACTTTTAAAAGGTGTTTCAGCTGGTGTACTCCTTAGGGGATCGAATCTGTTAGAAACTACCGTAACGTTATGGGTCTTAGAAGGACGCCGTTTATGACTATGCCGCCTGACAGTCACCCAGTTAGACCGCCGACTTGACTCTGATGTTGGAACCGAGCCATGTGTATTTTGATAAACACTATGCACGCTCGATACAGTATTTGTAATATTTACATTAGCATCTGATGTCGGAACCGAGCCATTAGTCTTTTCGCTCGATAGATTATTTGCAACAGTAACATAGCGGTTTTGCTATCCTCAACTAGCGTTCGCCCAGCAAACACAGAACGTTCCCCTAACGTTAGTTTTTGGTTATATTTTGGTTATTTTTTTGGGAACCAAATAATAACGTTCTGGGAACGTTCTTTTTAGGTTTTATTTTTTGCAACCATAAAATAACGTTCCCATAACGTTGCAGGGTGGTTATTTTTAAATAACCTAAAAATAACTTATACAGAACGTTATTTTTTGGTTATTTTTTTGGAACCATAAAATAACGTTCCCATAACGTTGCAGGGTGGTTATTTTTAAAATAACCTAAAAATAACTTATACAGAATGTATTTTTTGGTTATTTTTTGGTTATTTTTGGGAACCATAAAATAACGTTCCCATAACGTTGCAGGGTGGTTATTTTTAAAATAACCTAAAAATAACTTAAACAGAACGTTATTTTTTGGTTATTATTTTGGAACCATAAAATAACGTTCCCATAACGTTGCAGGGTGGTTATTTTTAAAATAACCTAAAAATAACTTATACAGAACGTTATTTTTTGGTTATATTTTGGTTATTTTTTGGGAACCATAAAATAACGTTCCCATAACGTTGCAGGGTGGTTATTTTTTAAATAACCTAAAAATAACTTATACAGAACGTTATTTTTTGGTTATTTTTTGGTTATTTTTTGGGAACCATAAAATAACGTTCCCATAACGTTGCAGGGTGGTTATTTTTAAAATAACCTAAAAATAACTTATACCTAACGTTCTTTAATGGTTATGTTTAGGTTATGTTTTTTTTTAGGAAATTAAGTAAAAGCATAATTAAACCCATTATTTCTGAAGTGAGCATGTCTGTTATGCGCGTGCTCCTGCTTACCTCGCGCTCTTCACGAGCACCCGCTTTCTCTTGTACGCGAATTCGCATAATTTAAAAAATAACGGTCGTTAACGGTTTTCTTTCCTCAGAGACATACATTATATTAGCGTTTCTTTTTTCTCTTTCTTTCTTTCTTAAGTAACTTAAATATGTGAGAAAAAATGTATATATGAGTGATTTCCGATCGATTTGAGGAGAATATGATGAGAATATGATGTTAGAAACTTTTTATTGTCGAATAAACGAATAGCCGCCTAACTGTGGTAAGATCTTTTTACCTAAAGTGAATGAAATGTTTATTTATTTGGCATTTGGTTTTTACTTCATAGTCTAACATTATTTAAGCGATTTATTTTCTTTCTTAGTTTCTTTAATATGTGAAAACGAAAATATATTTTAATGATTTCCATGAAGGAGAATGTGATGTTAGAAGCTTTTGATTGTTGTAAAAACTGAGAGCTATTCGGCTAACGTTAAACTGATCTGTTAACCTGAAGTGAATGAAATGCTTATGTATTTGTTGTCAATAGCTTTTACCTCAGTCTAACATTTATTCTATTTATTTTCTTTCTTCATTTAGTAACTTATATTTGAGAACTAATATATATTTTAGTGATTCCCGTCTATATGAAGAGAGGATGTTTTTGATTATTGTAATAATGGAGAGGCGGCTAACTGCTGTGGTAAGATTTTTTAATCCAAAGTAAATTAAATGTTTATTCATTTTTAATAAATATCTGTTTTAAGTCTTCTTTATTGTATTGAAGTCATTTATATATTTGATAAAATACAATGCTATCTAAATTCAATGTGTGGTGGGTTGAGTTTTTATTTTATTTAAAATAACCTGTGTTATTCATCTAATGTTTTAATAGACATTTTTTCAGTAATAAAATAATTTAATTGTTATAAATGTTGTTATTAATATATTGGTTTATTCCTTTTTATATGGAAATGTGTTTAACTTATTTTGGATAGATATGATAGAAAAAAACACAACATGGAATGTACCAATAGACGTGCCATACTTCACTGCAGCTAGAATCTTGAGCTCTGCGCGCTCTTTCAGTGCGTGCACGGAGCCGCGGCAACGCGCACTGTCCTGTAGATCATTAAACTGTTTTTGTTCCATGTCAACTGTGCATACTCCCAGCAAAAATGTTTGGTTCCCAAAACGTTCTCCTAACGTTCGAATAACGTTCCCATAACGTTAGTTTTTGGTTCCCATAACGTTATTTTTTTAAGGTTTGTTTTTGGTTAGCCAGGAAAGTTTTCTTTACGAAAATAGAACGTTATTTTTAGGTTAGTTTAACGTTCCCCTAACGTTATAATAACGTTAGGAGAACGTTAGTTTTAGGTTAGTTTAAAGTTTTTCTAACGTTCCCCTAATATTATTCTAACGTTATAATAACGTTAGGAGAACGTTAGTTTTAGGTTAGTTTAAAGTTTTTCTAACGTTCTCCTAACGTTATTCTAACCTAAAACTAAC
The DNA here is from genome assembly GCF_030506205.2 of Paramisgurnus dabryanus. Classification (NCBI taxonomy): domain Eukaryota; kingdom Metazoa; phylum Chordata; class Actinopteri; order Cypriniformes; family Cobitidae; genus Paramisgurnus; species Paramisgurnus dabryanus. The sequence goes on along the minus strand of NC_133344.1, from coordinate 6,451,575 downwards.
GTTCTCCTAACGTTATTATAACGTTATCATAACGTTAAACTAACCTAAAAATAACGTTCTATTTCCGTAAAGAAAACTTTCCTGGCTAACCAAAAACAAACCTAAAAAAATAACGTTATGGGAACCAAAAACTAACGTTAGGGGAACGTTTTTAGAAACAAAAACTAACGTTAGGAAAACGTTTTGGGAACCAAAAATTGTTAGCTGGGCGGATGCGCGATTCTAGTTCAGCAACCTTCTCAGTTAACCTTAATACTTCAATACACTTAGTGCATGTAAACCCCTCTATGCTAACAGCAGAAGCTAAACTATACATGTGGCAAGTAGTACATGTTATAATAACAAGCGGAGTCTTACCGCTTTCATGCTGGGCGATGGCGTCTTCGTTTACCCGAACGCGGTCCCCGGAGCTGCATCGCGTGGGGTGTTCGGTTGTGACGCGCCTCGGTCACCTGCGAACATCTGGGGCCAGGGTGATGTGGGGCATGCTGAATCTGCGAAGGCCGGGCAGCGGTTCCTCCACAGCTTCCCGATCGCTTTCATGTTGGGCGATGGGGTCTCCGTTCAGTCGTTCACGGTCCGTGAAGCTGCATCGCGTGGAATGCTCGTTTGTTGCGCACCTCGTTCGCTTGTGGACGTCGGAAGGCAGGGTGAAGTGGGCGCTAGTCATAAGTAAAGTTAGTTTTTATGTCTAAAGAATAACTTAATTTAGTTACGACTTCAATGCGCGCGCATATATAACGCAGCCACACGTGTATGACGTGTCTTGTGGTAAAACTGCCGACCAATGGGATCTCTGGATCTGGATCCAGCCCCGCCCCCTGGATGCCGTGTTCTGCAGTGAGGCGCTACTGGGGTTACAAGTCCAACTCTCTATCCACTAGGCTATGACTATATGACTGTGTATCAACTGCAGTATTGAGTAAATGTTTGTGTTTAGATTAAAATAATTACAGAGAGATATTGTGGTTATTTAGTGTTTGAACTGCTTAAAATTTTTCTGGCTGCTGGATAAAATTGTTCCTTAGGCTTTACCTCCTGTATACACTTCTGTATGGCCAGAGGACATAGCTGGAAACAGTTTGGTTTGGGGATAAGTGGGCATTTATCGTAGTGTAGTAATTTGAAAGATGGCTGCCAAACCACGCTTAACAGGAGTACGTTGAATGTTACATACTAAACCTAAGATTTTTAAACCCTCTTCATTTACTAAACAAAGCAGAAAGTCTAATGAATATCCTACCGTTACTCCAATATCTGGTTTGACGTCCTCTGCTTTGCTAATACTACGTGTTATCGTTTGTTCGTATCGCTACCTTTTGCTACATGAGAAAAATGGAGTCTTTCTTCCAGCCGCAAGAAGTCGATACCTTCTGTTCTCTATCCTATTGAACAACGGCCACTTGAGAGCAAAAACAATAACAAAGAATGATACTGCATCAAGATTGGACTCTCGTTCTGGACTGTTACACTTTGCAGCAATACTTTTACTAGCTGGTGATGCCTTGTATTTCAAGGGAGGTTGTCTTCTGATTTAAGCGAGCTTGTGTTGAGGCTAATCACACCTGTTGTTCCTAGTGGGGTAGAGATACCAGTAGTTCCTTGTGGCATAATACCAAGGCTGACCTCATCAGTGGCTCTCAGTAGACGAGCGCTGTTAGCCGGGGACAAAGACCACCAGCGGCATTATGTGGATCAGAACTGGTGGCCAGGGGATTAAAACCATTAGCGGCATTTAGCGGGGTAGCACCAGCAGCTACTAGTCCAGCAGCTGAGAGGTTGACGGTGTTAGCCGAGAAGTTAGCACCAGCTACTGATGGACCAACAACACCAAGGCTAACAACACCACTGGTTCTCAGCAGTCCGGCAGCCGGGGAGGCGGTGTCATCGGCGGTCTCTAGCGGAGCAGCACAGAGGATAATTCCATCGCCGGCTGCCAACGGGGAAGCGTCGACGGCAATCACCCCAGAAGATGTAAGACTTTCATCCTCATCGGTGTCGGCTGTGGGACTAACATCGCCAGAGGTTGGCAGCGGACCAGTGCCAAGGCTAACTTCATTAGCAATATGTAGTGACAACTCAAACATCAATGACATTAAGGTCAAATTTAGAAAGCCTGTGTTAAAAAAAACATCGTAGAACTAAATATTCCAGACCCTTAATTAATCGAGAACAGTCTGGGACTCTACCTACAAACCTTAGGGACTGCTATGCGGACATTTAAATGTGAGAAGTCTCAGAAATAAGTGTAAACAACTAGAGCATCTCCTAGTTGATTCAAATATTGATTGTTTAGGAATATCTGAAACTAACATCAGCTGAAGCCCTGGTAAATATGCCTGGGTATCATGTGTTTAGAAAGGATAGGGAGAAAGGTAAAGGTGGGAGAGTATTGCTCTATGTCAGAAATACCTGGTCTTGCAGACAGCTTGAATTGGCAATTGATATTATATTTGATTGTGTTGGTGTGGAAATCACTTTGTCAAATGAAATGTATTTATTTTACTATGCATTTATCGACATCCATCTATGAAGGTAGAATTTTATGACCAGTTAAAAAATTTGTTGAAATCCTGTGACCAAAACAAAGAGATTATAATTATAGGTGATTTTTTTTTTTTTTTTTTTTATAACTTATGTTTTTGGGCTGTTTTTTGCCTTTATTAGATAGATAGTATTGTAGGAGAGGACAGGAAAGTATAGGGTGGAGAGAGGGGTATGGGATCGGCAAAGGACCTCGAGCCGGGATTCGAACTCGGGTCACCGAAAGTGCGTCTGCACCATATGTCGGAGCACTTGCCCACTACACCATCGGCTCCGACAATTATAGGTGATTTTAATATAAATTGGGATGATAAACATGGTAGGAAAAATCTTAAACGATCCACAGATTATTTTAACCTAGAACAATTTATTGAAAAGCCAAGTAGAATAACAAATGACTCCCAGACAAGAATAGATATTTTGTTCACTAATAAGCCAAACCGAATTATTAAGACTGAATTTTTTAACTGGTTTATCAGACCATAATATTATTTTATTTTCTAGGAAACTATCAAAACAGAGGTATCACACATGAAATACTGCTCCTCATTCCTCTGATGTTAAATTAAATTTTATACCTGAAAATCAAATACAGAACCTTAATACAGCCTTGAAAATGGTTGATTGGGATGAAACATTATTCCCAAAAAATATAGAAAGCAGTTATATCTCTTTCATCAATAAGCTTACAGAGGTGATGTCCTCTTTCACCTGTAGGGGGAGCCGTGGGGCTAAGAAGGGAAATAATTTACCATGGTTGAATCAAACGTGTAAAAAGCTTTTAAAAATAAGAGATATGTTGCTTAAACAATACTTGAAATCTGGTTTACCTACTGATATGGAAAAATTCACACATGCACGTAATAAAGTTATACAAACTATAAGAAAAGCCAAAGCAGATTTTTTCGTGTCCAATATAGAAAGTACAAGAGGTAACGGGAAAAAAACATGGCAAATTTTAAACAAACTATTAGGTAAACACAATGAAAAGGAAAATAAATCTATTGAGTTAGTTGTGAATAATCCCCTGATTAAAGATCCTAAGATCGTGGAAAACACTCTTAATAATTATTTCATAAACAGTATATCTGAAATAACAAGGCAATTTGTTCCTTCTAATATTCTACCTCGACTTATAAATGAAGATCAACCCATCTTTCACATCCAAAATATAACGGAGGCAGAGGTAATAAAGATAATTACTGCTCTTAAAAACTCCAAAGCTAGGGATGTTCACGGTCTAGACACTAACTTTTTAAAAACCCACTTTGATGCATTGGTACAACCCATTACTCTTATGGTTTATCAATCAATAAGTCAAAGGGTAGCTCATCATATTGGAAAGAGGCTATTATCACTCCTATTTTAAAATCAGGGTTAAAAACAGAGGTCTCCAACTACCTTACAATTAGTATCTTGCCAATAGCTTCTAAGGTAATTGAGAAGTGGGTAGCAAAACAACTGGTAGAACATCTGTATAAAGGTTTCACCCCACTGCATTGTATGCAGTTTGGGTTCCGGCCCAACCATTCTACGGAGACAGCAAATAGTTTTTTAGTTGAAAAAAATCAAGTGTTGATTGGATAAGAGTCCTTGTGTAGGAGCCGTATTTTTAGACCTTAAAAAGGCGTTTGACAGAGTGAACCATCAAGTACTGCAGACTAAACTCACACATTTTAACTTTTCTACAGATGCTTTATCATGGTTTCAATCTTATTTATCAAATAGAACACAACGTGTAAGTATTGATGGCGTTAAATTCTTTTCACTTCATAATCATGTTGGAGTTCCGCAGGGCTCCATTCTTGGGCCTCTATTATTTTCCATGTACATTAATGATCTTCCAACTGTTTGTTTGGACCTTAATGTACAGATGTATGCAGATGACGCTGTGATCTTCTTACATGGCAAAGAAGCAAAGACTACAGATCTAATGCAATAACTAAAGTTCAAAATTGGTTAAATCGAATTTGTCTTATTCTTAATACCAAAAAGACGGTTGTCATGATGTTTACAAAAAAACCTGAGAAAATAAAAACTAAAGAATCTGTTTGCAAGATGCCTGTGAAAAAACTATCAACAAGAAGTAGATCTTCTGTGTTTTTGGGAGGTGAAGAATTGGAGTTGGTGGATCAGTTTAGGTATCTTGGGGTTATATTAGACTCAACCCTTACTTTAACAAAGCACATAAAAATTTAATTTAATTTGCAAAACTATAAATAAATTAGGTCTTTTATTACAACAGAGGCCGCAAAATTCTATCTCCACTGTATGATTTTTTTTCTCATATTGAGTATTGCTTCACAGTTTGGTCATTTGCCAGTGTCACTGCATTAAAACCCATAGATCAACTTTATAAAAAAGCAATTAAGGTATTTGATAGGAAACCACAGATGTTTCACCATTGCTCAATTCTAGAAAAGCATACATTTTTGTTTTAAAAATGTTAAAGTCTTTAAACGCAGCTGTCTTATCTATAGGTCAATGAATGGAATGGCCCCACCACCCCTGGGGGACTTCATAAAAAAGAGAAATAATACGAGGTCAATTTCTCGAGGGGACTGTAAAGTACCGTTTAGAAAGTCCACATTTGCGCAAAACGTCCTCTCTATTAAAGGCTGCACAGATTGGAACAGTATGCCAATAGAAATTAGAGATAGTCCTACTTTTGCATCATTTAAGAAGCAGCTTAAAAGATGGCTTAATAATAATAATAAATGTGAACATTAGGTAAAAAGGTAGACTGGTAGGTAGATCAATTTTATTTGTATTTAATAAGATGCATAGTATTCACGTATTTTATATAAAAGTGTTATTATTAGTATTTTACATTGTTTAGGTGCTTTTAATGTTTTTAGTGTTATAGGTTTATTAATAGTTGTGTATGTTGTTTGTTTATTTTGAGTTTGTTTTTTATGTGTGGGACTATGGATGGAAATTAGCATTGTGCTAAATTCGGCGTATTTACGTCAATTCTTATTGTACGTTCATTAATATGCATTGTCCCATCTAAACAAATAAATGAAATGAAAAATGATCAGAGCCGATCCTCCCTATACGCAGGCTACGCGAGCTGCGTAGGGCGCGCACCACTAGGGGGCCCCCCCATGTTCTTAACTTCATGCAGCGCTGCACAGACCAGCCGTCGAGTGACATCAATGTGCCGCAGGAGCCATTTGAAATTATAACAAGCAGTCTGATCTCACGATACTTTAATTCCAGTTGTCAGTCCATCTATGCAGCTCCACATGCGGTTGACGTGCCTATCAACATGCATCTTCATTCGGAAATTAAAGCTATCCACCCGGAGCAGGAAAGACAAGCACATTACAGTGTTAAGGTTTCTCTCCAGTGTGAACTTTCTGATGGGCTTTGAGTTGACCTGAATAAGCAAACGTCTTGTCACACTGAGAGCATTTGTAAGGTTTTTCACCTGTATGAATTCTCAGGTGTGTCACTAAACTGTCATGTCGATTAAAACTCTTCCCACAGACCCTACAGTGATGATTTTTTTCTCCAGTATGAATTCTCTGATGAACTCTTGATTGAGATGAATCAGAGAAGTTCTTCCCACAGACACTACAGTGATAAGGTTTCTCTCCAGTGTGAACTCTCTGATGGACTTCTAAATGACATGACCTAGAGAAGCTCTTCCCACAGTGAATGCAGACGTAAGGTTTTTCTCCAGTATGAAATCTCTGATGAACTATTAATTGAGATGAACTAGAGAAGCTCTTCCCACAGACACTACAGTGATAAGGTTTCTCTCCAGTATGAACTCTCTGATGGACTTTTAAATGACCTGACTGAGCAAACGTCTTGTCACACTGAGAGCATTTGTAAGGTTTTTCACCTGTATGAATTCTCTTGTGATTACGCAAGTTATTCAAATGACTAAAACTCTTCCCACAGAGACTACAGTGATGAGGTTTCTCTCCAGTGTGAACTCTCTGATGGGATTTTAAGTAAGATGAATAAGCAAATGTCTTGTCACACTGAGAGCATTTGTAAGGTTTTTCCCCTGTATGAATTCTCAGGTGTGTCACTAAATTGTCATGTTGATTAAAACTCTTCTCACAGACACTACAGTGATGAGTTTTTTCTCCAGTTTGAAATGTCTCATGGATCAGCAGCTGATATTCATGACAGAAACGTTTATCACAGTGTGAACACTGATAGAGTTTCTCCTTAATGTGAGTATTCTGGTGTTTTTTTAATAAATTTGAATCCCTAAAGTTTTTGTCACATTCACTGCACTGATACGGTCTCTCATTGGTGTGTGAAAGCACATGTCTCTTCAGACCACGTTTATAGTTAAATCTCTTCTCACAGTGAGGACACTCGTAAGGTTTTTCTCCAGTGTGAAGTCTCTGATGAATTTTAAGATTGTCTTTGGTTCTGAAGTATTTTCCACATTCATTGCAGTTGAAAGGCTTTTCATCACTGTGTGTCCTCATGTGAACATTTAGTTTAGAGGAAGAGACACAAATCCTCCCACACTGCTCACAGTGAAACTGCTTCTTCTTCTTCTTCTTCTCTGTGTGCTCTTCTGAATGAAGTTTCTTCTCTTGTAAGGTAGTAAAGCTGATCTCAGATCTGGTGAAGAGTTTCTGTTCTGTGTGTTTTCTCTCATGTCTCTCTAAATGTCTCTGTGAGCTGAATGTCTTTCCACAGGTGATGCAGGAAAAAGTTTGTGCTGTCAGTCGCTCTTTTGATGTTGAGGACTTTATTTCTATATCCAAACATGAATCACTCTTCACATCTGAAAAGAAACATGAAACAATTAAATTGCCTTTTCACTCTTATTTACACAAAGGAGGATGAAAAATTGAGATTCTGTATCTTTTTCTAGATTCACTCATATAGATAAGAGGAAAATTTAACTGCAGTAGCCACCGTTCAACCTAAAGAGGGCAGCACTCAGATGTTTTTACACCATATATTGTACCATTGAAACACTTTATACCCAAATGTAAAAAAAGTTACTCAAATCAATGAACAGCATTAATAAAGCCCCATTCTTACATATCTGATCTGTAAGAATGGGGCTTTATTAGTGTTTCAGCTATATGCATTCTACTGTGGCGGCCCGCCACGCCTAAAACGATCCCGCCACGCCTGCGGTTGTGGATAGAAGGAATAGAGCAAACGAAATCTTGCCAGATGAGCACTGTTTTATGCTAATTCTTCACCCAAATTTAACTCTAAACACAAATACAGCCTAAATCCTAAAGCTAGGGCCACTGTTTTCATCCTACCTCCAAATATGATCATAAACATTTTGGCATTTGCTGAATTCCTTCTATACAAAAGCCACGGCAGCAGCTCGCAGAATCAAGCTACCGAAATGTCATCCCTGCCAGACTGGCTGTCTTAAAGAAATAAATTCCTTTCTGGATTCTCGTTGTTCACTCATTTATTAATAAATCTCCTAAGATATAATTTTCCCCATGGGTTTAGTTTCATGCGCAAATAGATTTAAATCAACAGATGATGATTACGTCTCTCTTTTGAGAAATAATAATAAAATAAATAAGCCTACACTAAATAAATAATTAGCAGACTGCCAAAACGAATAAAAAAGCATTTAAGTTTCTGTTCTTTTTTATGACGCGCTCTAAAACCAGCAGCAGAAAGCAGAAATGTTTTTAATGATTTTAAATAAGCACAATGTTTTCTCCTTATTGTGAGTGTACACAAATAAAAGTACACGATTTACAGTTTAGAATGTTGTTTTACGTTTATCTGTATGACTATAAATTTAGGGTAATTTAAGGTGCAAGGTCACCACCACGCATATGCTGTACATGACGCATATAGACGAACGCAGGGCAGGGCTGCGAGAAAAGACTTTAAACTATTGATTTAACATTAAGGGTGTCACAGTTTCGATTTTAAATTGAAATCGATCGAAATTAAGTCACAGCTTCGAACTTCGAATTAAAAAATGGGATCGTCGATGCTGCCACGCCTCCATGTCACGTCCGGTCGGCTTGCCAAGAGAGGGAAAAAAACTCTCAGAGATGCCTTTAAAAACATCTGTCCAGCGGAACGCGATCATATTTTAAACACGAGGGATGCTACAACTCCTTGAAATGCATATCATAAACAGGATTACTACCTAGTTATCTGCCTTTGGACAGAGCGCAGCTCTCTGCACGTGCGCGAGAGTGAGAGAGGCGCAAAGATGCAGCGGATTATATTTGAAACAAAAGGGATAGTTTGCCTCAGCTCGCATGAAACGCATAAAACTGAACAAATACATAAGGATTACTACTTTAGTTTATGTTTAGACTTCGGACAGATGCGCGAGCACGTGCACGTGAACGTGAGACAGAGAAGCGCAGCTGCTTATGATGCTGGATTTATTTCAGATGCTATGAGTCCAAGACACGCGCATTAAGTCCATGTGCATTAAGTCCATGTGCGTGCAAGAAGGAATCCTCTCTCTACAAGCTCTCGCGTTAAGTGAAGCCCACAAACCCCCATGCGAGTTGTGCAATGTGCATGTTATGTTAAAATATAGTAATAATAATAATAAATAATGGCATATCATTTTTGTCTTCAAAAAAATATGTAAAAATCGAGAATCGGATCGAATCGTGACCTTAGAATCGAAAATGTAATCGAATCGAGGATTTAGAGAATCGTGACACCCCTATTTAACATATTACGAGTTTTTTGGACATTCTTTGGAATCACTGTACTAATATCATCAACTTATGAGGCCATTAGTTATTCAGAATATTGAGAGTGAGGAGTCACGTGCCAATTTGGGCGGGGTCTGGGCCGGTCAGCCATGAAGGTAGGAGACGCAATCGGTTGCCAGGGGCAGGCCCGGGGTGGGTAATCGGGAGAACCGGGAGAATTCCCGGTGGGCCGCTTCACTTATGGGCCGGTCGAGTTTTTTTTTTTTTACATTTGTCACGTTAGTGAGTTTATCTTCTCTTAAATGATACTTCACACGTTTCGCATTGACACTGCAGCGCGCAGCCTCTGCATGGGTTGTACCATGTGAGGGAGTTTTCCCCTCCCCTCCCATAGAGTTGGTTCTGTCCATAGCACGTCCAAAAAAACTTTTCTCCGGTAGGCTGGGCCGGCCCTACCGTAACAATACGCGTCTGAGAGGAGGAGGGCGATAAAAACAGGTTGAAGAAAAAATCCATTGGAGGAGGATGCTGCCAAATGTGCCAAACCTACAGATTTATTTTCAAACAAAAGGACAAACAAAAGTGGCAACAGGTAACTTAAGAGAAATAAGCCTAGTAATGATTAGCATTAGCAACATAATACACGGCTAATACCGTTGTCAAACTATTTACAAGCCAAACATTTTTTTGTTAAAATATTAGCCTTTTGTGTATACATGGCGATTCATAGACTTTGCAAATATTATGCAAGCAGCTTCTGAGCAGTCCCCCGCAGAAAATGAGGAGGCCATGAGAAAACAATATGAATTAAAGTTATTTAACCCTCAGGCTGTGTTCAGAACCCTATAACACCTTTTGTTTTCCCAGTCAAAAATGACCAGCCTAAAAAAAGCTTATAAATAACTTGTTATGCCATTTACCAAATATTGTATTCAATATTTTTGTCAAATTGTTTTCTTTTTTAATTAGGACTTTTATATTTCTATTTGCATTAATCATCGGCCTCATTAGCAATGCTAATAATTTATCAACCTTTCCTTGTGGAATACACTCTAAAAAGGGCTAGGTTATTTATATATTTTATATATTGGACAGAACACGCTGCTGGGTTAAAATTGACCCAGTGCTGGGTTGTTTTAACCCAACTGTGGGTTATTATAATCCATGGTTGCATAACAACAACCCAACATTGGGTTATTTTTAACCCAGCATGTGTTTTGTCCAATATTTACCCATTATGAGTAAAAAGTAACCAAGCCTATTTTAGACTGTAGAGGAATATTTTTGTTAACTTCTTATCTTAAGTGAAATATTATTTAACTTTTACCTTATTTGTTGAACCATGATATTAATAAAAACTATAGTAAGAGCTGAACTGTTGCTTTATTATCTAATTTGAAAAAAGTGCTAATTTGGAATAACACTATGGAAAAAGTGGGCCGGTTTTGGGCCTGAAACTCCCGGGCTGAAAAGTGGCCCCACTCCGGCCCTGGCCAGGGGCAACTTCACAGAGGTGCGACTTCCAGAGCCTTTAATTTATTATTTCGGCAAGACAGAAACGATCTACAAATACGATAAAGAAAACGAATAAAGCAATGCAAAAAGATAAGGCGAAAGAAAGGGACCTTACAGGAACAAGCTCACATACAGCGTTGTACTGGCAAAGGTAACTCAAGTTTCTTCACATGCGTTTAGTGTATTGTAATTACATTGCATTTAGCAAACACTTCTTGACCAAAATGACAAAGTTATTAACTGCGACGGTTTCTAAACACTAGATTGTAACGAGATGTTCAATGTACACAAACGTTTCCAACATGTTTTGATGTAGAATATTTAGGTATTTAGTTGTAATTTGATTCTAGCCCAGTTACACATACTGTTGTACCAGGTTTTTGTGTTGGGGCTGCAAACCAGTTCTGTGTTGGCTATGGTAGTTAGGGGCCAAGCCCGCAGGGCGGTAGGCCACTATTGCGTTTGATGGTTTTCTTATTATTATTATTATTATTATTATTAGGGGTCAAGCACCGAAGGTGCTGAGACACCTATTGGAATTGTACTTTTTTCTTCTTCTTAGCCATTGGTGTCTATGGCAGCCCTATGAACCGTATGTAGGAAAATGATGAAATTTGGCACAGTTGTAGTGGTGGTCATAAATAGTCAGGTGGCCAAAAATGGGGTCTCTAGCAGTAACTCTATAGCGCCACCAGCAGTGCAAAAATTCAATGTTCAAATGGTTATAACTGCAGATCCGTTTGATCTATGAAAATTCTACTTAGTAAACGTGATTGCTCTCCTCATGCTTATTGTTTTTAATACCTTACAGTAAGACTCCACCCATTACAGTAGCAGCCATTTTGAAATGTACAGTATTTTGTTTTTTCGCTACTCCCCTTTCAAATTTGGTGCAATTGTTATGAAATTTGGCACAGGTGATCTTTGGAGTGAGCCGCATAGAAATGACTGAACAGAATTTTGATATTTATCTTTGTTTAAAAGTAATAAATGCACAAACTTAACGAGGTTGACGCAAAAATGGTTTTGAAGCTGTATCTCGGTCATTATTTTATCAATCGAAATGAAATTTGGTACACATCATGTGGACCATGATCTTGGGGTCCATGCCAAATTTGGTGACAGCGCCACCTATGGGTCATGAGATATGAAAATAGGCTATTTTTGCCCATAACTTCTGAACTGCTTGTCAGAAAATTATGATCTTGATGTCTATGGATTGCTTACCTCATGCCGCATCTGTCGATGTGTATTATGCCGGGTTTGACCGAACCACCTGTCTGCCATTTTGAAATTTAACATAAATTGTTATATTTTTTGAACTATTTGACATATCCGCACAAAAATTGGTAAGGAGCTTTGACATGATGTCCTGAAGATACCTGGGAAGTCAGAGTACAGCGCCACCTAGGGGTTATAAACTATTACAATTCTTATTGATATTATACTGTTATCTCTTTCTGCTGCCCAATGAACCGTGTCAACTGAGTGGCGCATCTAGTTAATCGTATGCATTGAGATTCTGAGATCCTGGGTTCGAATCCCACATGAGTCACGTATTTTGTTCTTCCTCATCAATTCTTCTAAACCTGTCTGTAGTTCACATGTGTTCTATTTTTCCATGTTTGCTGTTGTTGCTCTGCATTGTGGTGGTTCTGCTCTATGATTCCTGAGCCTTGCGTTTTTGATGCAATTTATGGTGCTTGCTGTGCTTTGTGAGCTTGCTGTGCTTTGTGTGCTTGCTGTGCTTTGTGAGCTTGCTGTGCTTTGTGAGCTTACTGTGCTTTGTGTGCTTGCTGTGCTTTGTGAGCTTGCTGTGCTTTGTGAGCTTGCTGTGCTTTGTGAGCTTGCTGTGCTTTGTGAGCTTGCTGTGCTTTGTGTGCCTGCTGTGATTTGTGTAATTGCTCTGCTTTGTGTGCTTGCTGTGCATTGTGAGCTTGCTGTGCTTTGAGTGCCTGCTGTGATTTGTGTAATTAATGTGCTTTGTGTGCTTGCTGTGCTTTGTGAGCTTGCTGTGCTTTGTGTGCTTGCTGTGCTTTGTGTGCTTGCTGTGCTTTGTGTGCTTGCTGTGCTTTGTGTGCTTGCTGTGCTTTGTGTGCTTGCTGTGCTTTGTGAGCTTGCTGTGCTTTGTGTAATTGCTGTGCTTTGTGTGCTTGCTGTGCATTGTGAGCTTGCTGTGCTTTGTGTGCTTGCTGTGCTTTGTGTGCTTGCTGTGCTTTGTGAGCTTGCTGTGCTTTGTGTGCCTGCTGTGATTTGTGTAATTGCTCTGCTTTGTGTGCTTGCTGTGCATTGTGAGCTTGCCGTGCTTTGTGTGCTTGCTGTGCTGTGTGTGCATTGCGCCGAAGGTGCTTGACCCCGTGTTGCTGCTTGCAGCTATATTTATTATTATTATTATTATTAGGGGTCAAGCACCGAAGGTGCTGAGACACCTATTGTAATTGTTAGTATTATTATTAGGGGCCAAGCACCTATGGTGCTGTGGCACCTATTGTTTCTGTTAGTATTATTCTTCTTAATCTTAATCTTCCCCAATGGGAGTCTATGGCAGCCCTATGAACCGTATATAGGAAAATGATGAAATTTGGCACAGTTGTAGTGGTGGTCATAAATGGTCATTTGGCCAAAAATGGGGTCTCTAGCAGTAACTCTATAGCGCCACCATCATCTCAAAAATTCAATGTTCAAATAGTTATAACTCATGATCCATTTGCTCTATGAAAATTCTACTTAGTACACGTGATTGCTCTCCTCATGCTTATTGTTTTTAATACCTTACAGTAAGACTCCACCCATTACAGTAGCGGCCATTTTGAAATGTACAGTATTTCGTTTTTTCGCTACTCCTCCTTCAAATTTGGTTCAATTCTTATGAGATTTGGCACATGTGATCTTTGGAGTGAGCCGCATAGAAATGACTGAACAGAATTTTGATATTTTTCTTTATTCAAAAGTAATTAATGCGCAAACTTAACGAGATTGACGCAAAATTGGTTCTGAAGCTGTATCTCGGTCATTCTTTGATCAATCGAGATGAAATTTGGTACGCTTCATGTTGACCATGAACTGGGGGTCCATGCCAAATTTGGTGACAGCGCCACCTATGGGTCATGAGATAGGAAAAAAGGCTATTTTTGCGCATAACTTCTGAATCGTTTGTCAGAAAATTATGATCTTGGTGTCTACGGATTCCTTGGCTCATGCCGCATCTGTCGATGTGTATTTTGCCGGGATTGACCGAACCGTCTGTCCGCCATTTTGAAATTTGTGATAATTTGCTATAACTTTTGAAGTATCGGATATATCGGCGCAAACATCGGTAGGGAGCTTCGGCATGATGTCCTGAGGAAATCAGAGTACAGCGCCACCTAGGGGTTATAAACTATAACAGTTCTTATCGAATTGCTTATAACTTCTGAATTCTTTGGCATGTAAGCTCTTTTCTGCTGACCCTTGAGCTGTGTCTACTGAGTGGCGCATCTGTTAAGTCGTATGCATAGAGATCCTGAGTTCATGGGTTCGAATCCAGCCTGAGGCAGGTGTTAATTTCTTCTATTAAAGTTTTGTTCTTTCCCACCTATTCTTCCTGACCTGTCTGTAGTTCACATATGTTCTATTTTTGTCATGTTTTCTGTTGCTGCTCTGCACTGCAGTGGTTCTGATCTGTGATTGCTACGTTTTGGGTACTTGCTGCGCCTTGTGTTTTTGATTGGGTGCTCAATGCGAATTGGGTGATTGATACCTTCTATGTTGTTTGCTGTGCTTTGGGTGCTCATTGCGCTAAATCTGCTTGGCCCCAAATCGCTGCTTGCAGCTATATTTATTATTATTAGGGGCCAAGCACCTATGGTGCTGTGGCCCCTTTTGTTTCTGTTAGTATTATTATTCTTCTTAATCTTAATCTTCCCCAATGGGAGTCTATGGCAGCCCTATGAACCGTATATAGGAAAATGATGAAATTTGGCACAGTTGTAGTGGTGGTCATAAATAGTCATTTGGCCAAAAATGGGGTCTCTAGCAGTAACTCTATAGCGCCACCATCATCTCAAAAATTCAATGTTCAAATGGTTATAACTGGTGATTCATTTGCTCTATGAAAATTCTACTTAGTACACGTGATTGCTCTCCTCATGCTTATTGTTTTTAATACCTTACAGTAAGACTCCACCCATTACAGTATCGGCCATTTTGAAATGTACAGTATTTTGTTTTTTCGCTACTCCTCCTTCAAATTTGGTTCAATTCTTATGAGATTTGGCACATGTGATCTTTGGAGTGAGCCGCATAGAAATGACTGAACAGAATTTTGATATTTTTCTTTATTCAAAAGTAATTAATGCGTGAACTTAACGAGATTGACGCAAAATTGGTTCTGAGGCTGTATCTCGGTCATTCTTTGATCAATCGAGATGAAATTTGGTACGCTTCATGTCGACCATGAAATGGGGGTCCATGCCAAATTTGGTGACAGCGCCACCTATGGGTCATGAGATAGGAAAAAAGGCTATTTTTGCGCATAACTTCTGAATTGTTTGTCAGAAAATTATGATCTTGGTGTCTACGGATTCCTTGGCTCATGCCGCATCTGCCGATGTGTATTATGCCGGGATTGACCGAACCGCCTGTCCGCCATTTTGAAATCTGTGATAAATTGCTATAACTTTTGAAGTATCGGATATATCGGCGCAAAAATCGGTAGGGAGCTTCGGCATGACGTCCTGAGGAAATCAGAGAACAGCGCCACCTAGGGGTATAAACTATAACAGTTCTTATAGAACTGCTTATAACTTCTGAATTCTTTGTATGGCATGTAAGCTCTTTTCTGCTGCCCCTTGAGCTGTGTCTACTGAGTGGTGCATCTGTTAAGTCGTTGCATAGAGATCCTGAGTTCATGGGTTCGAATCCCACCTGAGCCAGGTGTTAATTTCTTCTATTATAGTTTTGTTCTTTCTCACCTATTCCTTTTGACCTGTCTGTAGTTCACATATGTTCTATTTTTGCCATGTTTTCTGTTGCTGCTCTGCACTGCGGTGGTTCTGCTCTGTCATTGCTACGCTTTGGGTTCTTTGCTGAGCCTTGTGTTCTTGATGCACCTTGGGTGCTCAATGCGCCCTGAGTGATTGATAAGTTGTATCTTTCTTGCTGTGCTTTGGGAGCTCATTGCGCTGATGGTGCTTGGCCCCGTATCGCTGCTTGCAGCTATATTTATTATTATTAGGGGCCAAGCCCGCAGGGCGGCAGGCCACTATTGCAATTGATGGTTTTCTTATTATTAGGGGTCAAGCACCGAAGGTGCTGAGACACCTATTGTAATTGTTAGTATTATTATTAGGGGTCAAGCACCGAAGGTGCTGAGACACCTATTGTAATTGTTAGTATTATTATTAGGGGTCAAGCACCGAAGGTGCTGAGACACCTATTGTAATTGTTAGTATTATTATTAGGGGTCAAGCACCGAAGGTGCTGAGACACCTATTGCTATTGTTAGTATTATTATTATTATTCTTACTCTTGTCCAATGGGAGTCTATGGCAGCCCTATGAACCGTAAGTAGTAGAATGATGAAATTTGGCACAGTTGTAGTGGTGGTCCTAAAAAGTCATGTGACCAAAAATAGGGTCTTTAGCAGTAACTCTATAGCGCCACCAGCAGATTAAAAATTCAATGTTCGAACTGTTATAACTGGTGATACATTTGAACTATGAAAAAACTACTTAGTACACGTGATTGCCCTTCTCACATTTATTGCTTTTAATAGCTTACAGTAAGACTCCTCCCATTACAGTAGCGGACATTTTGAAATGTACAGTATTTTGTTTTTTCGCTACTCCTCCTTCAAATTTGATTAAAATGTTATGAGATGTGGCACAGGTGATCTTTGGAGTGAGCCGCATAGAAATGACTGAACAGAATTTTGATATTTATCTTTGTTCAAAAGAAAGAAATGCATGAACTTAACGAGGTTGATGCAAAAATGGTTCTGAAGCTGTACCTCAGTCATTCTTTGATCAATTGAAATTAAATTTGGTACACTTAATGTGGACCATGAACTGGGGGTCCATATCAAATTTGGTGACAGCGCCACCTATGGGTCATGAGATATGAAAAAAGGCTATTTTTGCCCATAACTTCTGAACTGTTTGTCAGAAAATTATGATCTTGATGTCTTTGGATTGCTTACCTCATGCCGCATCTTTCGATGTGTATTATGCCGGGTTTGACCAAACTGCCTGTCCGCCATTTTGAAATTTCACATAAATTGTTATATTTTTTGAACTATTCGAGATATCCGCGCAAAAATTGGTAAGGAGCTTTGACATGATGTCCTGAAGGTACCTGGGAAGTCAGAGTACAGCGCCACCTAGGGGTAATAAACTATAACAGTTCTTATGGAACTGCTTATAACTTCGGAATACTTTGTCTGATATTAATTTCTTTGTGAAATTGTATTCACTGGTTTATGCCGGTTGCAACGATACCTCATTTGTCATTTTCCAACATTCTGTTCATGTGTTATTGTAAAGCATATGGTATATGATTTTTTCGCTACTCCTTTTACAAATTTTGTTTATTTTTTGCCAGGTTCTGCTCGTATAATGTTTGAAGAAATCCGCACAGAAATGACTGAACAGATTTTTGATATTATGTTCTCTTTCTTAGAAAAACCACTCCAAAGGTGACCGTGCCTGTGACGTTGTCTATTTGTCACAGCAAATTAATGTGACTGTATATTACATTGTATAGCATTACTATACATAATGATCTGCTTGTCTTCAATTTCACTTGAGCTCATGTTCATTGTATTTCTGTTATTTCTGCTTCTGCTGTGTCTTTTCTGCATTTTTGGTGATTGACATATGTCAATCCTTGCAGATATCTAATCTTTTTCTGCTGCCCCATGAACTGTGTCAACTGAGTGGCGCATCCAGTTAATTACCTGCATTGAGATTCTGAGTTCTTGGGTTCGAATCCCACATGAGTCATGTATTAGGTTTTTATATTAATGTTTTGTTCTTCCTCATCAATTCTTCTCAACCTGTCTGTAGTTCACATATGTTCTATTTTTCCATGTTTACTGTTGTTGCGCTTCATTGTGGTGGTTCTGCTCTGTGATTCCTGAGCCTTGCGTGTTTGATGCACTTTATGGTGCTTGCTGTGCTTTGTGTGCTTGCTGTGCTTTGTGAGCTTCCTGTGCTTTGTGTGCTTGCTGTGCTTTGTGTGCTTGCTGTGCTTTGTGTGCTTGCTGTGCTATGTGAGCTTGCTGTGCTTTGTGTGCTTCCTGTGCATTGTGTGCATGCTGTGCTTTGTGTGCTTGCTGTGCTTTGTGTGCTTGCTGTGCTTTGTGAGCTTCCTGTGCATTGTGTGCTTGCTGTGCTTCGTGTGCTTGCTGTGCTTTGTGTGCTTGCTGTGCTATGTGAGCTTGCTGTGCTTTGTGTACTGGCTGTGCTTTGTGTGCTGGCTGTGCTTGGTGAGCTTGCTGTGCTTTATGAGCTTGTTGTGCTTTTTGAGCTTGCTGTGCTTTGTGTGTTTGATATGCTTTGTGTGCTTGCTGTGTTTTGTGAGCTTACTGTGCTTTGTGTGCTTGCTATGCTTTGTGAGCTTGCTGTGCTTTGTGAGCTTGCTGTGCTCTGTGAGCTTGCTGTGCTTTGTATGCTTGCTGTGCTTTGTGAGCTTGCTGTGCTTTGTGAGCTTGCTGTGCTTTGTGTGCTTGCTGTGCTTTGTGTGCCTGCTGTGCTTTGAGTGCTGGCTGTGCTTTGTGTGCTTGGTGAGCTTGCTGTGCTTTGTGTGCTTGCTGTGCTTTGTGAGCTTGCTGTGATTTGTGAGCTTGCTGTGTTTTGTGTGCATGCTTTTGGTGCTAATTTTTGCGCTGAAGGTGCTTGGCCCCGAGTTGCTGCTTGCAGCTATATTTATTATTATTATTATTATTATTATTATTATTATTTTGCCCCAATGGGAGTCTATGGCAGCCCTATGAACCGTACATAGGAAAATGATGAAATTTGGCACAGTTGTAGAGGTGGTCATAAATAGTCATGTGACCAAAAATGGGGTCTTTAGCAGTAACTCTATAGCGCCACCAGTAGTCCAAAAATTCAATGTTCAAACTGTTATAACTGGTGAACCATTTGATCTATTGAAATTCTACTTAGTACACGTGATTGCTCTCATCCCGCTTATTGAATTTGATACTTTACAGTAAGACTCCACCCATTACAGTAGCGGCCATTTTGAAATGTACAGTATTTCGTTTTTTCGCTACTCCTTCTTCAAACGTGGTTCAATTCTTATGAGATTTGGCACAGATGATCTTTGGAGTGATCCGCACAGAAATTACCGAACAGAATTTTTATAATTATTTTTGTTCAAAAGTAATAAATGCGCAAACTTAACAAGGTTGACGCAAAAATGGTTCTGAAGCTGTAGCTCG
This sequence comes from Paramisgurnus dabryanus, assembly GCF_030506205.2. Classification (NCBI taxonomy): domain Eukaryota; kingdom Metazoa; phylum Chordata; class Actinopteri; order Cypriniformes; family Cobitidae; genus Paramisgurnus; species Paramisgurnus dabryanus. Next base: position 6,432,441 of record NC_133344.1, on the reverse strand, counting down.
GTCATTCTTTGATCAATTGAAATAAAATTTGGTACACTTAATGTTGACCATGAACCTGGGGTCCATGCCAAATTTGGTGACAGCGCCACCTATGGGTCATGATATTTAAAAAAATGATATTTTTGCCCATAACTACTGAACTGTTTGTCAGAAAATTATGAACTTGCTGTCTATGGATACCTTGCCTCATGCCGCATCTGTCAATGTGTATTATGCCAGGTTTGACTGAACCGCCTGTCCGCCATTTTGAAATTTGACATAAATTGTTATATTTTTTGAACTATTGGACATATCTGCGCAAAAATTGATAAGGAGCTTTGACATGATATCCTGAAGGTACCTGAGAAGTCAGAATACAGCGCCACCTAGGGTTTATAAACTAATTTGACATATGATAATCCTTGTAGCTTTCTAATCTCTTTTCTGCTGCCTCATGAGCTGTGTCATCTGAGTGGCGCATCAAGTTAATCATATGTATTGAGATTCTGAGTTCCTGGGTTTGAATCCCACCTGAGTCAGGTATTTTGTTCTTCCTCATCAGTTCTTCTCAACCTGTCTGTAGTTCAAATGTGTTCTATTTTTACCATGTTTGCTGTTGTTGCTCTGCATTGTGGTGGTTCTTGCTGTGCTTTCTGTGCTTTGTGTGATTTGTGTGCTTGCTGTGCTTTGGGAGTTTGCTGTGCTTTGTGTGCTGGTTGTGCTTTGTGAGCTTGCTGTGCTTTGTGAGCTTGCTGTGCTTTGTGTGCTTGCAGTGCTTTTTTTGTTGCTATGCTTTGTGTGCTTGCTGTGCTTTGTGTGCTTACTGTGCTTTGTGTGCTTGCTGTGCTTTGTGAGCTTGCTGTGCTTTGTGAGCTTGCTGTGCTTTGTGAGTTTGCTGTGCTTTGTGAGCTTGCTGTGCTTTGTGAGCTTGCTGTGCTTTGTGTGCTTGCTGCGCTTTGTGAGTTTGCTGTGCTTTGTGAGCTTGCTGTGCTTTGTGAGCTTGCTGTGCTTTGTGTGCTTGCTGTGCTTTGTGAGTTTGCTGTGCTTTGTGAGATTACTGTGCTTTGTGTGCTTGCTGTGCTTTGCGTGCTTGCTGTGCTTTGTGTGCTTGCTGTGCTTTCTGAGCTTGCTGTGCTTTGTGTAATTGCTGTGCTTTGTGTGCTTGCTGTGCATTGTGAGCTTGCTGTGCTTTGTGTGCTTGCTGTGCATTGTGAGCTTGCTGTGCTTTGTGTGCTTGCTGTGCTTTGTGTGCTTGCTGTGCTTTGTGTGCTTGCTGTGCTTTGTGAGCTTGCTGTGCTTTGTGTGCCTGCTGTGATTTGTGTAATTGCTGTGCTTTGTGTGCTTGCTGTGCATTGTGAACTTGCTGTGCTTTGTGTGCTTGCTGTGCTGTGTGTGCATTGCGCCGAAGGTGCTTGACCCCGTGTTGCTGCTTGCAGCTATATTTAGGGGTCAAGCACCGAAGGTGCTGAGACACCTATTGCAATTGTTAGTATTATTATTATTATTATTCTTACTCTTGTCCAATGGGAGTCTATGGCAGCCCTATGAACCGTAAGTAGTAGAATGATGAAATTTGGCACAGTTGTAGTGGTGGTCCTAAAAAGTAATGTGACCAAAAATAGGGTCTTTAGCAGTAACTCTATAGCGCCACCAGCAGATCAAAAATTCAATGTTCGAACTGTTATAACTGGTGATACATTTGAACTATGAAAAAACTACTTAGTACACGTGATTGCCCTTCTCACATTTATTGCTTTTAATAGCTTACAGTAAGACTCCTCCCATTACAGTAGCGGCCATTTTGAAATGTACAGTATTTTGTTTATTCGCTACTCCTCCTTCAAATTTGATTAAAATGTTATGAGATGTGGCACAGGTGATCTTTGGAGTGAGCCGCATAGAAATGACTGAACAGAATTTTGATATTTATCTTTGTTCAAAAGAAAGAAATGCATGAACTTAACGAGGTTGATGCAAAAATGGTTCTGAAGCTGTACCTCAGTCATTCTTTGATCAATTGAAATTAAATTTGGTACACTTAATGTGGACCATGAACTGGGGGTCCATATCAAATTTGGTGACAGCGCCACCTATGGGTCATGAGATATGAAAAAAGGCTATTTTTGCCCATAACTTCTGAACTGTTTGTCAGAAAATTATGATCTTGATGTCTTTGGATTGCTTACCTCATGCCGCATCTTTCGATGTGTATTATGCCGGGTTTGACCAAACCGCCTGTCCGCCATTTTGAAATTTCACATAAATTGTTATATTTTTTGAACTATTCGAGATATCCGCGCAAAATTTGGTAAGGAGCTTTGACATGATGTCCTGAAGGTACCTGGGAAGTCAGAGTACAGCGCCACCTAGGGGTAATAAACTATAACAGTTCTTATGGAACTGCTTATAACTTCGGAATACTTTGTCTGATATTAATTTCTTTGTGAAATTGTATTCACTGGTTTATGCCGGTTGCAACGATACCTCATTTGTCATTTTCCAACATTCTGTTCATGTGTTATTGTAAAGCATATGGTATATGATTTTTTCGCTACTCCTTTTACAAATTTTGTTTATTTTTTGCCAGGTTCTGCTCGTATAATGTTTGAAGAAATCCGCACAGAAATGACTGAACAGATTTTTGATATTATGTTCTCTTTCTTAGAAAAACCACTCCAAAGGTGACCGTGCCTGTGACGTTGTCTATTTGTCACAGCAAATTAATGTGACTGTATATTACATTGTATAGCATTACTATACATAATGATCTGCTTGTCTTCAATTTCACTTGAGCTCATGTTCATTGTATTTCTGTTATTTCTGCTTCTGCTGTGTCTTTTCTGCATTTTTGGTGATTGACATATGTCAATCCTTGCAGATATCTAATCTTTTTCTGCTGCCCCATGAACTGTGTCAACTGAGTGGCGCATCCAGTTAATTACCTGCATTGAGATTCTGAGTTCTTGGGTTCGAATCCCACATGAGTCATGTATTAGGTTTTTCTATTAATGTTTTGTTCTTCCTCATCAATTCTTCTCAACCTGTCTGTAGTTCACATATGTTCTATTTTTCCATGTTTACTGTTGTTGCGCTTCATTGTGGTGGTTCTGCTCTGTGATTCCTGAGCCTTGCGTGTTTGATGCACTTTATGGTGCTTGCTGTGCTTTGTGTGCTTGCTGTGCTTTGTGAGCTTCCTGTGCTTTGTGTGCTTGCTGTGCTTTGTGTGCTTGCTGTGCTTGCTGTGCTATGTGAGCTTGCTGTGCTTTGTGTGCTTCCTGTGCATTGTGTGCTTGCTGTGCTTTGTGTGCTTGCTGTGCTTTGTGTGCTTGCTGTGCTTTGTGAGCTTCCTGTGCATTGTGTGCTTGCTGTGCTTTGTGTGCTTGCTGTGCTTTGTGTGCTTGCTGTGCTATGTGAGCTTGCTGTGCTTTGTGTACTGGCTGTGCTTTGTGTGCTGGCTGTGCTTGGTGAGCTTGCTGTGCTTTATGAGCTTGTTGTGCTTTTTGAGCTTGCTGTGCTTTGTGTGTTTGATATGCTTTGTGTGCTTGCTGTGTTTTGTGAGCTTACTGTGCTTTGTGTGCTTGCTATGCTTTGTGAGCTTGCTGTGCTTTGTGAGCTTGCTGTGCTCTGTGAGCTTGCTGTGCTTTGTGAGCTTGCTGTGCTTTGTGAGCTTGCTGTGCTTTGTGTGCTTGCTGTGCTTTGTGTGCCTGCTGTGCTTTGTGTGCTGGCTGTGCTTTGTGTGCTTGGTGAGCTTGCTGTGCTTTGTGTGCTTGCTGTGCTTTGTGAGCTTGCTGTGATTTGTGAGCTTGCTGTGTTTTGTGTGCATGCTTTTGGTGCTAATTTTTGCGCTGAAGGTGCTTGGCCCCGAGTTGCTGCTTGCAGCTATATTTAGGGGTCAAGCACCGAAGGTGCTGAGACACCTATTGTAATTGTTAGTATTATTATTATTATTATTATTATTCTGCTTCTTCTTCTTAGCCATAGGCGTCTATGGCAGCCCTATGAACCGTACATAGGAAAATGATGAAATTTGGCACAGTTGTAGTGGTGGTCTTAAAAAGTCATGTGATCAAAAATGGGGTCTCTAGTACTAACTCTATAGCGCCACCAGCAGTGCAAAAATTCAATGTTTAAAGGGTTATAACTTCTGATCCGCTTGATCTATGAAAATTCTACTTAGTACACGTGATTGCTCTCCTCATGCTTGTTGCTTTTAATACCTTACAGTAAAACTCCACCCATTACAGTAGCGGCCATTTTGAAATGTACAGTATTCCATTTTTTCGCTACTCCTCCTTCAAATGTTGTTCAATTCTTATGAGATTTGGCACAGATGATCTTTGGAGTAAGCCGCATAGAAATGACTGAACAGAATTTTGATATTTATCTTTGTTCAAAAGTAATAAATGCGCAAACTTAACGAGGTTGACGCAAAAATGGTTCTGAAGCTGTAGCTCGGTCATTCTTTGATCAATTGAAATGAAATTTGGTACACTTCATGTGGACCATGAACTTGGGGTCCATGCCAAATTTGGTGACAGCGCCACCTATGGGTCATGAGATAATAAAAAAGGCTATTTTTGCCCGTAACTTCTGAACTGTTTGTCAGAAAATTATGATCTTGATGTCTATGGATTGCTTACCTCATGCCGCATCTGTCGATGTGTATTATGCCGGGATTTGACCGAACCGCCTGTCCGCCATTTTGAAATTTCACATAATTTGTTATATTTTTGGAAATATTGGACATATCCGCGCAAAAATTAGTAAGGAGCTTCGACATGATGTCCTGAAGGTACCTGGGAAGTCAGAGTACAGCGCCACCTAGGGGTTATAAACTATAACAGTTCTTATGGAACTGCTTATAACTTCTGAATACTTTGTCTGATATTAATTTCTTTATGAAATTGTATTCACTGGTTTATGCCGATTGCAACGATACCTCGTTTGTCATTTTCCAACATTCTGTTCATGTGTTATTGTAAAGCATTTGGAACATGATTTTTTCGCTACTCCTTTTACAAATTTTGTTTATTTTATGCCAGGTGCTGCTCGTATAATGTTTGGAGCAATCCGCACAGAAATGACCGAACAGATTTTTGATATTCTGTTCTCTTTCTTAGAAATACCACTCCAAAGTTGACTGTGCCTGTGCCGTTGTCTATTTGTCATAGTAAATTAATGTGACTGTATGTTACATTGTATAGCATTACTATACAGAATGATCTTCTTGTCTTCAATCTCACTTGATCTTTTTGATTCTCATATACATTGTATTTCTGTTAGTTCTGCTCTGCACTGTCAGTTCTGCATCTGTGTTGATTGGCATATGTCAATCCTTGCAGCACCTAAGCTGTTTTTTGCTGCCCTTTGGGCTGTGTTAACTGAGTTGCGCATCTGGTTAACCAGATGCCATGAGATCCTGAGGTCATGGGTTCGAATCCCATGTACAGTAATATTTTGTCTTAACTTTTTTCTCACTTAAGTTTATTGATTTTCATACAATACATTGTATTTCAGTTATTTGTGCTCTCTGTTGTCATTTCTGCACTTTTGGTAATTGCTGGATATCAATGTTTACAGCTCTATATCTCTATTCTATAGGTTGGACACACCAAGTCAGTGGTTTAATCGTTTACTCAGTGGCGTATGCGGTAACTGCTGTGCCTTGGGAACCTGAGTTCATGCGTTCGAATCCCATGTGCAGTGGTTTTTGTCTTAACTTTTTTTTCTCACTTAAGTTTTGTGATTTTCATACAATACATTGTATTTCAGTTATTTGTGCTCTCTGTTGTCATTTCTGCACTTTTGGTAATTGCTGGATATCAATGTTTACAGCTCTATATCTCTATTCTATAGCTTGGACACACCAACTCAGTGGTTTAACCGTTTACTCAGTGGCGCATGCGTTAACTGCTATGCTTTGGGAACCTGAGGTCATGGGTTCGAATCCCAGCTCTCACTTTCACTTATTGAGATTTCCTTTTGCGTTTCCTTTAAAGGCACACAAGGCAAGTCTGAGTATAATTTCTCTACTAGCTCCCCCTAGTGTCTGGGAGTAATTGCTTTCTATATCTGAGACTTTACAGACTGAAGGACACCGGGTCGGATACAGCGAACTTGCAAGTGGGGTATTCTTCCTACAGACGGTAGGGGCGGGCGAGAGAGTCTTCATTCGTCATGTAATGAGTCATTTAACCATATACCGACTTACGAAGATGATTTATTAACATAAAAATGCTGCCTTGTGTCCCTTTAACACGTTCTTCTCGACCTGTCTGGTTTTCCACACGTGTTATATTTTTGCCATCTTTACTGTTGTTGCTCCGCACTGCAGTGATCCTGCTCTGCATTTGCTTTGCTTCGGGTTCGGGCTCTGTATTGCGTGTTTTCTGCGCTTTGCACATTTGCTGCGTCGTGTGGTTTTTGCTGTGCTTTGGGTGCTCATTGCGCTGAAGGTGCTTGACCCCGCAATTGCTGCTTGCAGCTATATTGGTCATTGTTTCTGTTAGTAAATTTTTCTTCTTCCCCAATGGGAGTCTATGGCAGCCCTATGAAGTGTATGTAGAAAAATGATGAAATTTGGCATAGTTGTAGTGGTGGTCATAAATAGTCATGTGGCCAAAAATGGGGTCTCTAGCAGTAACTCTATAGCGCCACCATTATCTCAAAAATTCAATATTCAAATGGTTATAACTCATGATCCATTAGATCTTCGAAAATTCTACTTAGTGCATGTGATTGCTCTCATCCCGCTTATTGAATTTGATACTTTACATTTAGACTCCACCCATTACAGTAGCGGCCATTTTGAAATGTACAGTATTTCGTTTTTTCGCTACTCCTCCTTAAAATGTGGTTCAATTCTTATGAGATTTGGCACAGGTGATTTTTGGAGTCAGCCGCATAGAAATGACTGAACAGAATTTTGATTTTTTTTTTATTCAAAAGTTATTAATGCGTGAACTTAACGAGATTGACGCAAAAATGGTTCTGAAGCTGTAGCTCGGTCATTCTTTGATCAATCGAGATGAAATTTGGTACACTTCATGTCGACCATGAACTGTGGGTCCATGCCAAATTTGGTGACAGCGCCACCTATGGGTCATGAGATATGAAAAAAGGCTATTTTTGCCCATATCTACTGAATCGTTTGTCAGAAAATTATGATCGTGGTGTCTACGGATTCCTTGGCTCATGCCGCATCTGTCGATATATATTATGCCGGCTTTGACCGAATCGCCTGTCCGCCATTTTGAAATTTGTGATAATTTGCTATAACTTTTGAAGTATCGGATATATCGGGGCAAAAATCGGTAGGGAGCTTCGGCATGATGTCCTGAGGAAATCAGAGAATAGCGCCACCCAGGAGGTTATAAACTATAACAGTTCTTATAGAACTGCTTATAACTTCTGAATTCTTTGTATGGCATCTATCCTCTTTTCTGCTGCTCCTTGAGCTGTGTCTACTGAGTGGCACATCTGTCTAAGTCGTATGTATAGAGATCCTGAGTTCATGGGTTTGAATCCAGCCAGAGGCAGGTGTTAGTTTCTTCTATTAAAGTTTTGTTCTTTCCCACCTATTCTTCTTGACCTGTCTGTAGTTCACATATGTTCTATTTTTGCCATGTTTTCTGTTGCTGCTCTGCACTGCGGTGGTTCTGCTCTGTCATTGCAACGCTTTGGGTACTTGCTGCGCTTTGTGTTCTTGATGCACCTTGGGTGGTCAGTGAGCATTGGGTTATTGATACCTTCTATGTTGCTTGCTGTGCTTTGGGTGCTCATTGCGCTAAAGGTGCTTGGCCCCGAATCGCTGCTTGCAGCTATATTTATTAGGGGTCAATCACCGAAGGTGCTGAGACACCTATTGTAATTGTTAGTATTATTAGGGGTCAAGCACCGAAGGTGCTGAGACACCTATTGTAATTGTTAGTATTATTATTATTATTATTATTATTCTGCTTCTTCTTCTTAGCCATAGGCGTCTATGGCAGCCCTATGAACCGTACATAGGAAAATGATGAAATTTGGCACAGTTGTAGTGGTGGTCTTAAAAAGTCATGTGACCAAAAATGGGGTCTCTAGTACTAACTCTATAGCGCCACCAGCAGTGCAAAAATTCAATGTTTAAAGGGTTATAACTTCTGATCCGCTTGATCTATGAAAATTCTACTTAGTACACGTGATTGCTCTCCTCATGCTTGTTGCTTTTAATACCTTACAGTAAAACTCCACCCATTACAGTAGCGGCCATTTTGAAATGTACAGTATTCCATTTTTTCGCTACTCCTCCTTCAAATGTTGTTCAATTCTTATGAGATTTGGCACAGATGATCTTTGGAGTAAGCCGCATAGAAATGACTGAACAGAATTTTGATATTTATCTTTGTTCAAAAGTAATAAATGCGCAAACTTAACGAGGTTGACGCAAAAATGGTTCTGAAGCTGTAGCTCGGTCATTCTTTGATCAATTGAAATGAAATTTGGTACACTTCATGTGGACCATGAACTTGGGGTCCATGCCAAATTTGGTGACAGCGCCACCTATGGGTCATGAGATAATAAAAAAGGCTATTTTTGCCCGTAACTTCTGAACTGTTTGTCAGAAAATTATGATCTTGATGTCTATGGATTGCTTACCTCATGCCGCATCTGTCGATGTGTATTATGCCGGGATTTGACCGAACCGCCTGTCCGCCATTTTGAAATTTCACATAATTTGTTATATTTTTGGAAATATTGGACATATCCGCGCAAAAATTAGTAAGGAGCTTCGACATGATGTCCTGAAGGTACCTGGGAAGTCAGAGTACAGCGCCACCTAGGGGTTATAAACTATAACAGTTCTTATGGAACTGCTTATAACTTCTGAATACTTTGTCTGATATTAATTTCTTTGTGAAATTGTATTCACTGGTTTATGCCGATTGCAACGATACCTCGTTTGTCATTTTCCAACATTCTGTTCATGTGTTATTGTAAAGCATTTGGAACATGATTTTTTCGCTACTCCTTTTACAAATTTTGTTTATTTTATGCCAGGTGCTGCTCGTATAATGTTTGGAGCAATCCGCACAGAAATGACCGAACAGATTTTTGATATTCTGTTCTCTTTCTTAGAAATACCACTCCAAAGTTGACTGTGCCTGTGCCGTTGTCTATTTGTCATAGTAAATTAATGTGACTGTATGTTACATTGTATAGCATTACTATACAGAATGATCTTCTTGTCTTCAATCTCACTTGATCTTTTTGATTCTCATATACATTGTATTTCTGTTAGTTCTGCTCTGCACTGTCAGTTCTGCATCTGTGTTGATTGGCATATGTCAATCCTTGCAGCACCTAAGCTGTTTTTTGCTGCCCTTTGGGCTGTGTTAACTGAGTTGCGCATCTGGTTAACCAGATGCCATGAGATCCTGAGGTCATGGGTTCGAATCCCATGTACAGTAATATTTTGTCTTAACTTTTTTCTCACTTAAGTTTATTGATTTTCATACAATACATTGTATTTCAGTTATTTGTGCTCTCTGTTGTCATTTCTGCACTTTTGGTAATTGCTGGATATCAATGTTTACAGCTCTATATCTCTATTCTATAGGTTGGACACACCAAGTCAGTGGTTTAATCGTTTACTCAGTGGCGTATGCGGTAACTGCTGTGCCTTGGGAACCTGAGTTCATGAGTTCGAATCCCATGTGCAGTGGTTTTTGTCTTAACTTTTTTTTCTCACTTAAGTTTTGTGATTTTCATACAATACATTGTATTTCAGTTATTTGTGCTCTCTGTTGTCATTTCTGCACTTTTGGTAATTGCTGGATATCAATGTTTACAGCTCTATATCTCTATTCTATAGCTTGGACACACCAACTCAGTGGTTTAACCGTTTACTCAGTGGCGCATGCGTTAACTGCTATGCTTTGGGAACCTGAGGTCATGGGTTCGAATCCCAGCTCTCACTTTCACTTATTGAGATTTCCTTTTGCGTTTCCTTTAAAGGCACACAAGGCAAGTCTGAGTATAATTTCTCTACTAGCTCCCCCTAGTGTCTGGGAGTAATTGCTTTCTATATCTGAGACTTTACAGACTGAAGGACACCGGGTCGGATACAGCGAACTTGCAAGTGGGGTATTCTTCCTACAGACGGTAGGGGCGGGCGAGAGAGTCTTCATTCGTCATGTAATGAGTCATTTAACCATATACCGACTTACGAAGATGATTTATTAACATAAAAATGCTGCCTTGTGTCCCTTTAACACGTTCTTCTCGACCTGTCTGGTTTTCCACACGTGTTATATTTTTGCCATCTTTACTGTTGTTGCTCCGCACTGCAGTGATCCTGCTCTGCATTTGCTTTGCTTCGGGTTCGGGCTCTGTATTGCGTGTTTTCTGCGCTTTGCACATTTGCTGCGTCGTGTGGTTTTTGCTGTGCTTTGGGTGCTCATTGCGCTGAAGGTGCTTGACCCCGCAATTGCTGCTTGCAGCTATATTTAGGGGTCAAGCACCGAAGGTGCTGAGACACCTATTGTAATTGTTAGTATTATTATTATTATTATTATTATTCTGCTTCTTCTTCTTAGCCATAGGCGTCTATGGCAGCCCTATGAACCGTACATAGGAAAATGATGAAATTTGGCACAGTTGTAGTGGTGGTCTTAAAAAGTCATGTGACCAAAAATGGGGTCTCTAGTACTAACTCTATAGCGCCACCAGCAGTGCAAAAATTCAATGTTCAAAGGGTTATAACTTCTGATCCGCTTGATCTATGAAAATTCTACTTAGTACACGTGATTGCTCTCCTCATGCTTGTTGCTTTTAATAACTTACAGTAAAATTCCACCTATTACAGTAGTGGCCATTTTGAAATGTACAGTATTCCATTTTTTCGCTACTCTTCCTTCAAATGTTGTTCAATTCTTATGAGATTTGGCACAGATGATCTTTGGAGTAAGCCACATAGAAATGACTGAACAGAATTTTGATATTTATCTTTGTTCAAAAGTAATAAATGCGCAAACTTAACGAGGTTGACGCAAAAATGGTTCTGAAGCTGTAGCTCAGTCATTCTTTGATCAATTGAAATGAAATTTGGTACACTTCATGTGGACCATGAACTTGGGGTCCATGCCAAATTTGGTGACAGCGCCACCTATGGGTCATGAGATAATAAAATAGGCTATTTTTGCCCATAACTTCTGAACTGTTTGTCAGAAAATTATGATCTTGATGTCTATGGATTGCTTACCTCATGCCGCATCTGTCGATGTGTATTATGCCGGGTTTGACCGAACCGCCTGTCCGCCATTTTGAAATTTCACATAATTTGTTATATTTTTGGAAATATTGGACATATCCGCGCAAAAATTAGTAAGGAGCTTCAACATGATGTCCTGAAGTTACCTGGGAAGTCAGAGTACAGCGCCACCTATGGGTTATAAACTATAACAATTCTTATTGATATTATACTGTTATCTCTTTTCTGCTGCCCAATGAACTGTGTCAATTGAGTGGCGCATCAAGTTAATCATATGCATTGAGATTCTGAGTTCCTGGGTTCAAAACCCACCTGAGTCATGACGTTTTGTTTCTCCTCATCCATTCTTCTCAACCTGTCTGTAGTTCACATGTGTTCTATTTTTCCATGTTTGCTGTTGTTGCTCTGCATTGTGGTGGTTCTTGCTGTTCTTTGTGAGATTGCTGTGCTTTGTGTGCTTGCTGTGCTTTGTGTGCTTGCTGTGCATTGTGAGCTTGCTGTGATTGGTGTGCATGCTGTGCTGTGTGTGCATTGCGCCGAAGGTGCTTGACCCCGTGTTGCTGCTTGCAGCTATATTTATTATTATTATTCTGCTTCTTCTTCTTCTTCTTAGCCATAGGCGTCTATGGCAGCCCTATGAACCGTACATAGGAAAATGATGAAATTTGGCACAGTTGTAGTGGTGGTCTTAAAAAGTCATGTGACCAAAAATGGGGTCTCTAGTACTAACTCTATAGCGCCACCAGCAGTTCAAAAATTCAATGTTCAAAGGGTTATAACTTCTGATCCGCTTGATCTATGAAAATTCTACTTAGTACACGTGATTGCTCTCCTCATGCTTGTTGATTTTAATACCTTACAGTAAAACTCCACCCATTACAGTAGCGGCCATTTTGAAATGTACAGTATTCCATTTTTTCGCTACTCCTCCTTCAAATGTTGTTCAATTCTTATGAGATTTGGCACAGATGATCTTTGGAGTAAGCCGCATAGAAGTGACTGAACAGAATTTTGATATTTATCTTTGTTCAAAAGTAATAAATGCGCAAACTTAACGAGGTTGACGCAAAAATGGTTCTGAAGCTGTAGCTCAGTCATTCTTTGATCAATTGAAATGAAATTTGGTACACTTCATGTGGACCATGAACTTGGGGTCCATGCCAAATTTGGTGACAGCGCCACCTATGGGTCATGAGATAATAAAATAGGCTATTTTTGCCCATAACTTCTGAACTGTTTGTCAGAAAATTATGATCTTGATGTCTATGGATTGCTTACCTCATGCCGCATCTGTCGATGTGTATTATGCCGGGTTTGACCGAACCGCCTGTCCGCCATTTTGAAATTTCACATAATTTGTTATATTTTTTGAACTATTGGACATATCCGCGCAAAAATTAGTAAGGAGCTTCGACATGATGTCCTGAAGGTACCTGGGAAGTCAGAGTACAGCGCCACCTAGGGGTTATAAACTATAACAGTTCTCATGGAACTGCTTATAACTTCTGAATACTTTGTCTGATATTAATTTCTTTGTGAAATTGTATTCACTGGTTTATGCCGATTGCAACGATGCCTCGTTTGTCATTTTCCAACATTCTGTTCATGTGTTATTGTAAAGCATATGGTAGATTATTTTTTCGCTACTCCTTTTACAAATGTTGTTTATTTTATGCCAGGTACTGCTCGTATAATGTTTGGAGCAATCCGCACAGAAATGACCGAACAGATTTTTGATATTCTGTTCTCTTTCTTAGAAATACCACTCCAAAGTTGACCGTGCCTGTGACGTTGTCTATTTGTCATAGTAAATTAATGTGACTGTATATTACATTGTATAGCATTACTATACAGAATGATGTTCTTGTCTTCAATCTCATTTGAGCTTTTTGATTCCCATATACATTGTATTTCTGATAGTTCTGCTCTGCACTGTCAGTTCTGCATCTGTGTTGATTGGCACACGTCAATCCTTGAAGCACCTAAGCTGTTTTTTGCTGCCCTTTGAGCTGTGTTAGCTGAGTTGCGCATCTGGTTAACCACATGCCATGAGATTCTGAGGTCATGGGTTCAAACCCCATGTGCAGTGATATTTTGTCTTAACTTTTTTCTCACTTAAGTTTTGTGATTTTCATACAATACATTGTATTTCAGTTATTTGTGCTCTCTGTTGTTATTTCTGCACGTTTGGTAATTGCTGGATATCAATGTTTACAGCTCTATATCTCTATTCTATAGGTTGGACACACCAAGTCAGTGGTTTAATCGTTTACTCAGTGGCGCATGCGGTTAGTGCGTTGCTTTGGGAACCTGAGGTCATGGGTTCGAATCCCAGCTCTTACTTTCACTTATTGAGATTTCCTTTTGTGTTCCCTTTAACACGTTCTTCTCGACCTGTCTGGTTTTCCACACGTGTTATATTTTTGCCATCTTTACTGTTGTTGCTCCGCACTGCAGTGGTTCTGCTCTGCATTTGCTTTGCTTCGGGTTCGGGCTCTGTATTGCGCGCTTTCTGCGCATTTGCTGCGTCGTGTGGTTTTTGCTGTGCTTTGGGTGCTCATTGCGCTGAAGGTGCTTGACCCCGCAATTGCTGCTTGCAGCTATATTTATTATTATTATTATTCTGCTTCTTCTTCTTCTTAGCCATAGGCGTCTATGGCAGCCCTATGAACCGTACATAGGAAAATGATGAAATTTGGCACAGTTGTAGTGGTGGTCTTAAAAAGTCATGTGACCAAAAATGGGGTCTCTAGTACTAACTCTATAGCGCCACCAGCAGTGCAAAAATTCAATGTTCAAAGGGTTATAACTTCTGATCCGCTTGATCTATGAAAATTCTACTTAGTACACGTGATTGCTCTCCTCATGCTTGTTGCTTTTAATACCTTACAGTAAAACTCCAACCATTACAGTAGCGGCCATTTTGAAATGTACAGTATTCCATTTTTTCGCTACTCCTCCTTCAAATGTTGTTCAATTCTTATGAGATTTGGCACAGATGATCTTTGGAGTAAGCCGCATAGAAATGACTGAACAGAATTTTGATATTTATCTTTGTTCAAAAGTAATAAATGCGCAAACTTAACGAGGTTGACGCAAAAATGGTTCTGAAGCTGTAGCTCAGTCATTCTGTGATCAATTGAAATGAAATTTGGTACACTTCATGTGGACCATGAACTTGGGGTCCATGCCAAATTTGGTGACAGCGCCACCTATGGGTCATGAGATAATAAAATAGGCTATTTTTGCCCATAACTTCTGAACTGTTTGTCAGAAAATTATGATCTTGATGTCTATGGATTGCTTACCTCATGCCGCATCTGTCGATGTGTATTATGCCGGGTTTGACCGAACCGCCTGTCCGCCATTTTGAAATTTCACATAATTTGTTATATTTTTTGAACTATTGGACATATCCGCGCAAAAATTAGTAAGGAGCTTCGACATGATGTCCTGAAGGTACCTGGGAAGTCAGAGTACAGCGCCACCTTGGGGTTATAAACTATAACAGTTCTTATGGAACTGCTTATAACTTCTGAATACTTTGTCTGATATTAATTTCTTTGTGAAATTGTATTCACTGGTTTATGCCGATTGCAACGATACCTCGTTTGTCATTTTCCAACATTCTGTTCATGTATTATTGTAAAGCATATGGTAAATGATTTTTTCGCTACTCCTTTTAGAAATTTTGTTTATTTTATGCCAGGTTCTGCTTGTATAATGTTTGGAGCAATCCGCACAGAAATGACTGAACAGATTTTTGATATTCTGTTCTCTTTCTAAGAAATACCACTCCAAAGTTGACCGTGCCTGTGACGTTGTCTATTTGTCATAGTAAATTAATGTGACTGTATATTACATTGTATAGCATTACTATACAGAATGATCTTCTTGTCTTCAATCTCACTTGAGCTTTTTGATTCTCATATACATTGTATTTCTGTTAGTTCTGCGCTGCACTGTCAGTTCTGCATCTTTGGTGATTGGCATATGTCAATCCTTGCAGCACCTAAGCTGTTTTTTGATGCCCTTTGAGCTGTGTTAGCTGAGTTGCGCATCTGGTTAACCACATGCCATGAGATTTTGAGGTCATGGGTTCAAATCCCATGTGCAGTGATATTTTGTCTTAACTTTTTTCTCACTTAAGTTTTGTGATTTTCATACTATACATTGTATTTCAGTTATTTGTGCTCTCTGTTGTCATTTCTGCACTTTTGGTAATTGCTGGATATCAATGTTTACAGCTCTAAATCTCTATTCTATAGCTTGGACACACCAACTCAGTGATTTTATCGTTTACTCAGTGGCGCATACGGTAAGCTCCATGCTTTGGGAACCTGAGGTCATGGGTTCAAATCCCAGCTCTTACTTTCACTTATTGAGATTTCCTTTTGCGTTTCCTTTAACACGTTCTTCTCGACCTGTCTGGTTTTCCACACGTGTTATATTGTTGCCATCTTTACTGTTGTTGCTCCGCACTGCAGTGGTCCTGCTCTGCATTTGCTTTGCTTCGGGTTCGGGCTCTGTATTGTGCGCTTTCTGCGCTTTGCACATTTGCTGTGTCGTGTGGTTTTTGCTGTGCTTTGGGTGCTCATTGCGCTGAAGGTGCTTGGCCCCGCAATTGCTGCTTGCAGCTATATTTATTAGGGGTCAAGCACCGAAGGTGCTGAGACACCTATTGTAATTGTTAGTATTATTATTATTATTATTATTCTGCTTCTTCTTCTTCTTAGCCATAGGCGTCTATGGCAGCCCTATGAACCGTACATAGGAAAATGATGAAATTTGGCACAGTTGTAGTGGTGGTCTTAAAAAGTCATGTGACCAAAAATGGGGTCTCTAGTACTAACTCTATAGCGCCACCAGCAGTTCAAAAATTCAATGTTCAAAGGGTTATAACTTCTGATCCGCTTGATCTATGAAAATTCTACTTAGTACACGTGATTGCTCTCCTCATGCTTGTTGATTTTAATACCTTACAGTAAAACTCCACCCATTACAGTAGCGGCCATTTTGAAATGTACAGTATTCCATTTTTTCGCTACTCCTCCTTCAAATGTTGTTCAATTCTTATGAGATTTGGCACAGATGATCTTTGGAGTAAGCCGCATAGAAATGACTGAACAGAATTTTGATATTTATCTTTGTTCAAAAGTAATAAATGCGCAAACTTAACGAGGTTGACGCAAAAATGGTTCTGAAGCTGTAGCTCAGTCATTCTTTGATCAATTGAAATGAAATTTGGTACACTTCATGTGGACCATGAACTTGGGGTCCATGCCAAATTTGGTGACAGCGCCACCTATGGGTCATGAGATAATAAAATAGGCTATTTTTGCCCATAACTTCTGAACTGTTTGTCAGAAAATTATGATCTTGATGTCTATGGATTGCTTACCTCATGCCGCATCTGTCGATGTGTATTATGCAGGGTTTGACCGAACCGCCTGTCCGCCATTTTGAAATTTCACATAATTTGTTATATTTTTTGAACTATTGGACATATCCGCGCAAAAATTAGTAAGGAGCTTCGACATGATGTCCTGAAGGTACCTGGGAAGTCAGAGTACAGCGCCACCTAGGGGTTATAAACTATAACAGTTCTCATGGAACTGCTTATAACTTCTGAATACTTTGTCTGATATTAATTTCTTTGTGAAATTGTATTCACTGGTTTATGCCGATTGCAACGATGCCTCGTTTGTCATTTTCCAACATTCTGTTCATGTGTTATTGTAAAGCATATGGTAGATTATTTTTTCGCTACTCCTTTTACAAATGTTGTTTATTTTATGCCAGGTACTGCTCGTATAATGTTTGGAGCAATCCGCAGAGAAATGACCGAACAGATTTTTGATATTCTGTTCTCTTTCTTAGAAATACCACTCCAAAGTTGACCGTGCCTGTGACGTTGTCTATTTGTCATAGTAAATTAATGTGACTGTATATTACATTGTATAGCATTACTATACAGAATGATGTTCTTGTCTTCAATCTCATTTGAGCTTTTTGATTCCCATATACATTGTATTTCTGATAGTTCTGCTCTGCACTGTCAGTTCTGCATCTGTGTTGATTGGCACATGTCAATCCTTGAAGCACCTAAGCTGTTTTTTGCTGCCCTTTGAGCTGTGTTAGCTGAGTTGCGCATCTGGTTAACCACATGCCATGAGATTCTGAGGTCATGGGTTCAAATCCCATGTGCAGTGATATTTTGTCTTAACTTTTTTCTCACTTAAGTTTTGTGATTTTCATACAATACATTGTATTTCAGTTATTTGTGCTCTCTGTTGTCATTTCTGCACGTTTGGTAATTGCTGGATATCAATGTTTACAGCTCTAAATCTCTATTCTATAGCTTGGACACACCAACTCAGTGGTTTAATCGTTTACTCAGTGGCGCATGCGCTAACTGTTGTGCTTTGGGAACCTGAGTTCATGGGTTTGAATCCCATGTGCAGTGGTTTTTGTCTTAACTTTTTTCTCACTTAAGTTTTGTGATTTTCATACTATACATTGTATTTCAGTTATTTGTGCTCTCTGTTGTCATTTCTGCACTTTTAGTAATTGCTGGATATCAATGTTTACAGTTCTAAATCTCTATTCTATAGCTTGGACACACCAACTCAGTGGTTTAATCGTTTACTCAGTGGCGCATTCGGTTAGTGCGATGCTTTGGGAACCTGAGGTCATGGGTTCGAATCCCAGCTCTTACTTTCACTTATTGAGATTTCCTTTTGTGTTCCCTTTAACACGTTCTTCTCGACCTGTCTGGTTTTCCACACGTGTTATATTTTTGCCATATTTACTGTTGTTGCTCCGCACTGCAGTGGTTCTGCTCTGCATTTGCTTTGCTTCGGGTTCGGGCTCTGTATTGCGCGCTTTCTGTGCTTTGCGCATTTGCTGCGTCGTGTGGTTTTTGCTGTGCTTTGGGTGCTCATTGCGCTGAAGGTGCTTGACCCCGCAATTGCTGCTTGCAGCTATATTTATTATTATTATTCTGCTTCTTCTTCTTCTTAGCCATAGGCGTCTATGGCAGCCCTATGAACCGTACATAGGAAAATGATGAAATTTGGCACAGTTGTAGTGGTGGTCTTAAAAAGTCATGTGACCAAAAATGGGGTCTCTAGTACTAACTCTATAGCGCCACCAGCAGTGCAAAAATTCAATTTTCAAAGGGTTATAACTTCTGATCCGCTTGATCTATGAAAATTCTACTTAGTACACGTGATTGCTCTCCTCATGCTTATTGTTTTTAATACCTTACAGTAAGACTCCACCCATTACAGTAGCGGACATTTTGAAATGTACAGTATTTCGTTTTTTCGCTACTCCTCCTTCAAATTTGGTTCAATTCTTATGAGATTTGGCACATGTGATCTTTGGAGTGAGCCGCATAGAAATGACTGAACAGAATTTTGATATTTTTCTTTATTTAAAAGTAATTAATGCGTGAACTTAACGAGATTGACGCAAAATTGGTTCTGAAGCTGTATCTCGGTCATTCTTTGATCAATCGAGATGAAATTTGGTACGCTTCATGTCGACCATGAACTGGGGGTCCATGTCAAATTTGGTGACAGCGCCACCTATGGGTCATGAGATAGTAAAAAAGGCTATTTTTGCGCATAACTTCTGAATCGTTTGTCAGAAAATTATGATATTGGTGTCTACGGATTCCTTACCTCATGCCGCATCTGTCGATGTGTATTATGCCGGGTTTGACCGAACCGCCTGTCCGCCATTTTGAAATTTGTCATAAATTGTTAGAACTTTTGAAGTATTGGATATATTGGCGCAAAAATCGGTAGGAAGCTTCGGCATGATGTCCTGATTGTATCTGGGAAGTCAGAATACAGCGCCACCTAGGGGTTATAAACTATAACAGTTCTTATAGAACTGCTCATAACTTCTGAATACTTTGTCGGATATTAATTTTCTTTGTGAAATTGTATTCACTGGTTTATGCCGATTGCAACGATACCTCGTATGTCTTTTTCCATCATTCTGTTCATGTGTTATTGTAAGGCATATGGTAAATGATTTTTTCGCTACTCCTTTTACAAATTTTGTTTATTTTATGCCAGGTTCTGCTCGTATAATGTTTGGAGCAATCCGCACAGAAATGACTGAACAGATTTTTCTTGCACCTAGGAATTTTTTTGAGAAAAACCTCTGTAAAGTTGATCGTCCCTGTGATGTTGTCTATTTGTCATAGTTAATTACTTTATATTACATTTTATAGCGTTACTCTACGGAATGTTCTTCTTGTCTTCAATCTCACTTGAGCTTTTTGATTCTCATATACATTGTATTTCTGTGATTTCTGCTCTGCGGTGTCATTTCTACATCTTTGGTGATTGGCATATGTCAATGCTTGCATTTCTGTAATCTCTTTCCTGTTGCCCCTTGAGCTGTGTCTGCTGAGTGGCGCATCCACTAAGTCGTATGCATAGAGATCCTGAGTTCATGGGTTCGAATCCCACCTGAGGCAGGTGTTAATTTCTTCTATTAAAGTTTTGTTCTTTCCCACCTATTCTTCTTGACCTGTCTGTAGTTCACATATGTTCTATTTTTGCCATGTTTTCTGTTGCTGCTCTGCACTGCGGTGGTTCTGCTCTGTCATTGCAACGCTTTGGGTACTTGCTGCGCTTTGTGTTCTTGATGCACCTTGGGTGGTCAGTGAGCATTGGGTGATTGATACCTTCTATGTTGCTTGCTGTGCTTTGGGTGCTCATTGCGCTAAAGGTGCTTGGCCCCGAATCGCTGCTTGCAGCTATATTTAGGGGTCAAGCACCGAAGGTGCTGAGACACCTATTGTAATTGTTAGTATTATTAGGGGTCAAGCACCGAAGATGCTGAGACACCTATTGTAATTGTTAGTATTATTATTATTATTCTGCTTCTTCTTCTTCTTAGCCATAGGCGTCTATGGCAGCCCTATGAACCGTACATAGGAAAATGATGAAATTTGGCACAGTTGTAGTGGTGGTCTTAAAAAGTCATGTGACCAAAAATGGGGTCTCTAGTACTAACTCTATAGCGCCACCAGCAGTGCAAAAATTCAATGTTCAAAGGGTTATAACTTCTGATCCGCTTGATCTATGAAAATTCTACTTAGTACACGTGATTGCTCTTCTCATGCTTGTTGCTTTTAATACCTTACAGTAAAACTCCACCCATTACAGTAGCGGCCATTTTGAAATGTACAGTATTCCATTTTTTCGCTACTCCTCCTTCAAATGTTGTTCAATTCTTATGAGATTTGGCACAGATGATCTTTGGAGTAAGCCGCATAGAAATGACTGAACAGAATTTTGATATTTATCTTTGTTCAAAAGTAATAAATGCGCAAACTTAACGAGGTTGACGCAAAAATGGTTCTGAAGCTGTAGCTCAGTCATTCTTTGATCAATTGAAATGAAATTTGGTACACTTCATGTGGACCATGAACTTGGGGTCCATGCCAAATTTGGTGACAGCGCCACCTATGGGTCATGAGATAATAAAATAGGCTATTTTTGCCCATAACTTCTGAACTGTTTGTCAGAAAATTATGATCTTGATGTCTATGGATTGCTTACCTCATGCCGCATCTGTCGATGTGTATTATGCCGGGTTTGACCACACACATCTGTCCGACATTTAGAAATTTGTCATAAATTGTTATATCTTTTGAACTATTGGACATATCCGTGCAAAAATCAGTTGGGAGATTCAGCATGATGTCTTGAAGGTACCTTGGAAGTCAGAGTATAGCGCCACCTAGGGGTTATAAACTATAACAGTTCTTATGGAACTGCTTATAACTTCTGAATACTTTGTCTGATATTAATTTCTTTGTGAAATTGTATTCACTGGTTTATGCCGATTGCAACGATACCTCGTTTGTCATTTTCCAACATTCTGTTCATGTGTTATTGTAAAGCATATGGTAGATGATTTTTTCGCTACTCTTTTTACAAATTTTGTTTATTTTATGCCAGGTACTGCTCGTATAATGTTTGGAGCAATCCGCACAGAAATGACTGAACAGATTTTTGATATTCTGTTCTCTTTCTTAGAAATACCACTCCAAAGTTGACCGTGCCTGTGACGTTGTCTATTTGTCATAGTAAATTAATGTGAATGTATATTACATTGTATAGCATTACTATACAGAATGATCTTCTTGTCTTCAATCTCACTTGAGCTTTTTGATTCTCATATACATTGTATTTCTGTTCTGTTCTGCACTGTCAGTTCTGCATCTGTGTTGATTGGCATATGTCAATCTTTGCAGCACCTAAGCTGTTTTTTGCTGCCCTTTGAGCTGTGTTAACTGAGTTGCGCATCTGGTTAACCACATGCCATGAGATTCTGAGGTCATGGGTTTGAATCCCATGGGCTGTGATATTTTGTCTTAACTTTTTTCTCACTTAAGTTTTGTGATTTTCATACTATACATTGTATTTCAGTTATTTGTGCTCTCTGTTGTCATTTCTGCACGTTTGGTAATTGCTGGATATCAATGTTTACAGCTCTAAATCTCTATTCTATAGCTTGGACACACCAACTCAGTGGTTTAATCATTTACTCAGTGGCGCATGCGGTAACTGCTGTGCTTTGGGAACCTGAGTTCATGGGTTCGAATCCCATGTGCAGTGGTTTTTGTCTTAACTTTTTTTCTCACTTAAGTTTTGTGATTTTCATACAATACATTGTATTTCAGTTATTTGTGCTCTCTGTTGTCATTTCTGCACGTTTGGTAATTGCTGGATATCAATGTTTACAGCTCTAAATCTCTATTCTATAGCTTGGACACACCAACTCAGTGGTTTAATCGTTTACTCAGTGGCGCATGCGGTGACTGTTGTGCTTTGGGAACCTGAGTTCATGGGTTTGAATCCCATGTGCAGTGGTTTTTGTCTTAACTTTTTTCTCACTTAAGTTTTGTGATTTTCATACTAAACATTGTATTTCAGTTATTTGTGCTCTCTGTTGTCATTTCTGCACTTTTAGTAATTGCTGGATATCAATGTTTAAAGTTCTAAATCTCTATTCTATAGCTTGGACACACCAACTCAATGGTTTAATCGTTTACTCAGTGGCGCATGCGGTTAGTGCGTTGCTTTGGGAACCTGAGGTCATGGGTTTGAATCCCAGCTCTTATTGAGATTTCCTTTGTGTTCCCTTTAACACGTTCTTCTCGACCTGTCTGGTTTTCCACACGTGTTATATTTTTGCCATCTTTACTGTTTGTTGCTCCGCACTGCAGTGGTTCTGCTCTGCATTTGCTTTGCTTCGGGTTCGGGCTCTGTATTGCGCGCTTTCTGCGCTTTACGCATTTGCTGCGTCGTGTAGTTTTTGCTGTGCTTTGGGTGCTCATTGCGCTGAAGGTGCTTGACCCCGCAATTGCTGCTTGCAGCTATATTTAGGGGTCAAGCACCGAAGGTGCTGAGACACCTATTGTAATTGTTAGTATTATTATTATTATTAGGGGTCAAGCACCGAAGGTGCTGAGACACCTATTGCAATTGTTAGTATTATTATTATTATTCTTACTCTTGTCCAATGGGAGTCTATGGCAGCCCTATGAACCGTAAGTAGTAGAGTGATGAAATTTGGCACAGTTGTAGTGGTGGTCCTAAAAAGTCATGTGACCAAAAATGGGGTCTCTAGCAGTAACTCTATAGCGCCACCAGCAGTGCAAAAATTCAATGTTCAAACTGTTATAATTGGTGAACCATTTGATCTATGAAAATTCTACTTAGTACACGTGATTGCTCTCATCCCACTTATTGAATTTGATACTTTACAGTAAGACTCCACCCATTACAGTAGCGGCCATTTTGAAATGTACAGTATTTCGTTTTTTCGCTACTCCTCCTTCAAATTTGGTTCAATTCTTATGAGATTTGGCACATGTGATCTTTGGAGTGAGCCGCATAGAAATGACTGAACAGAATTTTGATATTTTTCTTTATTTAAAAGTAATTCATGCGTGAACTTAACGAGATTGACGCAAAATTGGTTCTGAAGCTGTATCTCGGTCATTCTTTGATCAATCGAGATGAAATTTGGTACGCTTCATGTCGACCATGAAATGGGGGTCCATGCCAAATTTGGTGACAGCGCCACCTATGGGTCATGAGATAGTAAAAAAGGCTATTTTTGCGCATAACTTCTGAATCGTTTGTCAGAAAATTATGATCTTGGTGTCTACGGATTCCTTACCTCATGCCGCATCTGTCGATGTGTATTATGCCGGGTTTGACCGAACCGCCTGTCCGCCATTTTGAAATTTGTCATAAATTGTTATAACTTTTGAAGTATTGGATATATTGGCGCAAAAATCGGTAGTAAGCTTTGGCATGATGTCCTGATTGTATCTGGGAAGTCAGAATACAGCGCCACCTAGGGGTTATAAACTATAACAGTTCTTATAGAACTGCTCATAACTTCTGAATACTTTGTCGGATATTAATTTTCTTTGTGAAAGTGTATTCACTGGTTTATGCCGATTGCAACGATACCTCGTTTGTCATTTTCCATCATTCTGTTCATGTGTTATTGTAAGGCATATGGTAAATGATTTTTTCGCTACTCCTTTTACAAATTTTGTTTATTTTATGCCAGGTTCTGCTCGTATAATGTTTGGAGCAATCCGCACAGAAATGACTGAACAGATTTTTCTTGCACCTAGGAATTTTTTGAGAAAAACCTCTGTAAAGTTGATCGTCCCTGTGATGTTGTCTATTTGTCATAGTTAATTACTTTATATTACATTTTATAGCGTTACTCTACGGAATGTTCTTCTTGTCTTCAATCTCACTTGAGCTTTTTGATTCTCATATACATTGTATTTCTGTGATTTCTGCTCTGCGGTGTCATTTCTACATCTTTGGTGATTGGCATATGTCAATGCTTGCATTTCTGTAATCTCTTTCCTGCTGCCCCTTGAGCTGTGTCTGCTGAGTGGCGCATCCACTAAGTCGTATGCATAGAGATCCTGAGTTCATGGGTTCGAATCCCATCTGAGCCAGGTGTTAATTTCTTCTATTAAAGTTTTGTTCTTTCCCACCTATTCTTCTTGACCTGTCTGTAGTTCACATATGTTCTATTTTTGCCATGTTTTCTGTTGCTGCTCTGCACTGCGGTGGTTCTGCTCTGTCATTGCAACGCTTTGGGTACTTGCTGCGCTTTGTGTTCTTGATGCACCTTGGGTGGTCAGTGAGCATTGGGTGATTGATACCTTCTATGTTGCTTGCTGTGCTTTGGGTGCTCATTGCGCTAAAGGTGCTTGGCCCCGAATCGCTGCTTGCAGCTATATTTAGGGGTCAAGCACCGAAGGTGCTGAGACACCTATTGTAATTGTTAGTATTATTATTATTATTATTATTATTCTGCTTCTTCTTCTTCTTAGCCATAGGCGTCTATGGCAGCCCTATGAACCGTACATAGGAAAATGATGAAATTTGGCACAGTTGTAGTGGTGGTCTTAAAAAGTCATGTGACCAAAAATGGGGTCTCTAGTACTAACTCTATAGCGCCACCAGCAGTGCAAAAATTCAATGTTCAAAGGGTTATAACTTCTGATCCGCTTGATCTATGAAAATTCTACTTAGTACACGTGATTGCTCTCCTCATGCTTGTTGCTTTTAATACCTTACAGTAAAACTCCACCCATTACAGTAGCGGCCATTTTGAAATGTACAGTATTCCATTTTTTCGCTACTCCTCCTTCAAATGTTGTTCAATTCTTATGAGATTTGGCACAGATGATCTTTGGAGTAAGCCGCATAGAAATGACTGAACAGAATTTTGATATTTATCTTTGTTCAAAAGTAATAAATGCGCAAACTTAACGAGGTTGACGCAAAAATGGTTCTGAAGCTGTAGCTCAGTCATTCTTTGATCAATTGAAATGAAATTTGGTACACTTCATGTGGACCATGAACTTGGGGTCCATGCCAAATTTGGTGACAGCGCCACCTATGGGTCATGAGATAATAAAATAGGCTATTTTTGCCCATAACTTCTGAACTGTTTGTCAGAAAATTATGATCTTGATGTCTATGGATTGCTTACCTCATGCCGCATCTGTCGATGTGTATTATGCCGGGTTTGACCGAACCGCCTGTCCGCCATTTTGAAATTTCCCATAATTTGTTATATTTTTGGAAATATTGGACATATCCGCGCAAAAATTAGTAAGGAGCTTCGACATGATGTCCTGAAGGTACCTGGGAAGTCAGAGTACAGCGCCACCTAGGGGTTATAAACTATAACAGTTCTTATGGAACTGCTTATAACTTCTGAATACTTTGTCTGATATTATATTTTTGCCATCTTTACTGTTGTTGCTCTGCACTGCAGTGGTTCTGCTCTGCATTTGCTTTGCTTCGGGTTCGGGCTCTGTATTGCGTGCTTTCTGCGCTTTGCGCATTTGCTGCGTCGTGCCGTTTTTGCTGTGCTTTGGGTGCTCATTGCGCTGAAGGTGCTTGACCCCGTATCGCTGCTTGCAGCTATATTGGTCATTGTTTCTGTTAGTAAATTTTTCTTCTTCCCCAATGGGAGTCTATGGCAGCCCTATGAAGCGTATGTAGGAAAATGATGAAATTTGGCATAGTTGTAGTGGTGGTCATAATTAGTCATGTGGCCAAAAATGGGGTCTCTAGCAGTAACTCTATAGCGCCACCATTATCTCAAAAATTCAATATTCAAATGGTTATAACTCATGATCCATTAGATCTATGAAAATTCTACTTAGTGCATGTGATTGCTCTCATCCCGCTTATTGAATTTGATACTTTACATTAAGACTCCACCCATTACAGTAGCGGCCATTTTGAAATGTACAGTATTTCGTTTTTTCGCTACTCCTCCTTCAAATGTGGTTCAATTCTTATGAGATTTGGCACAGGTGATCTTTGGAGTCAGCCGCATAGAAATGACTGAACAGAATTTTGATATTTTTTTTTATTCAAAAGTTATTAATGCGTGAACTTAACGAGATTGACGGAAAAATGGTTCTGAAGCTGTAGCTCGGTCATTCTTTGATCAATCGAGATGAAATTTGGTACACTTCATGTCGACCATGAACTGTGGGTCCATGCCAAATTTGGTGACAGCGCCACCTATGGGTCATGAGATATGAAAAAAGGCTATTTTTGCCCATATCTACTGAATCGTTTGTCAGAAAATTATGATCGTGGTGTCTACGGATTCCTTGGCTCATGCCGCATCTGTCGATATGTATTATGCCGGCTTTGACCGAATCGCCTGTCCGCCATTTTGAAATTTGTGATAATTTGCTATAACTTTTGAAGTATCGGATATATCTGGGCAAAAATCGGTAGGGAGCTTCGGCATGATGTCCTGAGGAAATCAGAGAATAGCGCCACCTAGGGGTTATAAACTATAACAGTTCTTATAGAACTGCTTATAACTTCTGAATTCTTTGTATGGCATGTAAGCTCTTTTCTGCTGCTCATTGATCTGTGTCTACTGAGTGGCATATCTGTCTAAGTCGTATGCATAGAGATCCTGAGTTCATGGGTTTGAATCCAGCCTGAGGCAGGTGTTAGTTTCTTCTATTAAAGTTTTGTTCTTTCCCACCTATTCTTCTTGACCTGTCTGTAGTTCACATATGTTCTATTTTTGCCATGTTTTCTGTTGCTGCTCTGCACTGCGGTGGTTCTGCTCTGTCATTGCAACGCTTTGGGTACTTGCTGCGCTTTGTGTTCTTGATGCACCTTGGGTGGTCAGTGAGCATTGGGTTATTGATACTTTCTATGTTGCTTGCTGTGCTTTGGGTGCTCATTGCGCTAAAGGTGCTTGGCCCCGAATCGCTGCTTGCAGCTATATTTATTATTATTATTATTCTGCTTCTTCTTCTTCTTCTTAGCCATAGGCGTCTATGGCAGCCCTATGAACCGTACATAGGAAAATGATGAAATTTGGCACAGTTGTAGTGGTGGTCTTAAAAAGTCATGTGACCAAAAATGGGGTCTCTAGTACTAACTCTATAGCGCCACCAGCAGTTCAAAAATTCAATGTTCAAAGGGTTATAACTTCTGATCCGCTTGATCTATGAAAATTCTACTTAGTACACGTGATTGCTCTCCTCATGCTTGTTGATTTTAATACCTTACAGTAAAACTCCACCCATTACAGTAGCGGCCATTTTGAAATGTACAGTATTCCATTTTTTCGCTACTCCTCCTTCAAATGTTGTTCAATTCTTATGAGATTTGGCACAGATGATCTTTGGAGTAAGCCGCATAGAAATGACTGAACAGAATTTTGATATTTATCTTTGTTCAAAAGTAATAAATGCGCAAACTTAACGAGGTTGACGCAAAAATGGTTCTGAAGCTGTAGCTCAGTCATTCTTTGATCAATTGAAATGAAATTTGGTACACTTCATGTGGACCATGAACTTGGGGTCCATGCCAAATTTGGTGACAGCGCCACCTATGGGTCATGAGATAATAAAATAGGCTATTTTTGCCCATAACTTCTGAACTGTTTGTCAGAAAATT
Organism: Paramisgurnus dabryanus; assembly: GCF_030506205.2. Classification (NCBI taxonomy): domain Eukaryota; kingdom Metazoa; phylum Chordata; class Actinopteri; order Cypriniformes; family Cobitidae; genus Paramisgurnus; species Paramisgurnus dabryanus. The sequence continues at coordinate 6,404,682 of NC_133344.1, read as the reverse complement.
ATGATCTTGATGTCTATGGATTGCTTACCTCATGCCGCATCTGTCGATGTGTATTATGCCGGGTTTGACCAAACCGCCTGTCCGCCATTTTGAAATTTCACATAATTTGTTATATTTTTTGAACTATTGGACATATCCGCGCAAAAATTAGTAAGGAGCTTCGACATGATGTCCTGAAGGTACCTGGGAAGTCAGAGTACAGCGCCACCTAGGGGTTATAAACTATAACAGTTCTCATGGAACTGCTTATAACTTCTGAATACTTTGTCTGATATTAATTTCTTTGTGAAATTGTATTCACTGGTTTATGCCGATTGCAACGATGCCTCGTTTGTCATTTTCCAACATTCTGTTCATGTGTTATTGTAAAGCATATGGTAGATTATTTTTTCGCTACTCCTTTTGCAAATGTTGTTTATTTTATGCCAGGTACTGCTCGTATAATGTTTGGAGCAATCCGCACAGAAATGACCGAACAGATTTTTGATATTCTGTTCTCTTTCTTAGAAATACCACTCCAAAGTTGACCGTGCCTGTGACGTTGTCTATTTGTCATAGTAAATTAATGTGACTGTATATTACATTGTATAGCATTACTATACAGAATGATGTTCTTGTCTTCAATCTCATTTGAGCTTTTTGATTCCCATATACATTGTATTTCTGATAGTTCTGCTCTGCACTGTCAGTTCTGCATCTGTGTTGATTGGCACATGTCAATCCTTGAAGCACCTAAGCTGTTTTTTGCTGCCCTTTGAGCTGTGTTAGCTGAGTTGCGCATCTGGTTAACCACATGCCATGAGATTCTGAGGTCATGGGTTCAAATCCCATGTGCAGTGATAATTTGTCTTAACTTTTTTCTCACTTAAGTTTTGTGATTTTCATACAATACATTGTATTTCAGTGATTTGTGCTCTCTGTTGTCATTTCTGCACGTTTGGTAATTGCTGGATATCAATGTTTACAGCTCTAAATCTCTATTCTATAGCTTGGACACACCAACTCAGTGGTTTAATCGTTTACTCAGTGGCGCATGCGGTAACTGTTGTGCTTTGGGAACCTGAGTTCATGGGTTTAAATCCCATGTGCAGTGGTTTTTGTCTTAACTTTTTTCTCACTTAAGTTTTGTGATTTTCATACTATACATTGTATTTCAGTTATTTGTGCTCTCTGTTGTCATTTCTGCACTTTTAGTAATTGCTGGATATCAATGTTTACAGTTCTAAATCTCTATTCTATAGCTTGGACACACCAACTCAGTGGTTTAATCGTTTACTCAGTGGCGCATTCGGTTAGTGCGATGCTTTGGGAACCTGAGGTCATGGGTTCGAAACCCAGCTCTTACTTTCACTTATTGAGATTTCCTTTTGTGTTCCCTTTAACACGTTCTTCTCGACCTGTCTGGTTTTCCACACGTGTTATATTTTTGCCATATTTACTGTTGTTGCTCCGCACTGCAGTGGTTCTGCTCTGCATTTGCTTTGCTTCGGGTTCGGGCTCTGTATTGCGCGCTTTCTACGCTTTGCGCATTTGCTGCGTCGTGTGGTTTTTTGCTGTGCTTTGGGTGCTCATTGCGCTGAAGGTGCTTGACCCCGCAATTGCTGCTTGCAGCTATATTTATTATTATTATTATTCTGCTTCTTCTTCTTCTTAGCCATAGGCGTCTATGGCAGCCCTATGAACCGTACATAGGAAAATGATGAAATTTGGCACAGTTGTAGTGGTGGTCTTAAAAAGTCATGTGACCAAAAATGGGGTCTCTAGTACTAACTCTATAGCGCCACCAGCAGTGCAAATATTCAATGTTCAAAGGGTTATAACTTCTGATCCGCTTGATCTATGAAAATTCTACTTAGTACACGTGATTGCTCTCCTCATGCTTGTTGCTTTTAATACCTTACAGTAAAACTCCACCCATTACAGTAGCGGCCATTTTGAAATGTACAGTATTCCATTTTTTCGCTACTCCTCCTTCAAATGTTGTTCAATTCTTATGAGATTTGGCACAGATGATCTTTGGAGTAAGCCGCATAGAAATGACTGAACAGAATTTTGATATTTATCTTTGTTCAAAAGTAATAAATGCGCAAACTTAACGAGGTTGACGCAAAAATGGTTCTGAAGCTGTAGCTCAGTCATTCTTTGATCAATTGAAATGAAATTTGGTACACTTCATGTGGACCATGAACTTGGGGTCCATGCCAAATTTGGTGACAGCGCCACCTATGGGTCATGAGATAATAAAATAGGCTATTTTTGCCCATAACTTCTGAACTGTTTGTCAGAAAATTATGATCTTGATGTCTATGGATTGCTTACCTCATGCCGCATCTGTCGATGTGTATTATGCCGGGTTTGACCGAACCGCCTGTCCGCCATTTTGAAATTTCACATAATTTGTTATATTTTTGGAAATATTTGACATATCCGCGCAAAAATTAGTAAGGAGCTTCGACATGATGTCCTGAAGGTACCTGGGAAGTCAGAGTACAGCGCCACCTAGGGGTTATAAACTATAACAGTTCTTATGGAACTGCTTATAACTTCTGAATACTTTGTCTGATATTATATTTTTGCCATCTTTACTGTTGTTGCTCCGCACTGCAGTGGTTCTGCTCTGCATTTGCTTTGCTTCGGGTTCGGGCTCTGTATTGCGCGCTTTCTGCGCTTTGCGCATTTGCTGCGTCGTGCCGTTTTTGCTGTGCTTTGGGTGCTCATTGCGCTGAAGGTGCTTGACCCCGTATCGCTGCTTGCAGCTATATTTATTATTATTATTATTATTCTGCTTCTTCTTCTTCTTAGCCATAGGCGTCTATGGCAGCCCTATGAACCGTACATAGGAAAATGATGAAATTTGGCACAGTTGTAGTGGTGGTCTTAAAAAGTCATGTGACCAAAAATGGGGTCTCTAGTACTAACTCTATAGCGCCACCAGCAGTGCAAAAATTCAATGTTCAAATGGTTATAACTTCTGATCCGCTTGATCTATGAAAATTCTACTTAGTACACGTGATTGCTCTCCTCATGCTTGTTGCTTTTCATACCTTACAGTAAAACTCCACCCATTACAATAGCGGCCATTTTGAAATGTACAGTATTCCATTTTTTCGCTACTCCTCCTTCAAATGTTGTTCAATTCTTATGAGATTTGGCACAGATGATCTTTGGAGTAAGCCGCATAGAAATGACTGAACAGAATTTTGATATTTATCTTTGTTCAAAAGTAATAAATGCGCAAACTTAACGAGGTTGACGCAAAAATGGTTCTGAAGCTGTAGCTCAGTCATTCTTTGATCAATTGAAATGAAATTTGGTACACTTCATGTGGACCATGAACTTGGGGTCCATGCCAAATTTGGTGACAGCGCCACCTATGGGTCATGAGATAATAAAATAGGCTATTTTTGCCCATAACTTCTGAACTGTTTGTCAGAAAATTATGATCTTGATGTCTATGGATTGCTTACCTCATGCCGCATCTGTCGATGTGTATTATGCCGGGTTTGACCACACACATCTGTCCGACATTTTGAAATTTGTCATAAATTGTTATATCTTTTGAACTATTGGACATATCCGTGCAAAAATCAGTAGGGAGATTCAGCATGATGTCTTGAAGGTACCTTGGAAGTCAGAGTATAGCGCCACCTAGGGGTTATAAACTATAACAGTTCTTATGGAACTGCTTATAACTTCTGAATACTTTGTCTGATATTAATTTCTTTGTGAAATTGTATTCACTGGTTTATGCCGATTGCAACGATACCTCGTTTGTCATTTTCCAACATTCTGTTCATGTGTTATTGTAAAGCATATGGTAGATGATTTTTTCGCTACTATTTTTACAAATTTTGTTTATTTTATGCCAGGTACTGATCGTATAATGTTTGGAGCAATCCGCACAGAAATGACTGAACAGATTTTTGATATTCTGTTTTCTTTTTCTTAGAAATACCTCTCCAAAGTTGACCGTGCCTGTGACGTTGTCTATTTGTCATAGTAAATTAATGTGACTGTATATTACATTGTATAGCATTACTATACAGAATGATCTTCTTGTCTTCAATCTCACTTGAGCTTTTTGATTCTCATATACATTGTATTTCTGTTTGTTCTGCTCTGCACTGTCAGTTCTGCATCTGTGTTGATTGGCATATGTCAATCCTTGCAGCACCTAAGCTGTTTTTTGCTGCCCTTTGAGCTGTGTTAACTGAGTTGCGCATCTGGTTAACCACATGCCATGAGATTCTGAGGTCATGGGTTTGAATCCCATGGGCTGTGATATTTTGTCTTAACTTTTTTCTCACTTGAGTTTTGTGATTTTCATACTATACATTGTATTTCAGTTATTTGTGCTCTCTGTTGTCATTTCTGCACGTTTGGTAATTGCTGGATATCAATGTTTACAGCTCTAAATCTCTATTCTATAGCTTGGACACACCAACTCAGTGGTTTAATCGTTTACTCAGTGGCGCATGCGGTAACTGCTGTGCTTTGGGAACCTGAGTTCATGGGTTCGAATCCCATGTGCAGTGGTTTTTGTCTTAACTTTTTTTCTCACTTAAGTTTTGTGATTTTCATACAATACATTGTATTTCAGTTATTTGTGCTCTCTGTTGTCATTTCTGCACGTTTGGTAATTGCTGGATATCAATGTTTACAGCTCTAAATCTCTATTCTATAGCTTGGACACACCAACTCAGTGGTTTGATCGTTTACTAAGTGGCGCATGCGGTAACTGCTGTGCTTTGGGAACCCGAGTTCATGGGTTCGAATCCCATGTGCAGTGGTTTTTGTCTTAACTTTTTTTCTCACTTAAGTTTTGTGATTTTCATACAATACATTGTATTTCAGTTATTTGTGCTCTCTGTTGTCATTTCTGCACGTTTGGTAATTGCTGGATATCAATGTTTACAGCTCTAAATCTCTATTCTGTAGCTTGGACACACCAACTCAGTGGTTTAATCGTTTACTCAGTGGCGCATGCGGTAACTGTTGTGCTTTGGGAACCTGAGTTCATGGGTTTGAATCCCATGTGCAGTTGTTTTTGTCTTAACTTTTTTCTCACTTAAGTTTTGTGATTTTCATACTATACATTGTATTTCAGTTATGTGTGCTCTCTTTTGTCATTTCTGCACTTTTAGTAATTGCTGGATATCAATGTTTAAAGTTCTAAATCTCTATTCTATAGCTTGGACACACCAACTCAGTGGTTTAGTCATTTACTCAGTGGCGCATGCGGTTAGTGCGTTGCTTTGGGAACCTGAAGTCATGGGTTCGAATCCCAGCTCTTACTTTCACTTATTGAGATTTCCTCTGTGTTCCCTTTAACACGTTCTTCTCGACCTGTCTGGTTTTCCACACGTGTTATATTTTTGCCATCTTTACTGTTGTTGCTCCGCACTGCAGTGGTTCTGCTCTGCATTTGCTTTGCTTCGGGTTCGGGCTCTGTATTGCGCGCTTTCTGCGATTTGCACATTTGCTGCGTCATGTGGTTTTTGCTGTGCTTTGGGTGCTCATTGCGCTGAAGGTGCTTGACCCCGCAATTGCTGCTTGCAGCTATATTTATTATTATTCTGCTTCTTCTTCTTCTTAGCCATAGGCGTCTATGGCAGCCCTATGAACCGTACATAGGAAAATGATGAAATTTGGCACAGTTGTAGTGGTGGTCTTAAAAAGTCATGTGACCAAAAATGGGGTCTCTAGTACTAACTCTATAGCGCCACCAGCAGTGCAAAAATTCAATGTTCAAAGGGTTATAACTTCTGATCCGCTTGATCTATGAAAATTCTACTTAGTACACGTGATTGCTCTCCTCATGCTTGTTGCTTTTAATACCTTACAGTAAAACTCCACCCATTACAGTAGCGGCCATTTTGAAATGTACAGTATTTCGTTTTTTCGCTACTCCTCCTTCAAATGTGGTTCAATTCTTATGAAATTTGGCACAGATGATCTTTGGAGTAAGCCGCATAGAAATGACTGAACAGAATTTTGATATTTATCTTTGTTCAAAAGTAATAAATGCGCAAACTTAACGAGGTTGACGCAAAAATGGTTCTGAAGCTGTAGCTCAGTCATTCTTTGATCAATTGAAATGAAATTTGGTACACTTCATGTGGACCATGAACTTGGGGTCCATGCCAAATTTGGTGACAGCGCCACCTATGGGTCATGAGATAATAAAATAGGCTATTTTTGCCCATAACTTCTGAACTGTTTGTCAGAAAATTATGATCTTGATGTCTATGGATTGCTTACCTCATGCCGCATCTGTCGATGTGTATTATGCCGGGTTTGACCGAACCACCTGTCTGCCATTTTGAAATTTCACATAATTTGTTATATTTTTTGAACTATTGGACATATCCGCGCAAAAATTAGTAAGGAGCTTTGACATGATGTCCTGAAGGTACCTGGGAAGTCAGAGTACAGCGCCACCTAGGGGTTATAAACTATTACAAGTCTTATTGATATTATACTGTTATCTCTTTTCTGCTGCCCAATGAACCGTGTTAACTGAGTGGCGCATCTAGTTAATCGTATGCATTGAGATTCTGAGATACTGGGTTCGAATCCCACCTGAGTCAGGTATTTTGTTCTTCCTCATCAATTCTTCTAAACCTGTCTGTAGTTCACATGTGTTCATTTTTCCATGTTTGCTGTTGTTGCTCTGCATTGTGATGGTTCTGCTCTATGATTCCTGAGCCTTGCGATTTTGATGCAATTTATGGTGCTTGCTGTGCTTTGTGAGCTTGCTGTGCTTTGTGTGCTTTGTGAGCTTGCTGTGCTTTGTGAGCTTACTGTGCTTTGTGTGCTTGCTGTGCTTTGTGAGCTTGCTGTGCTTTGTGTGCTTGCTGTGCTTTGTGAGCTTGCTGTGCTTTGTGAGCTTGCTGTGCTTTGTGTGCTTGCTGTGCTTTGTGAGCTTGCTGTGCTTTGTGTGCTTGCTGTGCTTTGTGTGCTTGCTGTGCTTTGTGTGCTTGCTGTGCTTTGTGAGCTTGCTGTGCTTTGTGTGCCTGCTGTGATTTGTGAAATTAATGTGCTTTGTGAGCTTGCTGTGCTTTGTGAGCTTGCTATGCTTTGTGTGCTTGCTGTGCTTTGTGTGCTTGCTGTGCTTTGTGTGCTTGCTGTGCTTTGTGAGCTTGCTGTGCTTTGTGTGCTTGCTGTGCTTTGTGAGCTTGCTGTGCTTTGTGTGCCTGCTGTGATTTGTGTAATTGCTGTGCTTTGTGTGCTTGGTGTGCATTGTGAGCTTGCTGTGCTTTGTGTGCTTGCTGTGCTTTGTGTGCTTGCTGTGCTTTGTGAGCTTGCTGTGCTTTGTGTGCCTGCTGTGATTTGTGTAATTGCTGTGCTTTGTGTAATTGCTGTGCTTTGTGTGCTTGCTGTGCTTTGTGTGCTTGCTGTGCTTTGTGAGCTTGCTGTGCTTTGTGTGCCTGCTGTGATTTGTGTAATTGATGTGCTTTGTGTGCTTGCTGTGCTTTGTGAGCTTGCTATGCTTTGTTTGCTTGCTGTGCTTTGTGTGCTTGCTGTGCTTTGTGTGCTTGATGTGCTTTGTGAGCTTGCTGTGCTTTGTGAGCTTGCTGTGCTTTGTGTGCTTGCTGTGATTTGTGAGCGTGCTGTGCTTTGTGAGCTTGTTGAGCTTGCTGTGCTTTGTGTGCTTGCTGTGCTTTGTAAGCTTGCTGTGCTTTGTGAGCTTGCTGTGCTTTGTGAGCTTGCTGTGCTTTGTGAGCTTGCTGTGCTTTGTGAGCTTGCTGTGCTTTGTGAGCTTGCTGTGCTTTGTGAGCTTGCTATGCTTTGTGTGCTTGCTGTGCTTTGTGAGCTTGCTGTGCTTTGTGTGCCTGCTGTGATTTGTGTAATTGCTCTGCGTTGTGTGCTTGCTGTGCATTGTGAGCTTGCCGTGCTTTGTGTGCTTGCTGTGCTGTGTGTGCATTGCGCCGAAGGTGCTTGACCCCGTGTTGCTGCTTGCAGCTATATTTAGGGGTCAAGCACCGAAGGTGCTGAGACACCTATTGTAATTGTTAGTATTATTATTATTATTATTATTATTCTGCTTCTTCTTCTTAGCCATAGGCGTCTATGGCAGCCCTATGAACCGTACATAGGAAAATGATGAAATTTGGCACAGTTGTAGTGGTGGTCTTAAAAAGTCATGTGACCAAAAATGGGGTCTCTAGTACTAACGCTATAGCGCCACCAGCAGTGCAAAAATTCAATGTTCAAAGGGTTATAACTTCTGATCCGCTTGATCTATGAAAATTCTACTTAGTACACGTGATTGCTCTCCTCATGCTTGTTGCTTTTAATACCTTACAGTAAAACTCCACCCATTACAGTAGCGGCCATTTTGAAATGTACAGTATTCCATTTTTTCGCTACTCCTCCTTCAAATGTTGTTCAATTCTTATGAGATTTGGCACAGATGATCTTTGGAGTAAGCCGCATAGAAATGACTGAACAGAATTTTGATATTTATCTTTGTTCAAAAGTAATAAATGCGCAAACTTAACGAGGTTGACGCAGAAATGGTTCTGAAGCTGTAGCTCAGTCATTCTTTGATCAATTGAAATGAAATTTGGTACACTTCATGTGGACCATGAACTTGGGGTCCATGCCAAATTTGGTGACAGCGCCACCTATGGGTCATGAGATAATAAAATAGGCTATTTTTGCCCATAACTTCTGAACTGTTTGTCAGAAAATTATGATCTTGACGTCTATGGATTGCTTACCTCATGCCGCATCTGTCGATGTGTATTATGCCGGGTTTGACCGAACCGCCTGTCCGCCATTTTGAAATTTCACATAATTTGTTATATTTTTGGAAATATTGGACATATCCGTGCAAAAATTAGTAAGGAGCTTCGACATGATGTCCTGAAGGTACCTGGGAAGTCAGAGTACAGCGCCACCTAGGGGTTATAAACTATAACAGTTCTTATGGAACTGCTTATAACTTCTGAATACTTTGTCTGATATTATATTTTTGCCATCTTTACTGTTGTTGCTCCGCACTGCAGTGGTTCTGCTCTGCATTTGCTTTGCTTCTGGATCGGGCTCTGTATTGCGCGCTTTCTGCGCTTTGCGCATTTGCTGCGTCGTGCCGTTTTTGCTGTGCTTTGGGTGCTCATTGCGCTGAAGGTGCTTGACCCCGTATCGCTGCTTGCAGCTATATTTATTATTATTATTATTCTGCTTCTTCTTCTTCTTAGCCATAGGCGTCTATGGCAGCCCTATGAACCGTACATAGGAAAATGATGAAATTTGGCACAGTTGTAGTGGTGGTCTTAAAAAGTCATGTGACCAAAAATGGGGTCTCTAGTACTAACTCTATAGCGCCACCAGCAGTTCAAAAATTCAATGTTCAAAGGGTTATAACTTCTGATCCGCTTGATCTATGAAAATTCTACTTAGTACACGTGATTGCTCTCCTCATGCTTGTTGATTTTAATACCTTACAGTAAAACTCAACCCATTACAGTAGCGGCCATTTTGAAATGTACAGTATTCCATTTTTTCGCTACTCCTCCTTCAAATGTTGTTCAATTCTTATGAGATTTAGCACAGATGATCTTTGGAGTAAGCCACATAGAAATGACTGAACAGAATTTTGATATTTATCTTTGTTCAAAAGTAATAAATGCGCAAACTTAACAAGGTTGACGCAAAAATGGTTCTGAAGCTGTAGCTCAGTCATTCTTTGATCAATTGAAATGAAATTTGGTACACTTCATGTGGACCATGAACTTGGGGTCCATGCCAAATTTGGTGACAGCGCCACCTATGGGTCATGAGATAATAAAATAGGCTATTTTTGCCCATAACTTCTGAACTGTTTGTCAGAAAATTATGATCTTGATGTCTATGGATTGCTTACCTCATGCCGCATCTGTCGATGTGTATTATGCCGGGTTTGACCGAACCGCCTGTCCGCCATTTTGAAATTTCACATAATTTGTTATATTTTTGAAAATATTGGACATATCCGCGCAAAAATTAGTAAGGAGCTTCGACATGATGTCCTGAAGGTACCTGGGAAGTCAGAGTACAGCGCCACCTAGGGGTTATAAACTATAACAGTTCTTATGGAACTGCTTATAACTTCTGAATACTTTGTCTGATATTATATTTTTGCCATCTTTACTGTTGTTGCTCCGCACTGCAGTGGTTCTGCTCTGCATTTGCTTTGCTTCGGGTTCGGGCTCTGTATTGCGCGCTTTCTACGCTTTGCGCATTTGCTGCGTCGTGCCGTTTTTGCTGTGCTTTGGGTTCTCATTGCGCTGAAGGTGCTTGACCCCGTATCGCTGCTTGCAGCTATATTTATTATTATTCTGCTTCTTCTTCTTCTTCTTAGCCATAGGCGTCTATGGCAGCCCTATGAACCGTACATAGGAAAATGATGAAATTTGGCACAGTTGTAGTGGTGGTCTTAAAAAGTCATGTGACCAAAAATGGGGTCTCTAGTACTAACTCTATAGCGCCACCAGCAGTGCAAAAATTCAATGTTCAAAGGGTTATAACTTCTGACCCGCTTGATCTATGAAAATTCTACTTAGTACACGTGATTGCTCTCCTCATGCTTGTTGCTTTTAATACCTTACAGTAAAACTCCACCCATTACAGTAGCGGCCATTTTGAAATGTACAGTATTCCATTTTTTCGCTACTCCTCCTTCAAATGTTGTTCAATTCTTATGAGATTTGGCACAGATGATCTTTGGAGTAAGCCGCATAGAAATGACTGAACAGAATTTTCATATTTATCTTTGTTCAAAAGTAATAAATGCGCAAACTTAACGAGGTTGACGCAAAAATGGTTCTGAAGCTGTAGCTCAGTCATTCTTTGATCAATTGAAATGAAATTTGGTACACTTCATGTGGACCATGAACTTGGGGTCCATGCCAAATCTGGTGACAGCGCCACCTATGGGTCATAAGATAATAAAATAGGCTATTTTTGCCCATAACTTCTGAACTGTTTGTCAGAAAATTATGATCTTGATGTCTATGGATTGCTTACCTCATGCCGCATCTGTCGATGTGTATTATGCCGGGTTTGACCACACACATCTGTCCGACATTTTGAAATTTGTCATAAATTGTTATATCTTTTGAACTATTGGACATATCCGTGCAAAAATCAGTAGGGAGATTCAGCATGATGTCTTGAAGGTACCTTGGAAGTGAGAGTATAGCGCCACCTAGGGGTTATAAACTATAACAGTTCTTATGGAACTGCTTATAACTTCTGAATACTTTGTCTGATATTAATTAGGGGTCAAGCACCGAAGGTGCTGAGACACCTATTGTAATTAGGGGTCAAGCACCGAAGGTGCTGAGACACCTATTGTAATTGTTAGTATTATTATTATTATTATTATTATTCTGCTTCTTCTTCTTAGCCATAGGCGTCTATGGCAGCCCTATGAACCGTACATAGGAAAATGATGAAATTTGGCACAGTTGTAGTGGTGGTCTTAAAAAGTCATGTGACCAAAAATGGGGTCTCTAGTACTAACTCTATAGCGCCACCAGCAGTGCAAAAATTCAATGTTTAAAGGGTTATAACTTCTGATCCGCTTGATCTATGAAAATTCTACTTAGTACACGTGATTGCTCTCCTCATGCTTGTTGCTTTTAATACCTTACAGTAAAACTCCACCCATTACAGTAGCGGCCATTTTGAAATGTACAGTATTCCATTTTTTCGCTACTCCTCCTTCAAATTTTGTTCAATTCTTATGAGATTTGCCACAGATGATCTTTGGAGTAAGCCGCATAGAAATGACTGAACAGAATTTTGATATTTATCTTTGTTCAAAAGTAATAAATGCGCAAACTTAACGAGGTTGACGCAAAAATGGTTCTGAAGCTGTAGCTCAGTCATTCTTTGATCAATTGAAATGAAATTTGGTACACTTCATGTGGACCATGAACTTGGGGTCCATGCCAAATTTGGTGACAGCGCCACCTATGGGTCATGAGATAATAAAATAGGCTATTTTTGCCCATAACTTCTGAACTGTTTGTCAGAAAATTATGATCTTGATGTCTATGGATTGCTTACCTCATGCCGCATCTGTCGATGTGTATTATGCCGGGTTTGACCGAACCGCCTGTCCGCCATTTTGAAATTTCACATAATTTGTTATATTTTTGGAAATATTGGACATATCCGCGCAAAAATTAGTAAGGAGCTTCGACATGATGTCCTGAAGGTACCTGGGAAGTCAGAGTACAGCGCCACCTAGGGGTTATAAACTATAACAGTTCTTATGGAACTGCTTATAACTTCTGAATACTTTGTCTGATATTATATTTTTGCCATCTTTACTGTTGTTGCTCCGCACTGCAGTGGTTCTGCTCTGCATTTGCTTTGCTTCGGGTTCGGGCTCTGTATTGCGCGCTTTCTGCGCTTTGCGCATTTGCTGCGTCGTGCCGTTTTTGCTGTGCTTTGGGTGCTCATTGCGCTGAAGGTGCTTGACCCCGTATCGCTGCTTGCAGCTATATTTGTTAGTATTATTATTAGGGGTCAAGCACCGAAGGTGCTGAGACACCTATTGGAATTGTACTTTTTTCTTCTTCTTAGCCATTGGTGCCTATGGCAGCCCTATGAACCGTACATAGGAAAATGATGAAATTTGGCACAGTTATAGAGGTCGTCCTGAAAAGTCAAGTGACCAAAAATGGGGTCTCTAGCATTAACTCTATAGCGCCACCAGCAGTGCAAAAAATCAATGTTCAAATGGTTATAACTGCTGATCCGCTTGATCTATGAAAATTCTACTTAGTACACGTGATTGCTCTCCTCATGCTTGTTGTTTTTAATGCTTTACAGTAAAACTCCACCCATTACAGTAGTGGCCATTTTGAAATGTACAGTATGCCGTTTATTCGCTACTCCTCCTTCAAATTTGGTTCAATTGTTATGAATTTTAGCACAGGTAATCTTTGGAGTGAGCCGCACAGAAATGACCAAACAGAATTTTGATATTTATCTTTGTTTAAAAGTAATAAATGCGCAAACTTAACGAGGTTGACGCAAAAATGGTTCTGAAGCTGTAGCTCGGTCATTCTTTGATCAATTAAAATGAAATTTGGTACACTTCATGTTGACCATGAACTTGGGGTTCATGCCAAATTTGGTGACAGCGCCACCTATGGGTCATGAGATAGGAAAATAGGCTATTTTTGCCCATAACTTCTGAATCGTTTGTCAGAAAATTATGATCTTGGTGTCTACGGATTCCTTGCCTCATGCCGCATCTGTCGATGTGTATTATGCCGGGTTTGACCACACACATCTGTCCGACATTTTGAAATTTGTCATAAATTGTTATAACTTTTGAAGTATTGGATATATTGGCGCAAAATTCGGTAGGAAGCTTCGGCATGATGTCCTGATTGTATCTGGGAAGTCAGAATACAGCGCCACCTAGGGGTTATAAACTATAACAGTTCTTATAGAACTGCTCATAACTTCTGAATACTTTGTCGGATATTAATTTTCTTTGTGAAATTGTATTCACTGGTTTATGCCGATTGCAACGATACCTCGTTTGTCATTTTCCATCATTCTGTTCATGTGTTATTGTAAGGCATATGGTAAATGATTTTTTCGCTACTCCTTTTACAAATGTTGTTTATTTTATGCCAGGTTCTGCTCGTATAATGTTTGGAGCAATCCGCACAGAAATGACTGAACAGATTTTTCTTGCACCTAGGAATTTTTTTGAGAAAAACCTCTGTAAAGTTGATCGTCCCTGTGATGTTGTCTATTTGTCATAGTTAATTACTTTATATTACATTTTATAGCGTTACTCTACGGAATGTTCTTCTTGTCTTCAATCTCACTTGAGCTTTTTGATTCTCATATACATTGTATTTCTGTGATTTCTGCTCTGCGGTGTCATTTCTACATCTTTGGTGATTGGCATATGTCAATGCTTGCATTTCTGTAATCTCTTTCCTGCTGCCCCTTGAGCTGTGTCTGCTGAGTGGCGCATCCACTAAGTCGTATGCATAGAGATCCTGAGTTCATGGGTTCGAATCCCACCTGAGGCAGGTGTTAATTTCTTCTATTAAAGTTTTGTTCTTTCCCACCTATTCTTCTTGACCTGTCTGTAGTTCACATATGTTCTATTTTTGCCATGTTTTCTGTTGCTGCTCTGCACTGCGGTGGTTCTGCTCTGTCATTGCAACGCTTTGGGTACTTGCTGCGCTTTGTATTCTTGATGCACCTTGGGTGGTCAGTGAGCATTGGGTTATTGATACCTTCTATGTTGCTTGCTGTGCTTTGGGTGCTCATTGCGCTAAAGGTGCTTGGCCCCGAATCGCTGCTTGCAGCTATATTTATTATTATTATTATTCTGCTTCTTCTTCTTAGCCATAGGCGTCTATGGCAGCCCTATGAACCGTACATAGGAAAATGATGAAATTTGGCACAGTTGTAGTGGTGGTCTTAAAAAGTCATGTGACCAAAAATGGGGTCTCTTGTACTAACTCTATAGCGCCACCAGCAGTGCAAAAATTCAATGTTTAAAGGGTTATAACTTCTGATCCGCTTGATCTATGAAAATTCTACTTAGTACACGTGATTGCTCTCCTCATGCTTGTTGCTTTTAATACCTTACAGTAAAACTCCACCCATTACAGTAGCGGCCATTTTGAAATGTACAGTATTCCATTTTTTCGCTACTCCTCCTTCAAATGTTGTTCAATTCTTATGAGATTTGGCACAGATGATCTTTGGAGTAAGCCGCATAGAAATGACTGAACAGAATTTTGATATTTATCTTTGTTCAAAAGTAATAAATGCGCAAACTTAACGAGGTTGACGCAAAAATGGTTCTGAAGCTGTAGCTCGGTCATTCTTTGATCAATTGAAATGAAATTTGGTACACTTCATGTGGACCATGAACTTGGGGTCCATGCCAAATTTGGTGACAGCGCCACCTATGGGTCATGAGATAATAAAAAAGGCTATTTTTGCCCGTAACTTCTGAACTGTTTGTCAGAAAATTATGATCTTGATGTCTATGGATTGCTTACCTCATGCCGCATCTGTCGATGTGTATTATGCCGGGATTTGACCGAACCGCCTGTCCGCCATTTTGAAATTTCACATAATTTGTTATATTTTTGGAAATATTGGACATATCCGCGCAAAAATTAGTAAGGAGCTTCGACATGATGTCCTGAAGGTACCTGGGAAGTCAGAGTACAGCGCCACCTAGGGGTTATAAACTATAACAGTTCTTATGGAACTGCTTATAACTTCTGAATACTTTGTCTGATATTAATTTCTTTGTGAAATTGTATTCACTGGTTTATGCCGATTGCAACGATACCTCGTTTGTCATTTTCCAACATTCTGTTCATGTGTTATTGTAAAGCATTTGGAACATGATTTTTTCGCTACTCCTTTTACAAATTTTGTTTATTTTATGCCAGGTGCTGCTCGTATAATGTTTGGAGCAATCCGCACAGAAATGACCGAACAGATTTTTGATATTCTGTTCTCTTTCTTAGAAATACCACTCCAAAGTTGACTGTGCCTGTGCCGTTGTCTATTTGTCATAGTAAATTAATGTGACTGTATGTTACATTGTATAGCATTACTATACAGAATGATCTTCTTGTCTTCAATCTCACTTGATCTTTTTGATTCTCATATACATTGTATTTCTGTTAGTTCTGCTCTGCACTGTCAGTTCTGCATCTGTGTTGATTGGCATATGTCAATCCTTGCAGCACCTAAGCTGTTTTTTGCTGCCCTTTGGGCTGTGTTAACTGAGTTGCGCATCTGGTTAACCAGATGCCATGAGATCCTGAGGTCATGGGTTCGAATCCCATGTACAGTAATATTTTGTCTTAACTTTTTTCTCACTTAAGTTTATTGATTTTCATACAATACATTGTATTTCAGTTATTTGTGCTCTCTGTTGTCATTTCTGCACTTTTGGTAATTGCTGGATATCAATGTTTACAGCTCTATATCTCTATTCTATAGGTTGGACACACCAAGTCAGTGGTTTAATCGTTTACTCAGTGGCGTATGCGGTAACTGCTGTGCCTTGGGAACCTGAGTTCATGAGTTCGAATCCCATGTGCAGTGGTTTTTGTCTTAACTTTTTTTTCTCACTTAAGTTTTGTGATTTTCATACAATACATTGTATTTCAGTTATTTGTGCTCTCTGTTGTCATTTCTGCACTTTTGGTAATTGCTGGATATCAATGTTTACAGCTCTATATCTCTATTCTATAGCTTGGACACACCAACTCAGTGGTTTAACCGTTTACTCAGTGGCGCATGCGTTAACTGCTATGCTTTGGGAACCTGAGGTCATGGGTTCGAATCCCAGCTCTCACTTTCACTTATTGAGATTTCCTTTTGCGTTTCCTTTAAAGGCACACAAGGCAAGTCTGAGTATAATTTCTCTACTAGCTCCCCCTAGTGTCTGGGAGTAATTGCTTTCTATATCTGAGACTTTACAGACTGAAGGACACCGGGTCGGATACAGCGAACTTGCAAGTGGGGTATTCTTCCTACAGACGGTAGGGGCGGGCGAGAGAGTCTTCATTCGTCATGTAATGAGTCATTTAACCATATACCGACTTACGAAGATGATTTATTAACATAAAAATGCTGCCTTGTGTCCCTTTAACACGTTCTTCTCGACCTGTCTGGTTTTCCACACGTGTTATATTTTTGCCATCTTTACTGTTGTTGCTCCGCACTGCAGTGATCCTGCTCTGCATTTGCTTTGCTTCGGGTTCGGGCTCTGTATTGCGTGTTTTCTGCGCTTTGCACATTTGCTGCGTCGTGTGGTTTTTGCTGTGCTTTGGGTGCTCATTGCGCTGAAGGTGCTTGACCCCGCAATTGCTGCTTGCAGCTATATTTTCTTTGTGAAATTGTATTCACTGGTTTATGCCGATTGCAACGATACCTCGTTTGTCATTTTCCAACATTCTGTTCATGTGTTATTGTAAAGCATATGGTAGATGATTTTTTCGCTACTCTTTTTACAAATTTTGTTTATTTTATGCCAGGTACTGCTCATATAATGTTTGGAGCAATCCGCACAGAAATGACTGAACAGATTTTTGATATTCTGTTCTCTTTCTTAGAAATACCACTCCAAAGTTGACCGTGCCTGTTACGTTGTCTATTTGTCATAGTAAATTAATGTGACTGTATATTACTATTACTATACAGAATGATCTTCTTGTCTTCAATCTCACTTGAGCTTTTTGATTCTCATATACATTGTATTTCTGTTAGTTCTGCTCTGCACTGTCAGTTCTGCATCTGTGTTGATTGGCATATGTCAATCCTTGCAGCACCTAAGCTGTTTTTTGCTGCCCTTTGAGCTGTGTTAACTGAGTTGCGCATCTGGTTAACCACATGCCATGAGATTCTGAGGTCATGGGTTTGAATCCCATGGGCTGTGATATTTTGTCTTAACTTTTTTCTCACTTAAGTTTTGTGATTTTCATACTATACATTGTATTTCAGTTATTTGTGCTCTCTGTTGTCATTTCTGCACGTTTGGTAATTGCTGGATATCAATGTTTACAGCTCTAAATCTCTATTCTATAGCTTGGACACACCAACTCAGTGGTTTAATCGTTTACTCAGTGGCGCATGCGGTAACTGCTGTGCTTTGGGAACCCGAGTTCATGGGTTCGAATCCCATGTGCAGTGGTTTTTGTCTTAACTTTTTTTCTCACTTAAGTTTTGTGATTTTCATACAATACATTGTATTTCAGTTATTTGTGCTCTCTGTTGTCATTTCTGCACGTTTGGTAATTTCTGGATATCAATGTTTACAGCTCTAAATCTCTATTCTATAGCTTGGACACACCAACTCAGTGGTTTTATCGTTTACTCAGTGGCGCATGCGGTAACTGTTGTGCTTTGGGAACCTGAGTTCATGGGTTTGAATCTCATGTGCAGTGGTTTTTGTCTTAACTTTTTTCTCACTTAAGTTTTGTGATTTTCATACTATACATTGTATTTCAGTTATTTGTGCTCTCTGTTGTCATTTCTGCACTTTTATTAATTGCTGGATATCAATGTTTACAGTTCTAAATCTCTATTCTATAGCTTGGACACACCAACTCAGTGGTTTAATCGTTTACTCAGTGGCGCATGCGGTTAGTGCGTTGCTTTGGGAACCTGAGGTCATGGGTTCAAAACCCAGCTCTTACTTTCACTTATTGAGATTTCCTTTTGTGTTCCCTTTAACACGTTCTTCTCGACCTGTCTGGTTTTCCACACGTGTTATATTTTTGCCATCTTTACTGTTGTTGCTCCGCACTGCAGTGGTCCTGCTCTGCATTTGCTTTGCTTCGGGTTTGGGCTCTGTATTGCGCGCTTTCTGCGCTTTGCGCATTTGCTGCGTCGTGTGGTTTTTGCTGTGCTTTGGGTGCTCATTGCACTGAAGGTGCTTGACCCCGCAATTGCTGCTTGCAGCTATATTTAGGGGTCAAGCACCGAAGGTGCTGAGACACCTATTGGAATTGTCAGTATTATTATTATTCTGCTGTTTCTTCTTCTTCTTAGCCATAGGCGTCTATGGCAGCCCTATGAACCGTACATAGGAAAATGATGAAATTTGGCACAGTTGTAGTGGTGGTCTTAAAAAGTCACGTGACCAAAAATGGGGTCTCTAGTACTAACTCTATAGCGCCACCAGCAGTGCAAAAATTCAATGTTCAAATGGTTATAACTGCTGATCCGCTTGATCTATGAAAATTATACTTAGTACACGTGATTGCTCTCCTCATGCTTATTGTTTTTAATACCTTACAGTAAAACTCCACCCATTACAGTAGCGGCCATTTTGAAATGTACTGTATTCCGTTTATTCGCTACTCCTCCTTCAAATTTGGTTAAATTGTTATGAAATTTGGCACAGGTGAACTTTGGAGTGAGCCGCACAGAAATGACCGAACAGAATTTTGATATTTATCTTTGTTCAAAAGTAATAAATGCGCAAACTTAACAAGGTTGACGCAAAAATGGTTCATTCTTTGATCAATTGAAATGAAATTTGGTACACTTCATGTGAACCATGAACTTGGGGTTCATGCAAAATTTGGTGACAGCGCCACCTATGGGTCATGAGATATGAAAAATGGCTTTTTTTGCCCATAACTACTGAATTGTTTGTCAGAAAATTATGATGTTGGTGTTTACGGATTCCTTGGCTCATGCCGAATCTGTCGATATGTATTATGTCGGGGTTTGACCACACCACCTGTCTGCCATTTTGAAATTGATCATAAATTGTTATATCTTTTGAACTATTGGACATATTCGTGCAAAAATAGTCAGGGAGCTTCGGCATGATGCCCTGAAGGTACCTGGGAAGTCAGAGTACAGCGCCACCTAGGGGTTATGAACTATAACAGTTCTTATAGAACTGCTTATATCTTCAGAATACTTTGTCTGATATACATTTTCTTTGTGAAATTTTATTTACTGGTTTTTGCCGATCGCAACAATACCTTGTTTGTCATTTTCCATCATTCTGTTCATGTGTTATTGTAAGGGATATGGTAAATGATTTTTTCGCTACTCCTTTTACAAATTTTGTTTATTTTATGCCAGATTCTGCTTGTATAATGTTTGGAGCAATCCGCACAGACGTGACTGAACAGATTTTTCTGCTGAGTGTCAAATTTTTGAGAAATACCTCTGTAAAGCGGACCGTGCCTGTCATGCTGTCCCTTTGTCATATTAAAAAGAATCTGAAAAAATTTGCCCATGTTGTTCATTATTGTACAAAATGTTCTTTACGAATTCAGTGCCATTTAAGTTATCTAATTGCCCTACACTTTGTATTTCTGTTTATTTTTGCTTTGTTGTGTTATTTCTGCCCTTTCAGTGATTGGCATGTCAATGTTTGCAGTTTTGAAGCCTCTTTTACACAGCCTTTCAACCCATGATTCCTCAGTGGCACATGCGGTTAGTGCTGTGCTTTGAGAACCTGAGTTCATGGGTTCAAATCCCATGTGCAGTGGTTTTTTGTCTTAACTTTTTTCTCACTTAAGTTTTGTGATTTTCATACTATACATTGTATTTCAGTAATTTGTGCTCTCTGTTATCATTTCTACACTTTTGGTAATTGCTGGATATCAATGTTTATAGCTGTAAAGCTGTATTCTATAGCTTGGACACACCAACTCAGTGGTTTAATCATTTACTCAGTGGCGCATGTGGTTAGTGCTGTGCTTTGGGAACATGAGGTCATGGGTTCAAATCCCAGCTCTTACTTTCACTTATTGAGATTTCCTTTTGTGTTCCCTTTAACACGTTCTTCTCGACCTGTCTGGTTTTCCACACGTGTTATATTTTTGAAATCTTTTCTGTTGTTGCTCCGCACTGCAGTGGTTCTGCTCTGCATTTGCTTTGCTTCGGGTTCGAGCTCTGTATTGCACGCTTTCTGTGCTTTGCGCATTTGCTGCGTTGTGTGGTTTTTGCTGTGCTTTGGGTGCTCATTGCGCTGAAGGTGCTTTACCCCGCAATTGCTGCTTGCAGCTATATTTAGGGGTCAAGCACCGAAGGTGCTGAGACACCTATTGTAATTGTTAGTATTATTATTATTATTATTATTCTGCTTCTTCTTCTTCTTAGCCATAGGCGTCTATGGCAGCCCTATGAACCGTACATAGGAAAATGATGAAATTTGGCACAGTTGTAGTGGTGGTCTTAAAAAGTCATGTGACCAAAAATGGGGTCTCTAGTACTAACTCTATAGCGCCACCAGCAGTTCAAAAATTCAATGTTCAAAGGGTTATAACTTCTGATCCGCTTGATCTATGAAAATTCTACTTAGTACACGTGATTGCTCTCCTCATGCTTGTTGATTTTAATACCTTACAGTAAAACTCCACCCATTACAGTAGCGGCCATTTTGAAATGTACAGTATTCCATTTTTTCGCTACTCCTCCTTCAAATGTTGTTCAATTCTTATGAGATTTGGCACAGATGATCTTTGGAGTAAGCCGCATAGAAATGACTGAACAGAATTTTGATATTTATCTTTGTTCAAAAGTAATAAATGCGCAAACTTAACGAGGTTGACGCAAAAATGGTTCTGAAGCTGTAGCTCAGTCATTCTTTGATCAATTGAAATGAAATTTGGTACACTTCATGTGGACCATGAACTTGGGGTCCATGCCAAATTTGGTGACAGCGCCACCTATGGGTCATGAGATAATAAAATAGGCTATTTTTGCCCATAACTTCTGAACTGTTTGTCAGAAAATTATGATCTTGATGTCTATGGATTGCTTACCTCATGCCGCATCTGTCGATGTGTATTATGCCGGGTTTGACCGAACCGCCTGTCCACCATTTTGAAATTTCACATAATTTGTTATATTTTTTGAACTATTGGACATATCCGCGCAAAAATTAGTAAGGAGCTTCGACATGATGTCCTGAAGGTACCTGGGAAGTCAGAGTACAGCGCCACCTAGGGGTTATAAACTATAACAGTTCTCATGGAACTGCTTATAACTTCTGAATACTTTGTCTGATATTAATTTCTTTGTGAAATTGTATTCACTGGTTTATGCCGATTGCAACGATGCCTCGTTTGTCATTTTCCAACATTCTGTTCATGTGTTATTGTAAAGCATATGGTAGATTATTTTTTCGCTACTCCTTTTACAAATGTTGTTTATTTTATGCCAGGTACTGCTCGTATAATGTTTGGAGCAATCCGCACAGAAATGACCGAACAGATTTTTGATATTCTGTTCTCTTTCTTAGAAATACCACTCCAAAGTTGACCGTGCCTGTGACGTTGTCTATTTGTCATAGTAAATTAATGTGACTGTATATTACATTGTATAGCATTACTATACAGAATGATGTTCTTGTCTTCAATCTCATTTGAGCTTTTTGATTCCCATATACATTGTATTTCTGATAGTTCTGCTCTGCACTGTCAGTTCTGCATCTGTGTTGATTGGCACATGTCAATCCTTGAAGCACCTAAGCTGTTTTTTGCTGCCCTTTGAGCTGTGTTAGCTGAGTTGCGCATCTGGTTAACCACATGCCATGAGATTCTGAGGTCATGGGTTCAAATCCCATGTGCAGTGATATTTTGTCTTAACTTTTTTCTCACTTAAGTTTTGTGATTTTCATACAATACATTGTATTTCAGTTATTTGTGCTCTCTGTTGTCATTTCTGCACGTTTGGTAATTGCTGGATATCAATGTTTACAGCTCTAAATCTCTATTCTATAGCTTGGACACACCAACTCAGTGGTTTAATCGTTTACTCAGTGGCGCATGCGGTAACTGTTGTGCTTTGGGAACCTGAGTTCATGGGTTTGAATCCCATGTGCAGTGGTTTTTGTCTTAACTTTTTTCTCACTTAAGTTTTGTGATTTTCATACTATACATTGTATTTCAGTTATTTGTGCTCTCTGTTGTCATTTCTGCACTTTTAGTAATTACTGGATATCAATGTTTACAGTTCTAAATCTCTATTCTATAGCTTGGACACACCAACTCAGTGGTTTAATTGTTTACTCAGTGGCGCATTCGGTTATTGCGATGCTTTGGGAACCTGAGGTCATGGGTTCGAATCCCAGCTCTTACTTTCACTTATTGAGATTTCCTTTTGTGTTCCCTTTAACACGTTCTTCTCGACCTGTCTGGTTTTCCACACGTGTTATATTTTTGCCATATTTACTGTTGTTGCTCCGCACTGCAGTGGTTCTGCTCTGCATTTGCTTTGCTTCGGGTTCGGGCTCTGTATTGCGCGCTTTCTGCGCTTTGCGCATTTGCTGCGTCGTGTGGTTTTTGCTGTGCTTTGGGTGCTCATTGCGCTGAAGGTGCTTGACCCCGCAATTGCTGCTTGCAGCTATATTTAGGGGTCAAGCACCGAAGGTGCTGAGACACCTATTGTAATTGTTAGTATTATTATTATTATTATTATTATTATTATTATTATTATTAGGGGTCAAGCACCGAAGGTGCTGAGACACCTATTGCAATTGTTAGTATTATTATTATTATTCTTACTCTTGTCCAATGGGAGTCTATGGCAGCCCTATGAACCGTAAGTAGTAGAGTGATGAAATTTGGCACAGTTGTAGTGGTGGTCCTAAAAAGTCATGTGACCAAAAATGGGGTCTCTAGCAGTAACTCTATAGCGCCACCAGCAGTGCAAAAATTCAATGTTCAAACTGTTATAATTGGTGAACCATTTGATCTATGAAAATTCTACTTAGTACACGTGATTGCTCTCATCCCACTTATTGAATTTGATACTTTACAGTAAGACTCCACCCATTACAGTAGCGGCCATTTTGAAATGTACAGTATTTCGTTTTTTCGCTACTCCTCCTTCAAATTTGGTTCAATTCTTATGAGATTTGGCACATGTGATCTTTGGAGTGAGCCGCATAGAAATGACTGAACAGAATTTTGATATTTTTCTTTATTTAAAAGTAATTCATGCGTGAACTTAACGAGATTGACGCAAAATTGGTTCTGAAGCTGTATCTCGGTCATTCTTTGATCAATCGAGATGAAATTTGGTACGCTTCATGTCGACCATGAAATGGGGGTCCATGCCAAATTTGGTGACAGCGCCACCTATGGGTCATGAGATAGTAAAAAAGGCTATTTTTGCGCATAACTTCTGAATCGTTTGTCAGAAAATTATGATCTTGGTGTCTACGGATTCCTTACCTCATGC
This sequence comes from Paramisgurnus dabryanus, assembly GCF_030506205.2. Taxonomy (NCBI): domain Eukaryota; kingdom Metazoa; phylum Chordata; class Actinopteri; order Cypriniformes; family Cobitidae; genus Paramisgurnus; species Paramisgurnus dabryanus. The sequence goes on along the minus strand of NC_133344.1, from coordinate 6,380,958 downwards.
CGCATCTGTCGATGTGTATTATGCCGGGTTTGACCGAACCGCCTGTCCGCCATTTTGAAATTTGTCATAAATTGTTATAACTTTTGAAGTATTGGATATATTGGCGCAAAAATCGGTAGTAAGCTTTGGCATGATGTCCTGATTGTATCTGGGAAGTCAGAATACAGCGCCACCTAGGGGTTATAAACTATAACAGTTCTTATAGAACTGCTCATAACTTCTGAATACTTTGTCGGATATTAATTTTCTTTGTGAAAGTGTATTCACTGGTTTATGCCGATTGCAACGATACCTCGTTTGTCATTTTCCATCATTCTGTTCATGTGTTATTGTAAGGCATATGGTAAATGATTTTTTCGCTACTCCTTTTACAAATTTTGTTTATTTTATGCCAGGTTCTGCTCGTATAATGTTTGGAGCAATCCGCACAGAAATGACTGAACAGATTTTTCTTGCACCTAGGAATTTTTTGAGAAAAACCTCTGTAAAGTTGATCGTCCCTGTGATGTTGTCTATTTGTCATAGTTAATTACTTTATATTACATTTTATAGCGTTACTCTACGGAATGTTCTTCTTGTCTTCAATCTCACTTGAGCTTTTTGATTCTCATATACATTGTATTTCTGTGATTTCTGCTCTGCGGTGTCATTTCTACATCTTTGGTGATTGGCATATGTCAATGCTTGCATTTCTGTAATCTCTTTCCTGCTGCCCCTTGAGCTGTGTCTGCTGAGTGGCGCATCCACTAAGTCGTATGCATAGAGATCCTGAGTTCATGGGTTCGAATCCCATCTGAGCCAGGTGTTAATTTCTTCTATTAAAGTTTTGTTCTTTCCCACCTATTCTTCTTGACCTGTCTGTAGTTCACATATGTTCTATTTTTGCCATGTTTTCTGTTGCTGCTCTGCACTGCGGTGGTTCTGCTCTGTCATTGCAACGCTTTGGGTACTTGCTGCGCTTTGTGTTCTTGATGCACCTTGGGTGGTCAGTGAGCATTGGGTGATTGATACCTTCTATGTTGCTTGCTGTGCTTTGGGTGCTCATTGCGCTAAAGGTGCTTGGCCCCGAATCGCTGCTTGCAGCTATATTTAGGGGTCAAGCACCGAAGGTGCTGAGACACCTATTGTAATTGTTAGTATTATTATTATTATTATTATTATTCTGCTTCTTCTTCTTCTTAGCCATAGGCGTCTATGGCAGCCCTATGAACCGTACATAGGAAAATGATGAAATTTGGCACAGTTGTAGTGGTGGTCTTAAAAAGTCATGTGACCAAAAATGGGGTCTCTAGTACTAACTCTATAGCGCCACCAGCAGTGCAAAAATTCAATGTTCAAAGGGTTATAACTTCTGATCCGCTTGATCTATGAAAATTCTACTTAGTACACGTGATTGCTCTCCTCATGCTTGTTGCTTTTAATACCTTACAGTAAAACTCCACCCATTACAGTAGCGGCCATTTTGAAATGTACAGTATTCCATTTTTTCGCTACTCCTCCTTCAAATGTTGTTCAATTCTTATGAGATTTGGCACAGATGATCTTTGGAGTAAGCCGCATAGAAATGACTGAACAGAATTTTGATATTTATCTTTGTTCAAAAGTAATAAATGCGCAAACTTAACGAGGTTGACGCAAAAATGGTTCTGAAGCTGTAGCTCAGTCATTCTTTGATCAATTGAAATGAAATTTGGTACACTTCATGTGGACCATGAACTTGGGGTCCATGCCAAATTTGGTGACAGCGCCACCTATGGGTCATGAGATAATAAAATAGGCTATTTTTGCCCATAACTTCTGAACTGTTTGTCAGAAAATTATGATCTTGATGTCTATGGATTGCTTACCTCATGCCGCATCTGTCGATGTGTATTATGCCGGGTTTGACCGAACCGCCTGTCCGCCATTTTGAAATTTCCCATAATTTGTTATATTTTTGGAAATATTGGACATATCCGCGCAAAAATTAGTAAGGAGCTTCGACATGATGTCCTGAAGGTACCTGGGAAGTCAGAGTACAGCGCCACCTAGGGGTTATAAACTATAACAGTTCTTATGGAACTGCTTATAACTTCTGAATACTTTGTCTGATATTATATTTTTGCCATCTTTACTGTTGTTGCTCTGCACTGCAGTGGTTCTGCTCTGCATTTGCTTTGCTTCGGGTTCGGGCTCTGTATTGCGTGCTTTCTGCGCTTTGCGCATTTGCTGCGTCGTGCCGTTTTTGCTGTGCTTTGGGTGCTCATTGCGCTGAAGGTGCTTGACCCCGTATCGCTGCTTGCAGCTATATTGGTCATTGTTTCTGTTAGTAAATTTTTCTTCTTCCCCAATGGGAGTCTATGGCAGCCCTATGAAGCGTATGTAGGAAAATGATGAAATTTGGCATAGTTGTAGTGGTGGTCATAATTAGTCATGTGGCCAAAAATGGGGTCTCTAGCAGTAACTCTATAGCGCCACCATTATCTCAAAAATTCAATATTCAAATGGTTATAACTCATGATCCATTAGATCTATGAAAATTCTACTTAGTGCATGTGATTGCTCTCATCCCGCTTATTGAATTTGATACTTTACATTAAGACTCCACCCATTACAGTAGCGGCCATTTTGAAATGTACAGTATTTCGTTTTTTCGCTACTCCTCCTTCAAATGTGGTTCAATTCTTATGAGATTTGGCACAGGTGATCTTTGGAGTCAGCCGCATAGAAATGACTGAACAGAATTTTGATATTTTTTTTTATTCAAAAGTTATTAATGCGTGAACTTAACGAGATTGACGGAAAAATGGTTCTGAAGCTGTAGCTCGGTCATTCTTTGATCAATCGAGATGAAATTTGGTACACTTCATGTCGACCATGAACTGTGGGTCCATGCCAAATTTGGTGACAGCGCCACCTATGGGTCATGAGATATGAAAAAAGGCTATTTTTGCCCATATCTACTGAATCGTTTGTCAGAAAATTATGATCGTGGTGTCTACGGATTCCTTGGCTCATGCCGCATCTGTCGATATGTATTATGCCGGCTTTGACCGAATCGCCTGTCCGCCATTTTGAAATTTGTGATAATTTGCTATAACTTTTGAAGTATCGGATATATCTGGGCAAAAATCGGTAGGGAGCTTCGGCATGATGTCCTGAGGAAATCAGAGAATAGCGCCACCTAGGGGTTATAAACTATAACAGTTCTTATAGAACTGCTTATAACTTCTGAATTCTTTGTATGGCATGTAAGCTCTTTTCTGCTGCTCATTGATCTGTGTCTACTGAGTGGCATATCTGTCTAAGTCGTATGCATAGAGATCCTGAGTTCATGGGTTTGAATCCAGCCTGAGGCAGGTGTTAGTTTCTTCTATTAAAGTTTTGTTCTTTCCCACCTATTCTTCTTGACCTGTCTGTAGTTCACATATGTTCTATTTTTGCCATGTTTTCTGTTGCTGCTCTGCACTGCGGTGGTTCTGCTCTGTCATTGCAACGCTTTGGGTACTTGCTGCGCTTTGTGTTCTTGATGCACCTTGGGTGGTCAGTGAGCATTGGGTTATTGATACTTTCTATGTTGCTTGCTGTGCTTTGGGTGCTCATTGCGCTAAAGGTGCTTGGCCCCGAATCGCTGCTTGCAGCTATATTTATTATTATTATTATTCTGCTTCTTCTTCTTCTTCTTAGCCATAGGCGTCTATGGCAGCCCTATGAACCGTACATAGGAAAATGATGAAATTTGGCACAGTTGTAGTGGTGGTCTTAAAAAGTCATGTGACCAAAAATGGGGTCTCTAGTACTAACTCTATAGCGCCACCAGCAGTTCAAAAATTCAATGTTCAAAGGGTTATAACTTCTGATCCGCTTGATCTATGAAAATTCTACTTAGTACACGTGATTGCTCTCCTCATGCTTGTTGATTTTAATACCTTACAGTAAAACTCCACCCATTACAGTAGCGGCCATTTTGAAATGTACAGTATTCCATTTTTTCGCTACTCCTCCTTCAAATGTTGTTCAATTCTTATGAGATTTGGCACAGATGATCTTTGGAGTAAGCCGCATAGAAATGACTGAACAGAATTTTGATATTTATCTTTGTTCAAAAGTAATAAATGCGCAAACTTAACGAGGTTGACGCAAAAATGGTTCTGAAGCTGTAGCTCAGTCATTCTTTGATCAATTGAAATGAAATTTGGTACACTTCATGTGGACCATGAACTTGGGGTCCATGCCAAATTTGGTGACAGCGCCACCTATGGGTCATGAGATAATAAAATAGGCTATTTTTGCCCATAACTTCTGAACTGTTTGTCAGAAAATTATGATCTTGATGTCTATGGATTGCTTACCTCATGCCGCATCTGTCGATGTGTATTATGCCGGGTTTGACCAAACCGCCTGTCCGCCATTTTGAAATTTCACATAATTTGTTATATTTTTTGAACTATTGGACATATCCGCGCAAAAATTAGTAAGGAGCTTCGACATGATGTCCTGAAGGTACCTGGGAAGTCAGAGTACAGCGCCACCTAGGGGTTATAAACTATAACAGTTCTCATGGAACTGCTTATAACTTCTGAATACTTTGTCTGATATTAATTTCTTTGTGAAATTGTATTCACTGGTTTATGCCGATTGCAACGATGCCTCGTTTGTCATTTTCCAACATTCTGTTCATGTGTTATTGTAAAGCATATGGTAGATTATTTTTTCGCTACTCCTTTTGCAAATGTTGTTTATTTTATGCCAGGTACTGCTCGTATAATGTTTGGAGCAATCCGCACAGAAATGACCGAACAGATTTTTGATATTCTGTTCTCTTTCTTAGAAATACCACTCCAAAGTTGACCGTGCCTGTGACGTTGTCTATTTGTCATAGTAAATTAATGTGACTGTATATTACATTGTATAGCATTACTATACAGAATGATGTTCTTGTCTTCAATCTCATTTGAGCTTTTTGATTCCCATATACATTGTATTTCTGATAGTTCTGCTCTGCACTGTCAGTTCTGCATCTGTGTTGATTGGCACATGTCAATCCTTGAAGCACCTAAGCTGTTTTTTGCTGCCCTTTGAGCTGTGTTAGCTGAGTTGCGCATCTGGTTAACCACATGCCATGAGATTCTGAGGTCATGGGTTCAAATCCCATGTGCAGTGATAATTTGTCTTAACTTTTTTCTCACTTAAGTTTTGTGATTTTCATACAATACATTGTATTTCAGTGATTTGTGCTCTCTGTTGTCATTTCTGCACGTTTGGTAATTGCTGGATATCAATGTTTACAGCTCTAAATCTCTATTCTATAGCTTGGACACACCAACTCAGTGGTTTAATCGTTTACTCAGTGGCGCATGCGGTAACTGTTGTGCTTTGGGAACCTGAGTTCATGGGTTTAAATCCCATGTGCAGTGGTTTTTGTCTTAACTTTTTTCTCACTTAAGTTTTGTGATTTTCATACTATACATTGTATTTCAGTTATTTGTGCTCTCTGTTGTCATTTCTGCACTTTTAGTAATTGCTGGATATCAATGTTTACAGTTCTAAATCTCTATTCTATAGCTTGGACACACCAACTCAGTGGTTTAATCGTTTACTCAGTGGCGCATTCGGTTAGTGCGATGCTTTGGGAACCTGAGGTCATGGGTTCGAAACCCAGCTCTTACTTTCACTTATTGAGATTTCCTTTTGTGTTCCCTTTAACACGTTCTTCTCGACCTGTCTGGTTTTCCACACGTGTTATATTTTTGCCATATTTACTGTTGTTGCTCCGCACTGCAGTGGTTCTGCTCTGCATTTGCTTTGCTTCGGGTTCGGGCTCTGTATTGCGCGCTTTCTACGCTTTGCGCATTTGCTGCGTCGTGTGGTTTTTTGCTGTGCTTTGGGTGCTCATTGCGCTGAAGGTGCTTGACCCCGCAATTGCTGCTTGCAGCTATATTTATTATTATTATTATTCTGCTTCTTCTTCTTCTTAGCCATAGGCGTCTATGGCAGCCCTATGAACCGTACATAGGAAAATGATGAAATTTGGCACAGTTGTAGTGGTGGTCTTAAAAAGTCATGTGACCAAAAATGGGGTCTCTAGTACTAACTCTATAGCGCCACCAGCAGTGCAAATATTCAATGTTCAAAGGGTTATAACTTCTGATCCGCTTGATCTATGAAAATTCTACTTAGTACACGTGATTGCTCTCCTCATGCTTGTTGCTTTTAATACCTTACAGTAAAACTCCACCCATTACAGTAGCGGCCATTTTGAAATGTACAGTATTCCATTTTTTCGCTACTCCTCCTTCAAATGTTGTTCAATTCTTATGAGATTTGGCACAGATGATCTTTGGAGTAAGCCGCATAGAAATGACTGAACAGAATTTTGATATTTATCTTTGTTCAAAAGTAATAAATGCGCAAACTTAACGAGGTTGACGCAAAAATGGTTCTGAAGCTGTAGCTCAGTCATTCTTTGATCAATTGAAATGAAATTTGGTACACTTCATGTGGACCATGAACTTGGGGTCCATGCCAAATTTGGTGACAGCGCCACCTATGGGTCATGAGATAATAAAATAGGCTATTTTTGCCCATAACTTCTGAACTGTTTGTCAGAAAATTATGATCTTGATGTCTATGGATTGCTTACCTCATGCCGCATCTGTCGATGTGTATTATGCCGGGTTTGACCGAACCGCCTGTCCGCCATTTTGAAATTTCACATAATTTGTTATATTTTTGGAAATATTTGACATATCCGCGCAAAAATTAGTAAGGAGCTTCGACATGATGTCCTGAAGGTACCTGGGAAGTCAGAGTACAGCGCCACCTAGGGGTTATAAACTATAACAGTTCTTATGGAACTGCTTATAACTTCTGAATACTTTGTCTGATATTATATTTTTGCCATCTTTACTGTTGTTGCTCCGCACTGCAGTGGTTCTGCTCTGCATTTGCTTTGCTTCGGGTTCGGGCTCTGTATTGCGCGCTTTCTGCGCTTTGCGCATTTGCTGCGTCGTGCCGTTTTTGCTGTGCTTTGGGTGCTCATTGCGCTGAAGGTGCTTGACCCCGTATCGCTGCTTGCAGCTATATTTATTATTATTATTATTATTCTGCTTCTTCTTCTTCTTAGCCATAGGCGTCTATGGCAGCCCTATGAACCGTACATAGGAAAATGATGAAATTTGGCACAGTTGTAGTGGTGGTCTTAAAAAGTCATGTGACCAAAAATGGGGTCTCTAGTACTAACTCTATAGCGCCACCAGCAGTGCAAAAATTCAATGTTCAAATGGTTATAACTTCTGATCCGCTTGATCTATGAAAATTCTACTTAGTACACGTGATTGCTCTCCTCATGCTTGTTGCTTTTCATACCTTACAGTAAAACTCCACCCATTACAATAGCGGCCATTTTGAAATGTACAGTATTCCATTTTTTCGCTACTCCTCCTTCAAATGTTGTTCAATTCTTATGAGATTTGGCACAGATGATCTTTGGAGTAAGCCGCATAGAAATGACTGAACAGAATTTTGATATTTATCTTTGTTCAAAAGTAATAAATGCGCAAACTTAACGAGGTTGACGCAAAAATGGTTCTGAAGCTGTAGCTCAGTCATTCTTTGATCAATTGAAATGAAATTTGGTACACTTCATGTGGACCATGAACTTGGGGTCCATGCCAAATTTGGTGACAGCGCCACCTATGGGTCATGAGATAATAAAATAGGCTATTTTTGCCCATAACTTCTGAACTGTTTGTCAGAAAATTATGATCTTGATGTCTATGGATTGCTTACCTCATGCCGCATCTGTCGATGTGTATTATGCCGGGTTTGACCACACACATCTGTCCGACATTTTGAAATTTGTCATAAATTGTTATATCTTTTGAACTATTGGACATATCCGTGCAAAAATCAGTAGGGAGATTCAGCATGATGTCTTGAAGGTACCTTGGAAGTCAGAGTATAGCGCCACCTAGGGGTTATAAACTATAACAGTTCTTATGGAACTGCTTATAACTTCTGAATACTTTGTCTGATATTAATTTCTTTGTGAAATTGTATTCACTGGTTTATGCCGATTGCAACGATACCTCGTTTGTCATTTTCCAACATTCTGTTCATGTGTTATTGTAAAGCATATGGTAGATGATTTTTTCGCTACTATTTTTACAAATTTTGTTTATTTTATGCCAGGTACTGATCGTATAATGTTTGGAGCAATCCGCACAGAAATGACTGAACAGATTTTTGATATTCTGTTTTCTTTTTCTTAGAAATACCTCTCCAAAGTTGACCGTGCCTGTGACGTTGTCTATTTGTCATAGTAAATTAATGTGACTGTATATTACATTGTATAGCATTACTATACAGAATGATCTTCTTGTCTTCAATCTCACTTGAGCTTTTTGATTCTCATATACATTGTATTTCTGTTTGTTCTGCTCTGCACTGTCAGTTCTGCATCTGTGTTGATTGGCATATGTCAATCCTTGCAGCACCTAAGCTGTTTTTTGCTGCCCTTTGAGCTGTGTTAACTGAGTTGCGCATCTGGTTAACCACATGCCATGAGATTCTGAGGTCATGGGTTTGAATCCCATGGGCTGTGATATTTTGTCTTAACTTTTTTCTCACTTGAGTTTTGTGATTTTCATACTATACATTGTATTTCAGTTATTTGTGCTCTCTGTTGTCATTTCTGCACGTTTGGTAATTGCTGGATATCAATGTTTACAGCTCTAAATCTCTATTCTATAGCTTGGACACACCAACTCAGTGGTTTAATCGTTTACTCAGTGGCGCATGCGGTAACTGCTGTGCTTTGGGAACCTGAGTTCATGGGTTCGAATCCCATGTGCAGTGGTTTTTGTCTTAACTTTTTTTCTCACTTAAGTTTTGTGATTTTCATACAATACATTGTATTTCAGTTATTTGTGCTCTCTGTTGTCATTTCTGCACGTTTGGTAATTGCTGGATATCAATGTTTACAGCTCTAAATCTCTATTCTATAGCTTGGACACACCAACTCAGTGGTTTGATCGTTTACTAAGTGGCGCATGCGGTAACTGCTGTGCTTTGGGAACCCGAGTTCATGGGTTCGAATCCCATGTGCAGTGGTTTTTGTCTTAACTTTTTTTCTCACTTAAGTTTTGTGATTTTCATACAATACATTGTATTTCAGTTATTTGTGCTCTCTGTTGTCATTTCTGCACGTTTGGTAATTGCTGGATATCAATGTTTACAGCTCTAAATCTCTATTCTGTAGCTTGGACACACCAACTCAGTGGTTTAATCGTTTACTCAGTGGCGCATGCGGTAACTGTTGTGCTTTGGGAACCTGAGTTCATGGGTTTGAATCCCATGTGCAGTTGTTTTTGTCTTAACTTTTTTCTCACTTAAGTTTTGTGATTTTCATACTATACATTGTATTTCAGTTATGTGTGCTCTCTTTTGTCATTTCTGCACTTTTAGTAATTGCTGGATATCAATGTTTAAAGTTCTAAATCTCTATTCTATAGCTTGGACACACCAACTCAGTGGTTTAGTCATTTACTCAGTGGCGCATGCGGTTAGTGCGTTGCTTTGGGAACCTGAAGTCATGGGTTCGAATCCCAGCTCTTACTTTCACTTATTGAGATTTCCTCTGTGTTCCCTTTAACACGTTCTTCTCGACCTGTCTGGTTTTCCACACGTGTTATATTTTTGCCATCTTTACTGTTGTTGCTCCGCACTGCAGTGGTTCTGCTCTGCATTTGCTTTGCTTCGGGTTCGGGCTCTGTATTGCGCGCTTTCTGCGATTTGCACATTTGCTGCGTCATGTGGTTTTTGCTGTGCTTTGGGTGCTCATTGCGCTGAAGGTGCTTGACCCCGCAATTGCTGCTTGCAGCTATATTTATTATTATTCTGCTTCTTCTTCTTCTTAGCCATAGGCGTCTATGGCAGCCCTATGAACCGTACATAGGAAAATGATGAAATTTGGCACAGTTGTAGTGGTGGTCTTAAAAAGTCATGTGACCAAAAATGGGGTCTCTAGTACTAACTCTATAGCGCCACCAGCAGTGCAAAAATTCAATGTTCAAAGGGTTATAACTTCTGATCCGCTTGATCTATGAAAATTCTACTTAGTACACGTGATTGCTCTCCTCATGCTTGTTGCTTTTAATACCTTACAGTAAAACTCCACCCATTACAGTAGCGGCCATTTTGAAATGTACAGTATTTCGTTTTTTCGCTACTCCTCCTTCAAATGTGGTTCAATTCTTATGAAATTTGGCACAGATGATCTTTGGAGTAAGCCGCATAGAAATGACTGAACAGAATTTTGATATTTATCTTTGTTCAAAAGTAATAAATGCGCAAACTTAACGAGGTTGACGCAAAAATGGTTCTGAAGCTGTAGCTCAGTCATTCTTTGATCAATTGAAATGAAATTTGGTACACTTCATGTGGACCATGAACTTGGGGTCCATGCCAAATTTGGTGACAGCGCCACCTATGGGTCATGAGATAATAAAATAGGCTATTTTTGCCCATAACTTCTGAACTGTTTGTCAGAAAATTATGATCTTGATGTCTATGGATTGCTTACCTCATGCCGCATCTGTCGATGTGTATTATGCCGGGTTTGACCGAACCACCTGTCTGCCATTTTGAAATTTCACATAATTTGTTATATTTTTTGAACTATTGGACATATCCGCGCAAAAATTAGTAAGGAGCTTTGACATGATGTCCTGAAGGTACCTGGGAAGTCAGAGTACAGCGCCACCTAGGGGTTATAAACTATTACAAGTCTTATTGATATTATACTGTTATCTCTTTTCTGCTGCCCAATGAACCGTGTTAACTGAGTGGCGCATCTAGTTAATCGTATGCATTGAGATTCTGAGATACTGGGTTCGAATCCCACCTGAGTCAGGTATTTTGTTCTTCCTCATCAATTCTTCTAAACCTGTCTGTAGTTCACATGTGTTCATTTTTCCATGTTTGCTGTTGTTGCTCTGCATTGTGATGGTTCTGCTCTATGATTCCTGAGCCTTGCGATTTTGATGCAATTTATGGTGCTTGCTGTGCTTTGTGAGCTTGCTGTGCTTTGTGTGCTTTGTGAGCTTGCTGTGCTTTGTGAGCTTACTGTGCTTTGTGTGCTTGCTGTGCTTTGTGAGCTTGCTGTGCTTTGTGTGCTTGCTGTGCTTTGTGAGCTTGCTGTGCTTTGTGAGCTTGCTGTGCTTTGTGTGCTTGCTGTGCTTTGTGAGCTTGCTGTGCTTTGTGTGCTTGCTGTGCTTTGTGTGCTTGCTGTGCTTTGTGTGCTTGCTGTGCTTTGTGAGCTTGCTGTGCTTTGTGTGCCTGCTGTGATTTGTGAAATTAATGTGCTTTGTGAGCTTGCTGTGCTTTGTGAGCTTGCTATGCTTTGTGTGCTTGCTGTGCTTTGTGTGCTTGCTGTGCTTTGTGTGCTTGCTGTGCTTTGTGAGCTTGCTGTGCTTTGTGTGCTTGCTGTGCTTTGTGAGCTTGCTGTGCTTTGTGTGCCTGCTGTGATTTGTGTAATTGCTGTGCTTTGTGTGCTTGGTGTGCATTGTGAGCTTGCTGTGCTTTGTGTGCTTGCTGTGCTTTGTGTGCTTGCTGTGCTTTGTGAGCTTGCTGTGCTTTGTGTGCCTGCTGTGATTTGTGTAATTGCTGTGCTTTGTGTAATTGCTGTGCTTTGTGTGCTTGCTGTGCTTTGTGTGCTTGCTGTGCTTTGTGAGCTTGCTGTGCTTTGTGTGCCTGCTGTGATTTGTGTAATTGATGTGCTTTGTGTGCTTGCTGTGCTTTGTGAGCTTGCTATGCTTTGTTTGCTTGCTGTGCTTTGTGTGCTTGCTGTGCTTTGTGTGCTTGATGTGCTTTGTGAGCTTGCTGTGCTTTGTGAGCTTGCTGTGCTTTGTGTGCTTGCTGTGATTTGTGAGCGTGCTGTGCTTTGTGAGCTTGTTGAGCTTGCTGTGCTTTGTGTGCTTGCTGTGCTTTGTAAGCTTGCTGTGCTTTGTGAGCTTGCTGTGCTTTGTGAGCTTGCTGTGCTTTGTGAGCTTGCTGTGCTTTGTGAGCTTGCTGTGCTTTGTGAGCTTGCTGTGCTTTGTGAGCTTGCTATGCTTTGTGTGCTTGCTGTGCTTTGTGAGCTTGCTGTGCTTTGTGTGCCTGCTGTGATTTGTGTAATTGCTCTGCGTTGTGTGCTTGCTGTGCATTGTGAGCTTGCCGTGCTTTGTGTGCTTGCTGTGCTGTGTGTGCATTGCGCCGAAGGTGCTTGACCCCGTGTTGCTGCTTGCAGCTATATTTAGGGGTCAAGCACCGAAGGTGCTGAGACACCTATTGTAATTGTTAGTATTATTATTATTATTATTATTATTCTGCTTCTTCTTCTTAGCCATAGGCGTCTATGGCAGCCCTATGAACCGTACATAGGAAAATGATGAAATTTGGCACAGTTGTAGTGGTGGTCTTAAAAAGTCATGTGACCAAAAATGGGGTCTCTAGTACTAACGCTATAGCGCCACCAGCAGTGCAAAAATTCAATGTTCAAAGGGTTATAACTTCTGATCCGCTTGATCTATGAAAATTCTACTTAGTACACGTGATTGCTCTCCTCATGCTTGTTGCTTTTAATACCTTACAGTAAAACTCCACCCATTACAGTAGCGGCCATTTTGAAATGTACAGTATTCCATTTTTTCGCTACTCCTCCTTCAAATGTTGTTCAATTCTTATGAGATTTGGCACAGATGATCTTTGGAGTAAGCCGCATAGAAATGACTGAACAGAATTTTGATATTTATCTTTGTTCAAAAGTAATAAATGCGCAAACTTAACGAGGTTGACGCAGAAATGGTTCTGAAGCTGTAGCTCAGTCATTCTTTGATCAATTGAAATGAAATTTGGTACACTTCATGTGGACCATGAACTTGGGGTCCATGCCAAATTTGGTGACAGCGCCACCTATGGGTCATGAGATAATAAAATAGGCTATTTTTGCCCATAACTTCTGAACTGTTTGTCAGAAAATTATGATCTTGACGTCTATGGATTGCTTACCTCATGCCGCATCTGTCGATGTGTATTATGCCGGGTTTGACCGAACCGCCTGTCCGCCATTTTGAAATTTCACATAATTTGTTATATTTTTGGAAATATTGGACATATCCGTGCAAAAATTAGTAAGGAGCTTCGACATGATGTCCTGAAGGTACCTGGGAAGTCAGAGTACAGCGCCACCTAGGGGTTATAAACTATAACAGTTCTTATGGAACTGCTTATAACTTCTGAATACTTTGTCTGATATTATATTTTTGCCATCTTTACTGTTGTTGCTCCGCACTGCAGTGGTTCTGCTCTGCATTTGCTTTGCTTCTGGATCGGGCTCTGTATTGCGCGCTTTCTGCGCTTTGCGCATTTGCTGCGTCGTGCCGTTTTTGCTGTGCTTTGGGTGCTCATTGCGCTGAAGGTGCTTGACCCCGTATCGCTGCTTGCAGCTATATTTATTATTATTATTATTCTGCTTCTTCTTCTTCTTAGCCATAGGCGTCTATGGCAGCCCTATGAACCGTACATAGGAAAATGATGAAATTTGGCACAGTTGTAGTGGTGGTCTTAAAAAGTCATGTGACCAAAAATGGGGTCTCTAGTACTAACTCTATAGCGCCACCAGCAGTTCAAAAATTCAATGTTCAAAGGGTTATAACTTCTGATCCGCTTGATCTATGAAAATTCTACTTAGTACACGTGATTGCTCTCCTCATGCTTGTTGATTTTAATACCTTACAGTAAAACTCAACCCATTACAGTAGCGGCCATTTTGAAATGTACAGTATTCCATTTTTTCGCTACTCCTCCTTCAAATGTTGTTCAATTCTTATGAGATTTAGCACAGATGATCTTTGGAGTAAGCCACATAGAAATGACTGAACAGAATTTTGATATTTATCTTTGTTCAAAAGTAATAAATGCGCAAACTTAACAAGGTTGACGCAAAAATGGTTCTGAAGCTGTAGCTCAGTCATTCTTTGATCAATTGAAATGAAATTTGGTACACTTCATGTGGACCATGAACTTGGGGTCCATGCCAAATTTGGTGACAGCGCCACCTATGGGTCATGAGATAATAAAATAGGCTATTTTTGCCCATAACTTCTGAACTGTTTGTCAGAAAATTATGATCTTGATGTCTATGGATTGCTTACCTCATGCCGCATCTGTCGATGTGTATTATGCCGGGTTTGACCGAACCGCCTGTCCGCCATTTTGAAATTTCACATAATTTGTTATATTTTTGAAAATATTGGACATATCCGCGCAAAAATTAGTAAGGAGCTTCGACATGATGTCCTGAAGGTACCTGGGAAGTCAGAGTACAGCGCCACCTAGGGGTTATAAACTATAACAGTTCTTATGGAACTGCTTATAACTTCTGAATACTTTGTCTGATATTATATTTTTGCCATCTTTACTGTTGTTGCTCCGCACTGCAGTGGTTCTGCTCTGCATTTGCTTTGCTTCGGGTTCGGGCTCTGTATTGCGCGCTTTCTACGCTTTGCGCATTTGCTGCGTCGTGCCGTTTTTGCTGTGCTTTGGGTTCTCATTGCGCTGAAGGTGCTTGACCCCGTATCGCTGCTTGCAGCTATATTTATTATTATTCTGCTTCTTCTTCTTCTTCTTAGCCATAGGCGTCTATGGCAGCCCTATGAACCGTACATAGGAAAATGATGAAATTTGGCACAGTTGTAGTGGTGGTCTTAAAAAGTCATGTGACCAAAAATGGGGTCTCTAGTACTAACTCTATAGCGCCACCAGCAGTGCAAAAATTCAATGTTCAAAGGGTTATAACTTCTGACCCGCTTGATCTATGAAAATTCTACTTAGTACACGTGATTGCTCTCCTCATGCTTGTTGCTTTTAATACCTTACAGTAAAACTCCACCCATTACAGTAGCGGCCATTTTGAAATGTACAGTATTCCATTTTTTCGCTACTCCTCCTTCAAATGTTGTTCAATTCTTATGAGATTTGGCACAGATGATCTTTGGAGTAAGCCGCATAGAAATGACTGAACAGAATTTTCATATTTATCTTTGTTCAAAAGTAATAAATGCGCAAACTTAACGAGGTTGACGCAAAAATGGTTCTGAAGCTGTAGCTCAGTCATTCTTTGATCAATTGAAATGAAATTTGGTACACTTCATGTGGACCATGAACTTGGGGTCCATGCCAAATCTGGTGACAGCGCCACCTATGGGTCATAAGATAATAAAATAGGCTATTTTTGCCCATAACTTCTGAACTGTTTGTCAGAAAATTATGATCTTGATGTCTATGGATTGCTTACCTCATGCCGCATCTGTCGATGTGTATTATGCCGGGTTTGACCACACACATCTGTCCGACATTTTGAAATTTGTCATAAATTGTTATATCTTTTGAACTATTGGACATATCCGTGCAAAAATCAGTAGGGAGATTCAGCATGATGTCTTGAAGGTACCTTGGAAGTGAGAGTATAGCGCCACCTAGGGGTTATAAACTATAACAGTTCTTATGGAACTGCTTATAACTTCTGAATACTTTGTCTGATATTAATTAGGGGTCAAGCACCGAAGGTGCTGAGACACCTATTGTAATTGTTAGTATTATTATTATTATTATTATTATTATTATTATTATTATTATTATTATTTTTCCCCAATGGGAGTCTATGGCAGCCCTATGAACCGTACATAGGAAAATGATGAAATTTGGCACAGTTATAGAGGTGGTCATAAATAGTCATGTGACCAAAAATGGGGTCTTTAGCAGTAACTCTATAGCGCCACCAGTAGTCCAAAAATTCAATGTTCAAACTGTTATAACTGGTGAACCATTTGATCTATGAAAATTCTACTTAGTACACGTGATTGCTCTCATCCCGCTTATTGAATTTGATACTTTACAGTAAGACTCCACCCATTACAGTAGCGGCCATTTTGAAATGTACAGTATTTCGTTTTTTCGCTACTCCTTCTTCAAACGTGGTTCAATTCTTATGAGATTTGGCACAGATGATCTTTGGAGTTAGCCGCATAGAAATGACCGAACAGAATTTTGATATTTATCTTTGTTCAAAAGTAATAAATGCACAAACTTAACGAGGTTGATGCAAAAATGGTTCTGAAGCGGTAGCTCAGTCATTCTTTGATCAATTGAAATGAAATTTGGTACACTTCATGTGGACCATGAACTTGGGGTCCATGCCAAATTTGGTGACAGCGCCACCTATGGGTTCTGAGATAATAAAATAGGCTATTTTTGCCCATAACTTCTGAACTGTTTGTCAGAAAATTATGATCTTGATGTCTATGGATTGCTTACCTCATGCCGCATCTGTTGATGTGAATTATGCCAGGTTTGACTGAACCGCCTGTCCGCCATTTTGAAATTTGACATAAATTGTTATATTTTTTGAACTATTGGACATATCTGCGCAAAAATTGATAAGGAGCTTTGACATGATATCCTGAAGGTACCTGAGAAGTCAGAGTACAGCGCCACCTAGGGTTTATAAACTAATTTGACATATGTTAATCCTTGTAGCTTTCTAATCTCTTTTCTGCTGCCTCATGAGCTGTGTCATCTGAGTGGCGCATCAAGTTAATCATATGTATTGAGATTCTGAGTTCCTGGGTTCGAAACCCACCTGAGTCAGGTATTTTGTTCTTCCTCATCAGTTCTTCTCAACCTGTCTGTAGTTCAAATGTGTTCTATTTTTCCATGTTTGCTGTTGTTGCTCTGCATTGTGGGGGTTCTTGCTGTGCTTTCTGTGCTTTGTGTGCTTGCTGTGCTTTGGGAGTTTGCTGTGCTTTGTGTGCTGGTTGTGCTTTGTGAGCTTGCTGTGCTTTGTGAGTTTGCTGTGCTTTGTGAGTTTGCTGTGCTTGCTGTGCTTTGTGTGCTTGCAGTGCTTTTTTGTTGCTATGCTTTGTGTGCTTGCTGTGCTTTGTGTGCTTACTGGGCTTTGTGTGCTTGCTGTGCTTTGTGAGCTTGCTGTGCTTTGTGAGCTTGCTGTGCTTTGTGAGCTTGCTGTGCTTTGTGAGCTTGCTGTGCTTTGTGTGCTTGCTGTGCTTTGTGAGTTTGCTGTTCTTTGTGTGCTTACTGTGCCTTGGGTGCTTGCTGTGCTTTGTGAGCTTGCTGTGTTTTGTGTGTTTGCTTTGCTTTGTGAGTTTGCTGTGCTTTGTGAACTTGCTGTGCTTTGTGAGCTTGCTGTGCGTTGTGTGCTTGCTGTGCTTTGTGAGTTTGCTGTGCTTTGTGAGATTGCTGTGCTTTGTGTGCTTGCTTGCTGTGCTTTGCGTGCTTGCTTGCTGTGCTTTGTGAGCTTGCTGTGCTTTGTGTAATTGCTGTGCTTTGTGTGCTTGCTGTGCATTGTGAGCTTGCTGTGCATTGTGAGCTTGCTGTGCATTGTGAGCTTGCTGTGCTTTGTGTGCCTGCTGTGATTTGTGTGCTTGCTGTGCATTGTGAACTTGCTGTGCTTTGTGTGCTTGCTGTGCTGTGTGTGCATTGCGCCGAAGGTGCTTGACCCCGTGTTGCTGCTTGCAGCTATATTTATTATTATTATTATATTTCTTCTTCCCCAATGGGAGTCTATGGCAGCCCTATGAACCGTACATAGGAAAATGAAAAAAATTTGCCACACTTGTAGTGGTGGTCCTAAATAGTTATGTGACCAAATATGGGGTCTCTAGCATTAACTCTATAGCGCCACCAACACTTCAAAAATTCAATATTCAAATGGTTATAACTCTAGAATAATTTGATCAACAAAAATTATACTTAGTACATCTGATTGCTCTCCTCACGCTCATTACAATGAACACCTTACATTAAGACTCCACCCATTACAGTAGCGGCCATTTTGAAAAGTACAGTATTTTGTTTTTTCGCTACTACTTTTGCAGCGTTCATTGCATTGTTACGCAATTTGGCACAGATAATCTTTGGACCGAGGTGCAGAGAAATGACCGAACAGAATTTTGATTTTTATCTTTGTTCAAAAGTTATAAATGCGTACATTTATCGATGTCGACCCAAAATTCGTTCTGAGTCATTATCTCGGTCATTCTTTGATCAATTGAAATAAAACTTGGTACCCTTCATAAGGACCATGAACTGGGGTACCATGTCAAATTTGAGGACAGCGCCACCTATGGGTCATGAGATATGAAAAATGGCTATTTTTGCCCATAACTTTTGAAATGTTTGACAGAAAATTATGCTCTTGGTGTCTATGGATTCCTTGGCTCATGACAAATCTGTCGATATATATTATGCCAGAAATTACCAAACTGCCTGTCCACCATTTTGAATTTTGTCATATATTGTGATAACTATTATTCGATATAATGTATCGGCACAAAAATCGGTAGGGAGCATCGGTATGATGTCCTGAAGGTACCTGGGAAATCTGAAAACAGCGCCACCTAGGGTTTATAAACTATATAAAACAGCCTATAACTTCTAAAAACTTTGTCCGATATTCATTTTCTTTGTGAATTTTTATTCACTGGTTTCTGTCGATTGCAACGATATCTCATTTGTCAGTTTCCAACATTCTGTTAATATTTTATTACATAGCATATGTGAAGTAGTTTTTTCGCTACTACTTTTGCAAATTAAGTCTATTTTATGCCGGGCTCTGCTCACATAAACTTTAGAGCAATCCGCATAGAAATGACCAAACACATTTTTTATATTCTCTGCCATTCCCGAGAAATACCTCTCCAAAGTTGACTGTCCCTGTGACATTGTCTCTTTGTCATATTAAATTATTATGACTGTATTATAACATGTTGTACATTCCTATACAACATGTTTTTCTTGACTTAAACTTTAACTGTTCTCACTTAAACTATCTGATTCTCATATAAATTGTAATTTTGTTATTTCTGCTCTGCAATGTCATGTCTGCATCTTCCTTGATTGTGCCATTTGAATGTTTGCAGCTCTGAAAACCTTGGCTAGCTACACTGCCTGTGTAGCGCAGTCTACTAAACGCATGCATCAAAACTCAGAGGTTGAGGGTTCGAATCCCACCTGATGCATGTGTTATGTTTTACTAATAAGATTTTGTTTTGAGTTAATTCTCACCTATTATTCTTAACCAGTCTGTTTTCCATGTTCTGCACTGCTTGTCAGAATTTGGTTGCCAATCGCCACCACCATTTCAAAAATGCAGTAGCAGCCATTTTGAAAAGTACAGTATTCAGTTTTTTTGCTACTACTTTTGCAGTGTTTCTTGAATTGTTACACAATTTGGCTCAAATTTTCTTTGGACGGAGCCGCAGAGAAATGACCGAACAGAATTTTGATTTTTATCTTTGTTCAAAAGTTATAAATGCGTACATTTATCGATGTCGACCCAAAATTCGTTCTGAGTCATTATCTCTGTCATTCTTTGATCAATTGAAATGAAACTTGGTACCCTTCATAAGGACCATGAACTGGGGTACCATGCCAAATTTGAGGACAGCGCCACCTATGGGTCATGAGATATGAAAAATGGCTATTTTTGCCCATAACTATTGAAATGTTTGATAGAAAATTATGATCTTGGTGTCTATGGATTCCTTGGCTCATGACAAATCTGTCGATATATATTATGCCAGAAATTACCAAACCGCCTGTACACTATTTTGAATTTTGTTTTAAATTGGGATAACTATTATTCTATATAATGTATCGGCACAAAAATCGGTAGGAAGCATTGGTATGATGTCCTAAAGGTACCTGGGAAATCTGAAGACAGCGCCACCTAGGGTTCATAAACTATATAAAACAGCCCATAACTTCTGAAAACTTTGTCTGATATTAATTTTCTTTGTGAATTTTTATTCACTGGTTTATGTCGATTGCAACGATATCTCATTTGTCAGTTTTCAACATTCTGTTCATGTCTTATTTCATAGCATATGTGAAGTAGTTTTTTCGCTACTACTTTTGCAAATTAAGTCTATTTTATGCCAGGCTCTGCTCACATAAACTTTGGAGCAATCCACACAGAAATGACCAAACACATTTTTGATATTCTCTGCCATTCCCGAGAAATACCTGTCCAAAGTTGACTGTCCCTGTGACATTGTCTCATTAAAATTATTATGACTGTATTATAACATGTTGTGCATTCCTATACAACATGTTTTTCTTGACTTTAACTTTAACTGTTCTCACTTAAACTATCTGATTCTCATATAAATTGTAATTTTGTTATTTCTGCTCTGCAATGTCATGTCTGCACCTTCCTTGATTGGGCCATTTGAATGTTTGCAGCTCTGAAAACCTTGGCTAGCTACACTGCCTGTGTAGCGCAGTCTATTAAACGCATGCATCAAAACTCAGAGGTTGAGGGTTCGAATCCCGTCTGATGCATGTGTTATGTTTTTCTATTAATATTTGTTTTGAGTTTATTCTCACCTATTATTCTCAACCAGTCTGTTTTCCATGTTCTGCACGGCTTGCAGTAATTTGGTGGCCAAGCATCATCACCAGTTCAAATATGCAGTAGCAGCCATTTTGAAAAGTACAGTATTCAGTTTTTTTGCTACTACTTTTGCAGTGTTTGTTGAATTGTTACACAATTTGGCTCAGATTATCTTTGGACCGAGCCACATAGAAATGACCAAACATAATTTTGATATTTATCTTTGTTCAAAAGTAATACATTTGTCAAAAGGAATAACTTTTAAACCATTTAATCAACTAAACTTCTATGGAGAATATTTGATGTGGTAATCTATGCCTTCCCAGTAGCTCAACCAAATGCGTGATGGGCATGAAATCCAGAGGTTGCGGGTTCAAATCCACCATACGGCGGCAATCAAAATGGTTGACAAATTTGTGTCATGTAGAGTCAAATGTTCGAACAGGTTTGACTACCTACAGGGGTTTTAAAAAATATTCTCTTCTTGAGAAAAATCTCTCCAAACTTGAACATACACATTGTCACTTCAGCAATCTAACTTAAGCAGCTGTCTGTATGTATGTCTCCCCTGTAGCTCAACCAGATGAGTGACAGGCATGACACCTGGAGATCATGGGTTCAAATCCTGGCTAGGGCAGCAATTGAAGTCTCTTACTTTAGAGTCAAAAGCTTCAATTCATTATTTGTATTTTACTTTATTATTTTAACAGGTATTATTTCGTTTGTGCTCTTTTGGTTTAAGTCTCATGTGTAACATGTATGATGCTTTAGTGGTTCAATTGTTTTCTAGGTCAGCATTGGACTAATCGGTCCTTCTTTCAACATGCACATAAATATTATACTTCAAAATTTTTATTTTTTCATTATGTTCATTCTCATCTCTGAGTCCTGTGTGCTGATAGTTCCCATACATATCTGCTACATTGCATTCTTCAATTGCATGTCCTTTCAGCTTCGTTGCGTGTTGCAAGACCATTGTTGCTTGGCCCCGTATCGCTGTCTACAGCTATATTTATATGTGTGATTGCAATATGTAAATGTCCTGTTAATTAAAGCCATTAACAGTGTGGGTAACATTTTACTTGAAGGGGTGTGCATAACACTGACATAAAACATTCATAATTATGACATGACACGTGTCATGAATATAAAGGAGGTTTTATGCATGTTTATGAAAACTTTTATTAAGTGTCATTCGTTCAATTATGACATTTTTAATGCAAATATGCCATTGTTTGAGATGTCTTTGTTATGCATAATAGTGTCTAAATTTCTGTAACCTAAAAAACTGAATTCCATTGTTCCTATGGTTTCCATATGTAGCGTGAGGTACTGGAGCAGTTTTTAACGCAGCAGTAACTGCCAGGCATGGTAAAACAGTGCAGAATTGCGAAAAAAACCTCCTCTACTACCGAGCTAAGAACACACGTAAACAATCATGTTTGCCGCCGGAATCCGGCCAACATGGCGGAAAGGGGGAGGGGCTCTGTACAATGACGACAGCTCCTCACTCTCAATAGGCTATAAACACAGCTCAATGCTGACCGCACAGCTGTCAATCTTCTATGCTTCAGATCGACACTCACAACGTTTCACATTAAATAAGATATTTGTCCAAAATAAAACAAAAGGCTAAATACTGAATACTACTTATATGGGACTGCAAGGCATGAATTGTTTAATCTGTTCGGAAGGAAACTTACATTATTCCTGGGAAGAGATGGACGCTGTATGGTAATAAAAACTCGAGGCAGATGGTGAGACTGTTTCATCTGTTTTCAGACAGAACTGCAGGGTCGGGGTAGCCTGGTCCAACCAGACTCTCGTACATTCATTTCATTTGTACAGAGAGTCTGGCCACGCTCCATTGCAAAGCGTTACTTCCGTTAAGGAGGGTCCTCTGTTGAAGTTTAAAACTATTGAATCTGCGCAGAGTCACTCAGGATCTGCCATACGCAGTTGCTAACGTGTGGTGGTGACGTATATCATGCGCCGAAACCGGATGGAAACAACAAGTAAGAATAATCAGACAAACAAAACTTAGCAAACCTGGTTTTTGCTCCAGCTTTAACTTCTGTATATTCGGCAAAAGTATTGCAACAACAAACCGAATAGCTTTTCTCACGTCTTTCTCCACTGCCATTACTGAACTACAACTCAAACTGACGCACAACCTCAACGTCATCATTTTTAGCCACCCCCCTCTGTTCGCTGATTGGACCTGCAGATTTTTGCAGGAGAAAACGAAACTCTACAGAGCAGTCCCAGATGTTCTGCTGAAGCGAAATGAAAATTAAGTGGAAGCACGTAGGAGGGCGGAGCCAGGCTAGGTTCGGGGTACACGCGGGTGAACCGCATAATATTTGATGTAATGTGTGTAATAATATTAACATGTCATTTGCGTTGTACAATGGTCGGGACTCTTAGGCAATAGTGCACTGCTTGTCTAACATCCAGACCATTTCTGGCGCTTTTTCATTGCATAGTACCCCAGGGTTTGGTTTAGTTTGTGTCGGGTCAGCTTACTTTTTGGAGCTTTTCATTGGGTGCAGTACTTAGTACCCGATACTTTTTTCGTACCACCTCGGTTGGGGTTCCAAGCGACCCGAGCTGATAGCAAATATAATGTGAAAACACTGTAGATCACTGATTGGTCTGAGAGAATTGTCATGTCATCGCAATAATGTAAAAGATTAGCTTTACCTCAATGCTAGCTTGCGCTGTCTCGAGCAAACATGTTGTCATCTGCTCTGCTATAAGTTCCCAAAAAGGGTGCCATGATTTCAATTTTAAATCGAAATCGATCGAAATTAAGTCACAGCTTCGAACTTCGAATTAAAAAATGTGATCGTCGATGCTGCCACGCCCCCATGTCACGTCCGGTCGGCTTGCCAAGCGAGGGAAAAAACTCTCAGAGATGCCTTTAAAAACATCTGTCCAGCGGAACGCGATCATATTTTAAACACGAGGGATGCTACAACTCCTTGAAATGCATATCATAAACAGGATTATTACCTAGTGATCTGCCTTTGGACAGAGCGCAGCTCTCTGCACGTGCGCGAGAGTGAGAGAGGCACAAAGATGCAGCGGATTATATTTGAAACAAAAGGGATAGTTTGCCTCAGCTCGCATGAAACGCATAAAACTGAACAAATACATAAGGATTACTACTTTAGTTTATGTTTAGACTTCGGACAGATGCGAGAGCGCGTGCACGTGCGACAGAGAGAAGCGCAGCTGCTTATGATGCTGGATTTATTTCAGATGCTATGAGTCCAAGACACGCGCATTAAGTCCATGTGCATTAAGTCCATGTGCATGCAAGAAGGAATCCTCTCTCTACCATCTCTCGCGTTAAGTGAAGCCCACAAACTCTCATGCGAGTTGTGCAATGTGCATGTTAATGTTAAACTATAATAAATAATGGCATATCATTTTTGTCTTCAAAAAAATATGTAAAAATCGAAAATCGGATCGGACTGAAACTGTATGATTATTACAGACTGGGACACTTATAAACAAAGTGTTTTGTAATAATTGTGCTGCTTCTCACATATTTAGACATTTGTATCCATTTAGAATTGAACTATTGTTAGAAAAGGCCTGGATGAATGAATACAGTGTGGATACCGGTCTATAATAGACAGATATTTAAACAATATCCGGGTGATTCTCACGAAACCATTGAAACACCACGGCACTAATGATTTTAGCTATAAAATGTGTAATAAAGTAATATTAAAAAGCATCAGAATTAACACAATACTATGTTCCACCTTGCACAATGTGTGATTTCAACATTAGAATTTATAATTTGTCAAATTTATCTAATTTTCTGCTTAAATTCTCATTACCGAAATGCGTCCGGCTGTGTTTGAATATGCGTTTTGTTGTAATTTAAACAAATTAACACAAAAATATTTAGAAAAAAATAAATGTATGTTTTGCTAGACTACTTTAGATGACAGAAAAATAATTGACTGAATATTCATGTATAATAATAATGAAGAAAAATTTGGAAAATTATGTGTCCATGCCTGATGTTCTCATCCTCCGCAACACTTTTTGAGAACAGTTGAAGCACGCATACAGAATTTTAATAATGTTTGATTTTGAGTGACCAAGCACATGGACCAGTTACTTCAAAATGGCTACCAGGTAAGATCATTTTTTTACAGTTAATTTGAAATATTGTCTTGTCAGAATGCTTACACAACATTTTGATTATCATTACCGCAACAGATGCTTATTAAATGTTAAATTAATTAATAGAAGCATAATACTTTGATTTTAAATGCAGAATCTCCAAATTATGTTCTTTCAGGTTTGTCATGTCATTTTGAAAATATGTCAGTGTTGATGTTTTCTGACTGTTGCGGTAATGAGATTTTTTAGAACTAATTTTTTTAATTAGGTTACAAAAAGTGTTAAATGACAAAGTTCAGTTTTAGCAATTGTTACAACTTACCCCCTACCTGTTACAATTAACACCACCTATGGAGTAAGTTGTAACGTTTGCACTTCTGTCACGTTTGGTGTAATCGTCCAAGAATGTAAGTAATAGAAACAAACTTTAAATGTTTATTTGTAGCAGAGATGTGTGTGTCGTTTGTTTAAAATTATAATGAATCAATCTCAAATATTTTTTGAATGATTGAGCCAAAACCAAAAAGCGTTAGGTTGTGCCCCGCTCTCCCCTACTTATATGGGTGATTCTCAAGAAACCATTGAAACACCACGGCACTAATGATTTTAGCTATAAAATGTGTAATATAGTAATATTAAAAAGCATCAGAATTAACACAATACTGTGTTCTACCTTGCACAATGTGTGATTTCAACATAAGAATTTATAATTTGTCATTTTTATCTCATTTTCTGCTGAAATTCTCATTACCGCAATGCGTCTGGCTGTGTTTGAACATGCGTTATGCTGTAATTTAAACATTAAAACAAAAATATTTAGAAAAAAAATAAAAGGATGTTTTGCTAGACTACTTTAGATGACAGAAAAATAATTTACTGAATATTCATGTATCGCTTTAATGAAGAAAAATTTGGAAATTGATGTGTCCATGCCTGATGTTCTCATCCTCCGCAACACTTTTTGAGAACAGTTTAAGCACACATACAGAATTTTAATAAAGTTTGATTTTGAGTGACCAAGCAGATGGACCAGTTACTTCAAGATGGCTACCAGGTAAGATCATTTTTTTTACAGTTAATTTGAAATATTGTCTTGTCAGAATGCTTACACAACATTTTGATTATCATTACCGCAACAGATGCTTATTAAATGTTAAATTAATTAATAGAAGCATAATACTTTGATTTTAAATGCAGAATCTCCAAATTATGTTCTTTCAGGTTTGTCATGTCATTTTGAAAATATGTCAGTGTTGATGTTTTCTGACTGTTGCGGTAATGAGATTTTTTAGAACTAATTTTTTTAATTAGGTTACAAAAAGTGTTAAATGACAAAGTTCAGTTTTAGCAATTGTTACAACTTACCCCCTACCTGTTACAATTAACACCACCTATGGAGTAAGTTGTAACGTTTGCACTTCTGTCACGTTTGGTGTAATCGTCCAAGAATGTAAGTAATAGAAACAAACTTTAAATGTTTATTTGTAGCAGAGATGTGTGTGTCGTTTGTTTAAAATTATAATGAATCAATCTCAAATATTTTTTGAATGATTGAGCCAAAACCAAAAAGCGTTAGGTTGTGCCCCGCTCTCCCCTACTTATATGGGTGATTCTCAAGAAACCATTGAAACACCACGGCACTAATGATTTTAGCTATAAAATGTGTAATATAGTAATATTAAAAAGCATCAGAATTAACACAATACTGTGTTCTACCTTGCACAATGTGTGATTTCAACATAAGAATTTATAATTTGTCATTTTTATCTCATTTTCTGCTGAAATTCTCATTACCGCAATGCGTCCGGCTGTGTTTGAACATGCGTTATGCTGTAATTTAAACATTAAAACAAAAATATTTAGAAAAAAAATAAATGGATGTTTTGCTAGACTACTTTAGATGACAGAAAAATAATTTACTGAATATTCAAGTATAATAATAATGAAGAAAAATTTGGAAATTGATGTGTCCATGCCTGATGTTCTCATCCTCCGCAACACTTTTTGAGAACAGTTTAAGCACACATACAGAATTTTAATAAAGTTTGATTTTGAGTGACCAAGCAGATGGACCAGTTACTTCAAGATGGCTACCAGGTAAGATCATCTCTTTATATCTTTCCAGTTAAATTTGAAATATTCTCTTGTCAGAATGCTTACACGACATTTTGATTATCATTACCGAAACAGGTAGTTTTCTACATTTCGAAAATTGTTTGATTTACAATTTTTTATGAAAATGTTCTTTATTAAAGTCTAATTATATGCACTGAATAAAAAATTAGCAAAGCCTACGTGGCTTCTCTATTTTTAGCAAAACATACTGGGGTACCTCATCCTCCGCAACACCATTCTCATATACCGCAACCATTTAATAGCAGTTGCGGTAAAGAGAACTTCTGTTTCGGAAATGAGAATTTAAGCATATTGTTTATTACATTTAAATATCTCTTATGAATTTAATATAAATTTAAAATGTAATAACTGTTGATATTTTGCTTTATGATGCTTCATTGTAGACAGTCAGCAAGTGAGAAAAAAGCTTTAGCAAAGGCCAGGTTGACAAAGTTCAGGGAGAAACTTAACAGCAACCCAGAATGGCTAGAGGAGTACAGAAGGAAGGAGAGAGCGAGGTTAGGTTTGGAGATGTTACTAGCAGGTGTAATTAGCAAAAAACACACTAAAGTGTTAGGAAATGTACATGACAAACACACAACACAACGCAACAAGTCTATACTATATGATGATGTGTACATTAATTTTTTTCTCCCATGTTGTGAGACATGCTAATTTAATGTTATGCTTTCTTTCCACTTTCAGGTATCAAAAACAACCTAGCGATGGCACGCCACGCATCTAGGCGCTGCAACATCAGTTGGATCACAAGATCCACAAAGTTGGATCCCATGCGTGCCAGCATCTCAGCTACCTGCGACCGCACAACGCGCGCTGTCTGCAGCGTCAGATTGCTGCCTGGGGCGAGGGACAAAGAGAGACTAAAGGCGGCACCTCCTTTCTGCGCAGTGCGTGAGTCACAGACACCAGAGAGGATGGCCTAAAAGCGCCCGGCGCTGTGACAGAAAGCGGGTTGCTGCGCAATGCATTAGGACTGTGCGTTAACCCTTTCCGCCTCTTCTGTCTTCGCAGCATGTGGGTCGTGTTCGAGAGTGGGGGAGGGCGTGTTGTAGACGCTTATGTGAGGACAGGGCCCTGGGGCGAGCAACACAAAACCAACTGAGGAGAAAAATGCTCTGTTTTTGAGCGGCTTCGTTCCGGACAGCAGTCCCCCAGGACCCAGTTTCTTGCATCATATACTGGAGGATTTGTGCCAGGGACTCTTGTGATGCACCACCGGTTCTGGTCCATGAGACACAGGGTGGTGAGGTAGCCTTAGAGCTCTTCACCGCTTCCGAGAAATGCTCCGTGATTGTGCCCACCATGTCACCAAACAGGCCGGATGGAGAAACAGGCGTGACTGTGCATGACCACCATGAGTGGTCTTCATGGCCCTTAGCGTGAAATCCGTAACCATTCTCAGATCCCTGAAGGTATTTAGATCCGTGCTGCCCTCATCCAGAGCCTTAAGCACCTGCGCCTAAAAGATCTGTAGGACCGCCATAGTGTGCAATGCAGACAGAGCCTCTCTCGGCACGGGTATGCTTTTTCGGACAGGTGTGCTGTCATGAGGCTTCACTACCCTCAAAGCTGCGCCACACCATCCAAGGAAGTGGACAAGGGGCAGAGGTGAGCAGCCACAGCGTCCTTGATGGGGGGAATACACAGGTAGCCTACCTAAGAAAAAAAATGGGGGGAGGGGTAGCCCACGCTTTGGTGACTTTCCTCCGAGCATCAGCGGGGCGGCCTGAGTGAAGAAAACAAAAGTCAAGCTTGCTTCTCTGGGGTTCTTGTGGGGTGCTCCACTCAATCTCCAAGTCCTGCATGGCTTTGAAGAGAATGCGCACCAGTTCCTTGTAGAAGGATGGCTGTGTGTCTGATGCACCACGTGGAGCCTGGTCCCAGTCTCCATCCAACGCTGTCAGAGACATCTCATCTTCCTCCGCCGGAAACCCAAAGGAAACAGACCTGGCGGCTCCCGGTTCAGGACACAAGCACTCGGCGACAAACTGAACCGGTTGAGCGAGGGGAGGACGACCACCAGCGGCTCTTTGCCGGCAGTGGGACACTGCAGTAAGAAACCTCCAAGGGCGATGTTGAGCCGGGTCCTGAGCACCTTCATCGGGAGATCCTCACAATAAGGGACACCCTGAGCCAACAATTGCCGCCTTTGGGTGGAGAAGCCCCAAGCAGAGCACACAGAGCTCGTGTGAATTGGGTGGGTCGATCAGACCTCCGCACCACAAGCAGATTTGCGACATCCCGGAACACAGAGAGGGCTGCTTACATTTCAACCTGAATTCAATTTTGCTGCCTATGAAGTCTGTCCTAAAGCATTTCTCGGAGCTGCCATTATGCAGCCAAAGTCATTGTCTCATAAGGCAGCGAGGGAACAAGTCAGCAGTCTAAACTTTCGGATACAGCCTCTCTCTCTCTCTCTCTCTCTCTCTCTCTCTCTCTCTCTCTCTCTCTCTAATCGAAACAGATACAGAACGGTAAAAGGTCAGAAGACCAAATCATATCCAGCAAGGAAATATTTTTCATCTTATTTACACAAATGTTTTGTGATATCCAGCTGACATTAGCTGGCCATTTCTCAATCCGATGGCTGCAGCCTTCAGAGCTCGCATTTGTAGGCAGCATATGTCATCAAGACCATCTTATTTCAGTATGTTAAATGCATAAATGGGGACTTAAATATGACACAAAGGAATATTAATATAAGCCTTCCTGTTCTCATGTTTTTTCTTTAATATTTTTTTCAAAGACTACACAATAAAACAGTTTTGAACTTGAACGCATGATGCTGTAAAAATTATCAGACTTTTAACTTTAAAATTAGTTTTTAACAAAATCTCAGGCTAGTATACGTATTCTCCAGTGTTTCCCATACATAGGCTCTACTTGGGCGCTGCGCCCAGGTAAATTGCGACCCGCCCAGGTAAAAAAAAAAAATCACTCTACGAATTTCCGTATTTTCTGAACTCGACTGGATGACCCGTGTTTTGGAGAGAGAGAGAGAGAGCGAAAGAGAGCGCGAGAGAGAGGTGGGGGTCGGGTGACCGTGAAGATGATGCACGCGTCATAAACTCATCATCCAGGGCGGCAAACTGGATCAGCTGCAGCAGCACATACGGAGCAGCCAGGGAACACACTGCGACCAAAATGGTCGCATATGCTTATGTGCATATGTGTTTATAGCATCTAAGTTGGCTTCATTTTGCGTGCAAGCACGTTGTGTCTCTCCGGTTGAGTGTCCGTTCACGTGCTCTCTGTTTCTCAATGAATTGGGCGCGACGCGAAGCAACCTCAGTGTCACATTGTATCCTTTCATGTTTCTGAACTTGAGCAGAGTTTTACCATTAGAGGTCTTTCTTCACTGAGGACGCGGGACCTGTACGGTTCCGGGTTTATATTTTAAATGGTCAGATGGGTCCGGGTCGGTCCTAGTTCATTACTTCGGGTCCCAAGTCTGATTAATATTGTGTGTAAAACCCGAGTCGATCGGAGAACGGCCGTGAGCGCTACTGCGCTAAAGCTCGAGTGCTGTTTTAGCGTGCCTCCGGTTTCTATGGCGATAGCAACTGGCTCTTGTCACGACCACGCGCCGCTTCATTTTCTTTATCCCATTTTTTAATAATCTTACTATTAATAGACAATATCTTTACTAAAATCTAAACAGTTTGCACAGAGATTGTAGCAAAAAGCAGTGCTAATACTGAATGAGCAAAGCTCTAGCTGACTCAGGATATAAAAAACGCAAAGCTGTAATGTAAAGTCTGTCATCGGGACAGCAAGTAGACTTTTAAATCTGAAATAATTAGTGGATTAAGTTTTTTTTTTAATCGACAAAAGAGAAATAGAAAGCAGAAGCAGTAAAAGTGTATCTTATAGAAGTTATTAACATTATAACATTAGTCACATTTATAATCTATAGACCTGCACTGTCTATATAGGCTATAGCAGGGGTAGGCAACGTCGGTCCTGGAGTGCCGATGTCCTGCAGAGTTTACCTCCAACTCTAATCAAGCACACCTGAACAACTAATCAAGGTCTAAAGAGTCACCTGAAAACTACAGGCAGGTGAGATTTTATCAAGGTTGGAGCTAAAATCTGCAGGACATCGGCACTCCAGGACCGACGTTGCCTACCCCTGGGCTATAGTATACATAGTATTGTATATAATTGAGTTTGATAAAAGGGGTCATCAAATTGCTTCATATATCAGTGCAAAAACATAAAGTGTTTTCGTGGTGCTTTGACAAACAGTGTCAGCTTTGTTTATGGCAAAAAAAGTTTGGGGTGGTTAGATTAATGAACTATAATGTGAAATTAATATGAATGTTTTATAAATCAAAGTATTGTGTTGTGTCACACATTATTAGTTCTTTGTTACATGTATAGTAGACCATTTTTTGTCGGTGGATAATAATGATTGCCCTTTTCACCAGCTACCACCACAAGTAAATTTCAGATCTGTGGGAAACACTGACGTATTCTCATTACCGAAATAATTAACCTCATTTCCGAAACCTATGTATCATTACCGCAACAGATGCTTATTAAATGTTCATTTCATTAATAGAAGCATAATACTTTGATTTTAAATGCATGTGCAGAATCTCCAAATTATGTTCTTTCAGGTTTGTCATGTCATTTTGAAAATGTGTCAGGTTTCTTCGAAATATATAAAAAAAATTGTTGTAAATTGTGGAAGGTGTTGCGGTATATGAGCTAAATAAAAATAAAAAAATAAAAACGTTAAATTTAAAATAAATATTATTTCAGAATTTCAATTTACTGTGCATGACTATAAATTATCAATTTTTAAAAATGTGAAAATATATTAGCTTTTCTTACAGTGTTGATGTTTTCTGACTGTTGCGGTAATGAGATTTTTTAGGACTTATTTTTGAAATTATGTTACAAAAAGTGTTAAATGATAAGTAAAAGTTTTTAAATTAATGTTCCCATATACTTCAGACTTTGTTTCTAATGTCTGGTGGAAAAAAAAGTAAATGTAAGCAATTTTTACATTTTCATGCTTGACATTTTTACAACCAAGTTTTCGTGAGAATCACCCATATTTTTAGTGAGTTTGTGACTGAAAATCCAAAACAGGTGCTCACATTAAAAATGCTAAAAATACAACAATTAAGAAAACATACCTGATGGAATAAAATCATCTTCTTCCTCAGTGCCATCTTCCTCTTCTGTGTGTTCAGTTTTTATTTCTGTGGGTTCAGTTTTGATTTCTGTGGGTTCAGTTTTAATCTTCATCATGAGGTTCCTGCAGTCGATGAGTTTAACTGAACACATCTTCAGTGTGGTCTGCAGGATCTGCTGCTGTTCTCCAGCGTTACAGACAGAATCCAGAGACTCTGTGGAGGTTTGATCCTCCTGTAAGCTCTGTTTACTGTCACACACTGTAGTGTCCTGAGTGTCTGTGGGCTTTGACTCAGTATAACAGAGTAAAGTCAGACTGAGATCGGAGTCCTGTGTGTGTCTGGATTTCTCTTCAGAGAGTTTAGAGTCCAGCAGTGGCTGTGGTGTGCGGCTCTGATCTCTGCTCATCCACACTGAATCCAGTATCCCATCATCAGTCACATACACTGAAGATTCACAACAATCCACATCCTGACAACACAACACACACAGACAGTAAGATTAGAAATGATTTGATGTTGTCTGATTCAGGTAAATGATGTTTAAGCTGTACAAACCTCTCGATTCATTGCTAAATCTCCTCTTGACCTCAGCTTTGTCTCCAGTAACGCCACCTCTTTCTTCAGCTGAGAGGTTTCTGTGATGAAATCATCAATATATCCAGCATGGACAGATCAGTTCCTACTCATTTACAGCACAGCACATCATCAACGTCTCAACACTTAAATACACAGAGACAAGACTCTGTTTACACTCAATAAAACACACAAGAGAGAAAAACACTGAAGATACACAAACACATCACACGCGCGCTCTTTCTTTCTTTCTTTAGTGAGTTTATCTGCGGACTAAAGAGCTGCAGCGCCTCCTGCTGTACTGGAGAGAGAAGACGCTCACATCTTTATAATGGATTAAGTAAAACAAGTACGCGTCTCAATTATGGCCAGAAAACATCACAAACTATTGTATCAAGTAATTTATAAAGTAAACTAAATGAAAAGAAGGGGTGGGAAAATAATTGCTAAAGAATGAAGACACAACATTACGCTTTTAAAGTTATAAAGATAGGACAACGTAGGAGCCAGCTGAAAAAAACAATAAAACCATTACAGAAAATTCTAATGGTTTCCATTAAAATACCAATAGGAACCATTAGCTTTTACCATTAACACCATGTTTTTGGTCATATTCCATTAGAACCAATACATAGAACCAATAGAACTAATACATACCATTAGAAACAAACAAAAAACAATACACTGTAGTGTGTTTTGGGCCATATTCCATAAGAACCAATAAAAATACATTTCCTGTAATGGTTTCATTGTTTTTTTTTTCAGCAGGGGACAAAGAGATATGGTCAGATTAAAAAAAAAAAATTTTTTCAAACTTTTCACAACGTTTTATTTTCATTGTAATTAGGTAATGTTGCAGTACAACATTTTGAAAACTTTTAAAAATCACACCCCAAATAACGAAAAAAGGACGTTTTATAAATGTTGTAAAATACCTAATTAGTACATTTTCTTTAGGTAGTAAAAAACAAATCATAAAAATCTGTTCACTGCGAAAACAAAACCAGACCAAAATGCAACATTTGTGATATGTTTTCTTTAGCTGTTAAACCTTGAAATAAGACTTTTAAAGAACATCATGACCATACAACCAAGGTTTATGACGTGTTACTTTGTATGTCAGCCCACCAAGAAAATGCCCTGTATGCCGATTACCAATTCAGCCCTGCCTACCATTATAAAACAAAACACTAATAAGATATATTTAAACAAAGGTATTTTGGTATGTTCATGACATTCTTTAAACTTCTTATTCCAACATTATGAAAACGTTTGGAAACCTTTTTAGTAGGTGTGACCCCGAATAGTCGAAGATTCGATGCATCGATAGGAGAAGCCTGATTCGACTACCAATCTCATAGTCGAATCGTCGCAGATATGTGTTATGAAATGAGGATCAATCAATTTTGGCCGTATGGGTGCACACATTATATGATTTCACATATAACAGCTTTCTCACAATATATTAATATACTGCATATTATGATAATGCTGCAAATAATATGTGAAGTTTTTTTTTTTTTCAATTCAATTTTATTTATATAGCGCTTTTCACAAAAGTCAATTGTTTCAAAGCAGCTTTACATAAATAGAAGCAGTGAAAAGCACAGAAAACGACAGATAGCACAACAGAATACATGATAGCATGAGCAGTTAAATTTGCTGCGGCTATGACTCAATATTATAATTGCACGTATTACTAAAGCAACGTATAGAAGAGGAAGCTAGGTAAAGCCCAAAAAGGCTGCCTCCCCGGGGTGAAAAACCCCCTAGGAGAAAAAAAAAAAACCCCGGGCTTTTATCCGAGGAAAAATAAGTCCTAGGAGGGAAAAACCCTTGGGAGAACGGAAATGGAGATTTAGCGGAGATTAAGCGGTTCTGCCGGTGATCGTTGGTCAGGCATCAGCTGGGCATAACGTTGAAGGACAGCCAGTAGATCAGAGGTGTGCCGACTTTCACATCTACCGGGACTGGGTCTGTTTGTCTCGTCCTCGGGTCGAGGACGAGACAGGGAGAGAAAAACAAAATCGTATTAGCGTAGCGGCCGTTCATATGTATTGAAGTGTCACACAGTGATGTGGTTTAACTCAGCTTAGTTCCAGACAGACTAAATATTGCGGCATAATTATGTTATCCACAGTTGAGGATTTAGCAAATTGGGGGCCCAATGCGAGGGTATATATGGTAAATAAGGGTCACCTTCCGATCTTTAAGAGAAAATGAAACCTGACGACCCGTTTGACTAAGGCCTAAAGCCCCACTGTCGTGTCGTCGTTAATGCAGGTTCAGTGGCAAACGGGTCTATATTGTATACCATTTACAGGACCAGGAGAAAACGCCAAAACCATCGCAACCCGACCATACGTGTTAACCCGTTTGACTAAGGCCGGAAGCCCCACTGTCGTCGTTAATGCAGGTTCAGTGGCAAACGGGTCTGTATGGCATACTATTCATAAGACTTACGATAGCGCCAAAATCGCAACCCGGCCATACATACCAACAGCTTTCAATAAATATTTTTTAAATGCGTTAATAAATCCAACAACCCCTGTGACCGGGCTTCACGTCCATAAGAGGTCTCTATGTTAATAAAGCCTTGCCTCTTTGTTTCGACATTTAAAAGACAAAGCTGGCAAATTATATTACGCCATTCGTTCTTTTAATAATTTCTATATTTTATTTTATTTATAAATCACTTTGGGTTATCTGATTTAACTATTTGGCTTGTGTTTTGTTTCCGTGCACTTGAGGCATTTTGCATATTTGTTCTTCACTTTGTTACTTCTGACCTTATTTTATTAAAAAATTGTATTTATTATAAACGTAAATTCCGATCTAATTTAAGTATGTAAATTTTGGATAGCTTGCGTTGTATCGATGTTGCGCTATTGTGCTGGGCTAGGTGCTCTGCATCCGTCTCATATTTAGGAGTTCATCAAACTAAACATTAAAAAACGGATGTTTTTCGACGAGTAGAAGTTTTTAAAATGTATTTAAAACAGAGTGGTTATATTGTCTATCTTAAAGTTAAACTACAAAACAGGTAAGCCGTTTTTTTATTTCGGTGATGAAATGGAAATTAGTATCTGCACCGAACCTATTTCTGCCTGACACGAATGTCTTTCTTGTGATTTAATATTATGGTCAGTCGGTGTTCACTTTCAAATGATAGCAAAGAGATTCCTGAAATAAATAATATCATCCGGTCTTTTAGTATCTAAAGTTAATACAGAGATGATCAAAGTCAAAGCAAGCAAGCAGGTATTTCTGTGCTAAATAATAACGCGTAGTGTCTATAAAATCCTTAATTTCAGTGTTTTTCTTGTTATTAATTAAAGTTTAATGAATTGTATATAAAGATTAGTTTTTATAATTTACAGTCACAATCACAAATTATTTGTCATTTCTCATTTGTCGGTTTTTTTTGGTCATGACTGCTTTGACGCGCTATCTCCAAATTAAATAAAAACACTGAATTGTAGCCGGAGTTTCCAAGGCAGGATCACATTTGTTATTTTTTTAGGTTTAGTTATCAAATGTATTTTTGTGTGATGTTCTGTAGATCGTGGCTTTAAAATGTTATGAGGAATAATTAAACAAATGTTGCCTTACATTTTACCTTAAAAAATATATAAATGCATCCTCAGTTTTGTCTTCGTTTATTACTTGAAAGACAGTTTTGGGCACTTTATCAGACAGTTGTTTATGTGTGCTGCTTGTGAAAGAAAATAAAAGTTACCAATTTGTACCTGGTCTGGCCCCCTCCCAACCCATGCACACAAACATAGATGATTCGACTATCGGTCGACTATGGAAAGATTCGAAAACTTTGATTCGAATATGTAAATCCTTAGTCGAGGACACCCCTACTTTTTAGTGAAAACCAGAAGACTTGGATTTTTTGAGCTGTAGCCTTTATTGCAGAAAGCGATCTTCAAATCAGAGCATAGAGTCCAAGTGCTGCAGTCACCAAGTCTGACTTACAGTCCCACTGTCACACTCATAGCCAGGAAGTAGACTGAAGGTAAGTGATATAATACTTTATTGGAACACACACTGAAGTAGAGAAACAATATGTGAGTAAATAGGATAAGTAAAGTTTCTGGAATGCACATAGCTGTAAAATAACAATGTCTCTATTTCAGGAGATGATCAGAGGATTCCCGGAGGGTAAACAAGGAGGAGAAGGTAAGTCCAAGGTGAGTAGTACGAGTGAGTCTTGGGGGCTGTTTACACTGGGTATTAAGATGTGTTTTCATCGATCGGATCACAAGTGGACGAGAGAGACACATTACGTTTACACCTGGTATTTAAATCCGTCTCTTTTGTCCACTTTCGAACGCTTCTGTCCTGAATACTGTGAGGGGGTGGTCTGTGAGACGGTGGGCGAGTCTCTCTGCTGTCATTCACACGCGAGCGGGAGTAATTATGAGTTTATATGGACGCAAACTAATATTATGTCGAAGTCCGCTGCTTGTTTAGCAAGTATACATGCTGCACAGTGTTTTGTACGTTTATATGTTGGAGCTTTCTCTGAATTTTCAGTGCAATTGATGAAATAGGATCACGCAACTTTCACGCTTTCAAAACGAAACTACGGAGAACACCCGCAGTGGTTTTATCAATGAAAGACTAAAAATAGCGCTGTTCACCGTATGTTCACGCCAGAAGTCAAAAAAAGACGTAAAACTTGTGTTTAATACCTCAGATTAGATAAATGGGCGGAGAGAAGGTGGTCGCGTGTGGCTGTTCGAACACATTCAACCACATTTGCGTTCCGCAACTCCAAAGCGATCCGATCGAAAGTGGTTTCGACTACCTCTGGATGTGGTTGAAAGTGGTCGAAAGTGGACGCGTTCAAAACGTTTTGAACACCGTTTACACCTGGCATTAACTTCGTCCACTTGTGATCCGATCGACGAAAACGCATGTTAATGCCAAGTGTAAACAGCCTCTTGGTGTCCATAAGTGATGAGACCAGATAAGGAGTGAAGGGAGCAGAGAGATATTTAAAGGGGTATGGTGATGGGAAACAGGTGTACGTGATTAGAATTCAGGGGAGAGGGAACGAGTTGGAGGAGTGACTGATGATGTTGATGGTGATGGGATCCTGACAGTACTCCCTCCTCCCCAGGCGGCTCTTGACGGCTGTTGAGAGGGGGGAATATGGCGGCGAGGTCTACCTTGGGCCCTGGGAGCCGGACGATAATGGTGGAACTGAATGAAGAGAGTGGGATCCAAGATGTGCTCAAGGGGCACCCACGACCATTCCTCTGGGCTGTAGTCCTCCCAGTCCACTAAGGATTCCACTCGAGGACCTCGCCGCCGGGAGTCCATGATGTTGCGGACTCGGTAGATGGGCTCCTCTGCCACAGGAACGGGAGAAGGAGACACAGCTGTGGTGTCAGGATCTGTGGATGAATGAGAAACAGGGTCAGTGAAGGATTATTGTAGGGAGACATGAAAGGAAGGTGAGATCCTGTATTCGGGTGGTAAGTTGAGTCTGTAGGTGACTTTATTCAGCTGCCTCTGTACAGTGAAGGGGCCGATGAAACGAGGATTCAACTTATGGCAAGGCTGACGGAGGCGGATATCCTGGGTGGAGAGCCAAACCTTTGGGCCAGGTTGGTACTCAGGGGGGTCAGAGCGATGTTGGTTGGCTTGATCTTGATGTCTCCGCACAGCCTGCTGGAGACTCACGCAAGCCGAGTCTCAAACCCCCTCACTCTGATGGAACCAATAGTCCACAGCTGGAACCGCCGAGGGCTCACCTGACCGGGAGAAAAGAGGAGGTTGGTAACCGAGATAGCATTGGAAAAGGGTGAGCCCAGTGGTGGATTGTGGCAGGGAGTTTTGGGCATATTCTCCAGCTGTCTTGGTACTGGTGACAGTAAGTACGGAGGAAGCGACCGAGCTCAGTCTGACTGTTAGTCTGGGGATGATATCCAAAAGATAAACTGATAGTGACCCCCAGGAGTTTGAAGAAGACTCGTCAGACTTTTGAGATAAATTGGGGTCCTCTATCTGAGACAATATTCTCTGGGATGCTGAAGTTGCGAAATACATGGTTGAAGAAGGCTTCTGCGGTTTCAAAGGTGGTAGGGAGTTTGGGCAAGAGTATGAGTTTACACCCCTTGGAAAATCTGTCAACCACTACTAAGACAGGTACAGTTTTGGGACTTGGGACTGATGATGTTGATGGGATCCGGACACCTACATTGCATTTATACACATTTTTGGGGGCCTAAATGGAAAACAAAGCACTTAACTTTTAAAAAATTGAACATTAAAATATTGAAAGGAAGTAACCATGCCACTCCCAATCCTTCAGTTTCACGACGGCGTAAGTTCCGTGTCGGTTTTCATTTATACTTTTGCGTTGTTGTCCGCGTTGATGTGCAAACATACGCGCAGACCGCTGGTAGGCATTATCCACGCGTGTAACCACAGTAGCAGTGCGACCGTCAATGTAAAAGAAGCTTGGCAAGTTAACCCACAAACGAAGATAAAACAGCAACTTATTGTGTATGATTTGAGAAGGTCTGCAATGATGGAAGTAAATAAACAGCGACTTTTGTTGCAGTTTGAGTTAAATCACTCCTCAACTTTGTTTTTACCATCGCAAACGGAAATACCTATGACACAGTTTTTTTTACCTGACGGGAGGGGTTCTGGTGGACCAATTACAGCCCTTGCGGTCCGTGTAGAACTGACACGCTGTTAATTACGGTGTAGAGCTTAGGTGCGAGTATAAATTGGGCTTTAAGCTTACCATTCACCTTTGACTCAGACTCTTGGCCCAAGCATAAACAAATGGCCACCAACTTAAGAAGGACTTTATACAACAATATATCTGTATAATGCTGTTTACAATCATCATTTGTTTCATAGAGACAAGCTCTTAGTGCCCCTCTAGCGGAATGTATATTTCCAGGAAGTGCTGGAAAGGGCTAAGAAGTTCAGTTGGTGGCAGTAATCAGTAGGCATTGATGCACAAGAAGTTTGCGTCAATCCTATGTTGGAGATAGTTATAGTTTAATTTTGTGCTTGGATCTAAATGTAAGTTTATATGTTACATGGTTAATTTTACTTATGTATTTTGATTATTATCATGGGATATATAGGTATACACTCTGTGCACAATTATTAGGCAACTTGTATTTTTGAGGATTACTTTTGTTACTGTACAACTACAGTGCTCTTGGTCAATTAAACATATTAACAAACCCTCAAACCTAAACATTTAAGTAGTAAAAGTGAAGTTTTGGCTTTCTTAAGAGAATATTATATGTACACCATTATAAGGCAAGTATTAGATTGCAGAATTATTATGCAACTAAATGAAAAACAAAGATTTTCCCATCTCACTTGTTTATTTTCACCGGTTAAAGTGAGAATAATAAACAAACTATACATTTAAAAATGAACACTTCTAAAAAAAAACTCAATGACCAATATAGCCACCATTCTTTTCGATAACAGTCACATGCCTTCCATACACGGAGTCAGTCAGTTTCTTGATCTGGTCAGAATCAACATTTTGTGCAGCAGCAACCACAGCTTCCCAGACACTGTTCAGAGAGGTATACTGTTTACCTTCACTGTAATGTCCTGCTTAAGAAGGGCCCAGAAGTTATATATATAAAATATATTGTTATACAATATATGGTGTCTGTGCAGAGAAAGTGTGACATGCTTGCATATAGGCCTATAGCAGAAGGCAGGAGACGTAATCATTGTAAAAATGAACAAAGCATTTACTGAATAATCTGAACACTTTCTTTCTCAGTGTGTTCCTATCCAAGCCAAGTTAATGGACAATTAATGACATTATGGTCCCATGACATTAAGACTTTGAAACCAATTCTTAAAATCACATAGCACACAACATAAAATAAATGAGTTTGACACATAACAAAATAGTTTATAAAAGAGATTATACAAAAATTATTGTTACAACCTCTAGGGGAAAAGTTGCAACAAATAAATAGGAGTTAAGGCTCCCCCAGCCGTCAGACCATAATACGAGAAAACACCACAAGTTAAAGATGTATAGGTTAATTTATTATATTAAAAGGTCAAGCAATTTCAGTCATTGTTTAGCAGCAATGAAAACAGCTTAGGAGTGAACCATCCGCCCAAAATAA
Organism: Paramisgurnus dabryanus; assembly: GCF_030506205.2. Taxonomy (NCBI): domain Eukaryota; kingdom Metazoa; phylum Chordata; class Actinopteri; order Cypriniformes; family Cobitidae; genus Paramisgurnus; species Paramisgurnus dabryanus. Next base: position 6,340,378 of record NC_133344.1, on the reverse strand, counting down.
CAAACAAAACAATACTAAAAAGAAAGCGGGAAAACTAACTAACCTTACAGATGGGACAAAGGAAATTACAAAACATCTTACCTTCCTACGCTACCCAAAATATAAAGAAATATTTAAGGAAATTAAATACAGGGCAGGTCACCCTTCATATGACATATTTTACAAGTGTCTATCAAATACTCGGTCTGGCGGCTGACGGAGCTCTGAGCACCACGACCGGCCCGTAGTCGTGGAAAGCTGCCATTTCACCGTAGCCGGTCTCTTTTAAAAAGAAACATATTAGCAGCCACCAATCACAGTCGCGGGGTGGAGCTAAACTTGATGACGGGGCGGCAACTCGCCTGTCAGTCCCAATCTGCGAGTGTAAGAAAGGGAAAGAGAGAGAAAAAGAGCGCAAAAAAAAAACAAGAGACCACACAACCAATATACATTCTCGTAACACCCCCACCACCAAAAATCAACATACTGTTGATCTCTTTAGATTTACACAGAGCGCGACAGAGCATCGGCCATTACATTATCGGTACCCTTTTTATACCTAATCTCCAAATTAAATTCTTGAATTATCAAGGCCCATCGCATAATGCGTTGGTTGGAATTACGCATTCTTGTTAAGAACAACAAAGGATTATGATCGGTGTAGACGACGATGGGTATTGAACTGGGGCCGACATACACCTCAAAATTTTGCAATGCCAACAATAGTGCCAATGCCTCCTTTTCGATAGTACTATAATTGAGTTGATGCTTCAAAAATTTCTTTGAGAAATAACAAACTGGGTGATCGATCGCGTGGGCATCCTCTTGCAGAAGTACAGCACCGGCCCCAGTCGCACTGGCATCTACATCCAATTTGAAGGGAACAGAAAAGTCAGGGGCAGATAATACAGGTGTGCTACACAGAAGTGACTTAACAGACTCAAAAGCTGCGCTACACGCCTCACACCACACAAACTCCATTGAGTTAGAAAGTAAATTGGTCAAAGGCAACACAACATCTGAGAAATTCTTACAGAACCCACGGTAGTAACCTACCATGCCAAGAAAACGTCTCAATTCTCTTTTTGTCTGAGGAACAGGATATTCCACTATGGCCTGGACTTTCGCAAGGACAGGACGAACTTGCCCTTGGCCCACCTGCTTACCCAAGTACGTCACGGTAGCCTTCCCAAATTCGCACTTTGCGAGGTTTAATGTGAGGTTGGCATTATTTAAGCGATTGAATACAGTATACAGTGTTTTTAAATGGTCTGACCATGTCGAAGAATATATCACGATATCATCAAGATACGCCTCGCAATTTGAAATGCCAGCTAGAACAGTGTTCATCAGGCGTTGAAACGTCGCAGGCGCGTTTCTTAGCCCGAATGCCATCACGGAATATTTCAAGAGGTTATCCGGAGTAACAAATGCAGAAATTTCGGCAGCGCGAGATGTTAAAGGCACCTGCCAATAACCCTTTAGCAGATCAAGTTTGCTAACGTAAACAGCCGAACCAACCTTATCCACGCAGTCCTCCATGCGCGGGAGTGGGAACGAATCGGGCTTTGTCACCGCATTAACCTTCCTATAATCAGTGCAAAAGCGAAATGAGCCGTCACTCTTAGGGACAAGGAGGCATGGAGAACTCCAGCCACTGGAACTCGGAACAGCCAACCCATTATCAAGGAGATACTTCACTTCATTTTGCATAGTAACTCGCTTAGTCGGGTTAACACGGTAAGCGTGCTGTTTAATAGGTGGGTGATCTCCAACGTCAATATCATGAGATACCACATTTGTACGTGAAGGAATGTCGGAAAACAAATCGAGATGAGAATATATTAATTGAGAAATATCTTCTCAGTAAAGGTCAGACAAATAAGATAAATGCACTCTCAGGTCTTGCAAAGTCTCTGAATTTTGTAAACGGACACCAGAAGCAGAGACACTTCGCACGTTTAAATTGTCTTCGCTAGGACAATAAGAATGCGACGCAGCAACATGAGAAACCGAGGCAACAGAGATCTTTGTCTCGCTACCAGAGTCTCGAGAGAGATAACGCTTTAACATGTTGAGATGACACACACGCTTCTTTCGCCGTCTTTCGGGCGGGCGAATCACATAATCAGTGTCACTGAGTTTGGCATCGATTTCATAGGGACCAGAAAATTTTGCCTGCAAAGCAGATCCAACAACAGGTAATAAAGCTAAAACCTTGTCACCCACTTGAAAGGAGCGAGGAGCAGCCTTTAAATCAAAACGAGCTTTCATCTTCGCCTGCGTAGACGAAAGTGAAGCACGAGCCAAATCGCAACATCGATGCAACCTTTCGCGGAAGTTGCTTACATAATCTAGCACATTCGTAACAGTGGACTCCCCTGTCATCCACTTCTCTTTAAGCAACTTCAATGGGCCACGCACAGTATGGCCAAACACTAAATCATCAGGGCTGAAACCTAAAGATTCCTGTGGGGTTTCACGCACAGCAAAAAGCAGTAAAGGTAAACCATCATCCCATTCTTTCTCTGAGCCAGCACAGTACGTGCGCAGCATTGACTTAAGAGTCTGGTGAAACCGCTCTAAAGCGCCTTGAGATTCAGGATGGTAAGCACTAGAGGTCTGATGGTCAATATTCAATTGAGAGAGCACTTGTTTAAAGAGCCTGGACGTAAAATTAGTGCCCTGGTCAGTCTGCACTACCCTTGGAAGGCCAAAAGTAGAAAAGAACTTAGAGCGCGCAAAACAACCTTTGCTTTCAGTGAACGTAATGGCACCGCCTCTGGGAAGCGAGTAGCTACACACATCATAGTTAACATATATTGATGTCCAGATTTAGTTCGAGGCAAGGGTCCAACACAGTCTAAAATAATGCGCTCAAAAGGCTCTCCCATAGCAGGGATAGGTCGAAGAGGTGCAGGGATTATTTTCTGATTTGGTTTTCCGGCGAGCTGGCAAATATGACAAGTTCGGCAATACTCCACTACGTCAGATTTTAATCCGGGCCAAAAAAAGTGACGGAGTATGCGATGGTAAGTCTTCATGATACCCAAATGCCCAGACAAACTATGATCGTGAGCCAGATTTAACACTTGTAAACGATATTTAGACTGAATAAAGTTCAGGTATAGAAGTGGTGGGAGACCACTTCCTCATAAGCAACCCATCATCCCAGAAAAACGTTACATATTTTTCGGACGACTTTTCTTTGCTTACCGCGGAAACTTTGCATGCAGCAAGTGAAGTGTCATCCCGCTGTTCACTAATAAGCGTCTCTCTATCAGCGAAAGTTGACAAGTCTAGTTCAGCACCACCAAGAGTGGACAGCGACTCAGGACGAGGGCACCTAGAATCGCACGGATCTTTAGGGCAGACATTCACATCTTCCGTGTTAACTGGAGAGGAGAGGAAACTATCGGACAAATCAGGGACTTCACTAAATTTACGAGTCTGCGCCCGCGTAATCGCACAAAAAGGAAATATTGAAGGAGGGACAGAAATTGGGTGCATTTCAAAAGTCATTGGATCATCGATTACCTGGGGAAGAGCTAACACTTTGCCTCCAGCCAGATCATTTCCGAGGATGAAGTCAACCCCTTTAACAGGTAGCTGAGGGCGAACAGCCACTTTAACACAGCCCTCAACTAATTCGGATTGAACATACACATTATGCAAAGGAACTTTAAATTTGCCCAGCTCAATACCTTGAATCAACACATCTGACCCAGAATACGAATCATTTGAAAACGGCAACACACTATCAACAATAAATGATTGGGCAGCCCCAGTGTCACGAAGAACTCGAATAGGAACCAGTTTCCCTTCCTCACCCGGGAGAGAAACTAAGCCCTTTGAAACAAATGGATCATACACAGAATCATTTACCTGATCAGGTAAATTAGACACTGAGCTAGCAGTACGAGCAAAAGCAACACCTTTAGTATTTTTCCCTTTAAAAGGTACGTTCTTTTTTTCCAACACCGGACAGGCAGCAATAAGGTGACCAGTTTTACGACAGTAAAAACACTCACGTTTTTCATTTGATTCTGTAACAACTTTAGAACTTCTCGTACTTCTTTCCGAATTAGATGTAACATTTTCAAGACGAGCAGTCGAAACGAAAGTGCTTTTATGCGTCAAAATAATCTCGTCCGCACAAACTGCGGCCTTAGCAAGCGAAGTCACTTTTTGTTCGTTTAGATAGACTACAATTCTGTCAGGTAACGAAATTTTAAAATCCTCAATGAGCAAAAGCTCCCGAAGCTGTGCAAAATCGTTAACCTTACTGGAGTAGCACCATTTATCGAAAAGAGCCGCCTTTTCACGGGCAAACTCCACAAAAGTCTGATTGGCAGTTTTCACATGTGTACGAAATTTCTGACGATAAGCCTCGGGCACTAATTCATAAGCCCTTAAAATATTGTGTCTGCAGCTCAAACTGCCTATTCCGCAACAACTGGGTATCGTGCTCCTGCCGCTTGGCTTCCAGGTCAAGCTCTTTAAGCCGTATCGCCAGCCTCAGGTCTTCTGTACTCAGACCTATAAACGGATGGGGATTCAAACCTCCGTCTGCGGGCGGCACCCTGTCGGAAGCCTCCGCTGCCGCCAGTGTGTCCTCCCCAAACGAGGCCGCATCCCCACCCAGCGGTTCATAATTATAATTAGTTACATTTATATAGCGCTTTTCCAGTGCTCAAAGCGCTTTACATATGAATGGGGGAATCTCCTCAACCACCACCAATGTGCAGCATCCACCTGGATGATGCGACGGCAGCCATATTGCGCCAGAACGCCCACCACACACCAGCTTATTAGTGGAGAGGAGACAGAGTGAAGTAGCCAATTAGTATGAGGGATGATTAGTAGGCCAATGGGCAAGTTTGGCCAGGATGCCGGGGCACACCCCTACTCTTTTTCGAAGGACATCCTGGGATTTTTAATGACCACAGAGAGTCAGGACCTCGGTTTAACGTCTCATCCGAAGGACGGTGCTTTTTGACAGTATAGTGTCCCCGTCACTATACTGGGGCATTAGGACCCACACAGACCACAGGGTGAGCATCCCCTGCTGGTCTCACTAACACCTCTACCAGCAGCAACCTGGTTTTCCCAGGTGGTCTCCCATCCAAGTACTGACCAGGCTCAGCCCTGCTTAGCTTCAGTGGGCAAGCTGTCTTGGGCTACAGGGTGATATGGCTGGTTCAGATGGATCCTCGGCTTTTAACACCCCAGCAATCAAAAGATTATCCTGCAACAGATCTCTAAGAACTTGTTTAGTGGACGGTTTGGGAATAGCGATGTCATAATATTCAGCAATCATAACTAAATCAGATTTGCGGCATTTCTGCAGCGTCTGCAACGTAGGTGATTGTTTAAAAACCTCCATACTAAACTCCATAGTCAAAACGTACACTCTCTCCCCACAAATCAAATAAAACTGCCAAAAATGGGCTACTCACCAGTAAGGTATACTAACAAAAACGAAAGTGCTAACAAAAACTGTTGGACGAGCCCCCATTCTGTTACAACCTCTAGGGGAAAAGTTGCAACAAATAAATAGGAGTTAAGGCTCCCCCAGCCGTCAGACCATAATACGAGAAAACACCACAAGTTAAAGATGTATAGGTTAATTTATTATATTAAAAGGTCAAGCAATTTCAGTCATTGTTTAGCAGCAATGAAAACAGCTTAGGAGTGAACCATCCGCCCAAAATAACAAAGAAAACAATACTAAAAAGAAAGCGGGAAAACTAACTAACCTTACAGATGGGACAAAGGAAATTACAAAACATCTTACCTTCCTACGCTACCCAAAATATAAAGAAATATTTAAGAAAATTAAATACAGGGCAGGTCACCCTTCATATGACATATTTTACAAGTGTCTATCAAATACTCGGTCTGGCGGCTGATGGAGCTCTGAGCACCACGACCGGCCCGTAGTCGTGGAAAGCTGCCATTTCACCGTAGCCGGTCTCTTTTTAAAAGAAACATATTAGCAGCCACCAATCACAGTCGCGGGGTGGAGCTAAACTTGATGACGGGGCGGCAACTCGCCTGTCAGTCCCAATCTGCGAGTGTAAGAAAGGGAGAGAGAGAGAAAAAGAGCGCAAAAAAAACAAGAGACCACACAACCAATATACATTCTCGTAACATTATAAATATGTCAATAAAATTACAACACTATTGTATATAGTTACAGTATGTTTGCTGTCCTCCAAAAATTACGACCTAATAGTTTGTTTATGCATGCACCATCCCAGCTAACAATTTTTGGTTCCCAAAACGTTCCCCTAACGTTAGTTTTTGGTTCCCATAACGTTATTTTCCAAGGTTTGTTTTTGGTTAGCCAGGAAAGTTTTCTTTACAGAAATAGAACGTTATTTTTAGGTTATTTTAACATTTTCCTAACGTTATTGTAACGTTTTCCTAACGTTATTCTAACGTTTTCCTAACGTTAGGAAAACGTTAGAATAACCTAAAAATAACGTTCTATTTCTGTAAAGAAAACTTTCCTGGCTAACCAAAAACAAACCTTGGAAAATAACGTTATGGGAACCAAAAACTAACGTTAGGAAAACGTTAAAATAACCTAAAAATAATGTTCTATTTCTGTAAAGAAAACTTTCCTGGCTAACCAAAAACAAACCTTGGAAAATGCACAGTTGACATGGAGTGAAAAATGATCTCACCAGGGCGCGAGTGCGCGTTGCCGCGCCTCCATGCACGCACTCAAGACTCCAGCCCATAGACAGTAAAAGAAATGGACACAGCGACCCCATTGGATTCAACCAGGGGGGCAGGGTTTCATATTTTATTGAAGCTTCCCTGGACGCCGCCATTGCTTAGCGAACACCCATCTGCTGTTAGCATCCCATTGACTCCCATTCATTTTGGCGTCACTTTGACAGCGAATAACTTTACATCTGAGGCGTTTAAAGACTTCATTTGTCCATTAATTATTTCTAAAGAAACACGAAAATGTATAAAAGGCTCCATTACCATGTATCTTACGTTATGTTCCAATAGAAGCAGTTTTTGTAAAAATAGGCTAACGATTGCGTCATAACCTGCGACTTTCTGTCGCACAGTAGAGAAATTACCGTATGGACTGGGAGAGAAGCTCACATGCAATCTTTTACTGACTATGAGGCAATCGGGTGGACGTGAAGGCATAAAGTCAAAGAAGATTATTAATCAGAATACTAACCAAAATGTGCTCCTGTTCACGCTCTGTGTCTCTGCAAGATTCAGTAGGTGATTCAGATTTTCCGTGGCACGGCTATTAGAAGACTTACAATTGTCAGGCAGGTTGCTCACGTGACATCCACGTCATTGAGCTCAGTTTGATTCTGCGCAGTACGCTCGACACCCAGGAAGTGCGTGCTTCTAATTGACTTCACTTCCTGGGTGTCGAGCGTACTGCGCAGAATCAAACTGAGCTCAATGACGTGGATGTCACGTGAGCAACCTGCCTGACAATTGTAAGTCTTCTAATAGCCGTGCCACGGAAAATCTGAATCACCTACTGAATCTTGCAGAGACACAGAGCGTGAACAGGAGCACATTTTGGTTAGTATTCTGATTAATAATCTCCCTTGACTTTATGCCTTCACGTCCACCCGATTGCCTCATAGTCAGTAAAAGTTTGTCTCTGAGCTTCCCTCCCAGTCCATACGGTAACTTCTCTACTGTGCGACAGAAAGTCGCAGGTTATGACGCAATCGTTAGCCTATTTTTACAAAAACTGCTTCTACTGGGACATAACGTAAGATACATGCTAATGGAGCCTTTTATACATTTTCGTGTTTCTTTAGAAATAATTAATGGACAAATGGAGTCTTTAAACGCCTCAGATGTAAAGTTATTCGCTGTCAAAGTGACGCCAAAATGAATGGGAGTCAATGGGATGCTAATTAACAGCAGATGGGTGTTCGCTAAGCAATGGCGGCGTCCAGGGAAGCTTCAATAAAATATGAAACCCTGCCCCCCTGCTCCTAGCCTGGTAGAACCATCCTCTGCTATTTTGCTTCGCTTCATAGACAGAGTCTGGCTGGGCATAATTGACAATCGTTTTCCTTCTCGTAGGAGGGGCTTGTCTGAAGTTTAAAATCATTGGTCTAAACGTAAGCCAATCACATAACGTTTGGATATGATGTGCGTTATGCGCCAGCTCAGCCGCATCAAATTTCTGCTGTAAAACACACGTATGATGTGAAAAAAAACCCATCGAGCGAAATACCGGAGTTAACATGGCTATGAACGACTTCTGCAGATTATGTAAAGTAAATCGGGCCAGAGCTAGTTGAACACTATACGGTGTCTGTCCACTCACGTCTAAGTGGAGGAACGCCCCTCTCTCCTCTCAAACTCTTCCACCAGACAGCCATAACCATATGTAAATTAAATCTTCCTACCTTTTTTCTGGTTAATCAGGAACGTCACCAAAGAATGTTTGCCCACGCGTCCTCCACCATTAACTGTGAACAATGAAATTTCCTTCCATGATATCTCGATTGTTGTGCACGTCAAGCTGTACTGCACACAGTTTCTCGCTGACGATCAGTAATAGTTGATAAATTAAACTTTTCCCAAAACCTGTCGGGAGTAGGGCAACAACATAATCTCCATTCAAAATGTTTAACAAACACTTGTTACCCTTTTTGCTTTCAGGCTCGTAATACTTGGCTCGTGACAGGTAACTTGCGTCTAGAGATCCGGGCTAACAGAGCCGGAGTATAACAAAAATATTTAAATAAACAAAACAACGTGAAACTTATCCGTCGGTTGGTTGCAGAAGTGAACTCGGGCTTTATTACTCACAGTTGTACACATTTACAGTCTGAATAGGCACTTTGCTTGCTAGCAACTGGGACATAGCTTGCAGCATTATCATTTTTTTTATTTTCCCTCCTACGGAGCGCCGAAAAGGGCACTTCGTCACACAAATGCGTTTTCTTTATTCAACACGCCAACAGAGGGAGGCAGAGATTGCAACACTACCCCCACTCTGGAGAATGATTAACCCTTTAACATATCTCCAGCATCATTACCAGTATACAGGGAAATATTGATTAGAAAGTCATTATCCAAACATGCTCAACGTTAACATAAAGTTACTCAGGAGTGTGATTTCAAGTGCGAAACAAAAGCAAAATATTCTGTTACTAAGTTCTTAGCAGTAACAAACCCAGACTATTATAACCAAACTATGTAGCCCATTAGAATCCAAATTACCAAATCTTGGTAGTAAACAATTATACGAAGCCCACACATCTTCAAATTTTTTTTTTTTTTTAACTTCAACATAAACAAGTTACTTTAGTAATGATACAATATTGAAACTTTTTTTTTTTTTTTTTTTTTTGACATTACAGGAACTCTTTTGCTTTTGACAACACATGAACTCTTAGTTTGTTTATTTTTACTGGAACTATTTTCCTCTGAGGAGGGCAGTGATCCGCCTACACCCAACCTCAGGTAGATTTGCTTAATAACCAATCCAATCACCAAACGTGACAGGAGCTCTGCGGACCCGCCGGGGTCGTTGCTGAGGAGTGGAGTTTAAACCTGGGCAAACAGCTTGTCCCCTGGCCTCATGCTGGGTCCCGGCCGCATGCAGTGAAAGCTCAGCGGGTTGACAAGGGAGCTGGCCATTGCTTAGTGAAGCTGCCGATAATGGTGGTACAGAGAAAAGACCCGGTAGGGAACCCACCACAGGGTCCTCCTTCTCTGGTGATTCGCCCCAAATGTCGAGGGGGCTAACATTGATTTCTGAAGAGCTGGGGTCTAACAGCGGGGGTGGTGCCTCCACTGGTGCCCACGTTTCAGCCTCATGAAAAACCCAGCTATTGTCGAGGGTTGTCCTGGAATGGTAAGCTTTAAGTTTGTCATGATGAACGACTTTCATCTTCGTCCTCGGCCCCTTTTTAATCCGATAGACCAAATCATCCAGTACACCAACTACGAAGTATGGGCCCTCATAGGAAGGCAGGAACTTTCGCACTTTATTCTGTACTCTCCTTGTGCCTTTGATCAAGAGCCATACTACATCACCGACTTTGTGTTGGACTCTGCAAACATTTTTGTTGTACTGTCGTTTAGCACGCTCAACAGATTTTCCCAGCTCCTCCCGGGCCAACTGGTGAGATAGCTCGAGTCGTTTCCTGAGCTGTACAACGTAAGCTGGGGGGGTAGCAGTGTTGTCTGGGTCAGGTGGCAGCCCAGCAACAAGATCCACTGGCTCTGTAATTTCCCGTCCGAACAACATCATATTAGGTGTCAGGCCCGTGGAGCTGTGTTTGGTAGCACGGTAAGCCATGACTGCATATGGTGTCATAATGTCCCAGTCCCAATGACATCGTTCTGCAGTGGTGGCTATGATTTTCTGCAGGGTGGCATTGAAACGCTCCACTTGGCCATCTGACTGGGGGCGAAACGGCGTGGTCCGTGTCTTGTCGATTCCCAGCAGCTCACACATTCCCTGAAACACAGCCGACTCAAAATTTGTACCCTGGTCGCTGTGTAGGCACTGTGGAGCTCCGTACCTACACACCCACTCGGAGACAATCTTTTCAGCCACTGTCATTGCTTGTTCGTTGGGAACAGGGTAGGCTTCCACCCATTTGCTAAAATAATCCTGTACCACTATTATGTAGCGATTGTGCCGTTCAGTTTCGTTTAATGGTCCCATTAAATCAACTGCGATCCGCTCAAAGGGGGCACCAACTCGGACTGTGCCCATGGCGGCTTGAGGTGTTTTCTTGGGGCGGGCTTTTGCAGCGCAGCTGGTGCAAGTACGACACCACAGGGTGACATCATCCTTCATATTGTACCAATAGTATCGGGTCTTGAGACGTGCAAGAGTCCTTTCTCCTCCAAAATGGCCACCGACTGGGCCATCATGCAATTGTTCTGTCACCGGGATGCGATACTCTTGAGGCAGCAGGATCTGTGGATAGAACACCCTTCCATCCGTGCAGTAAAACCTCCTTAACAAAACTCCGTCTTTCTGGTAGAGCCTTTTCCACTGCGACCAATAGGCTTTGGTGGCAGGGCTGTAGGGTGCTATATCAGCCCAGGATGGCCTGCCCATCCCTTTGTCCATCCATTTTTTTACTGGTGCTATATCTGGGTCAGCTTCCTGGGCATTGATTAACTCCTCTTGAGTCCAACCACCAAACCGGTTGGTTGGGACTGGCTCACTCACTCTGTAGACACCTGGACGGAACAAAGAACCAGCTTGATTGTCACTGGCAATGTCCACTACCCCCACTGGAGGTTGCTCTGCAGGAGTTTCTCCAGCATCCTCTGCAGCTGGACTCTGTGCCATGTTGCACTGAATTCCTTTATGTCGAAACTGGCTATGAAGACTAGGTTCTGGCACTGTACATGGGCAGGACGTTCCGCAGGGTCTTCTGGATAGCGCATCTGCGTTTTGGTGGTGTTTTCCTGGACGATGGATCACTTGGAAGTCATACTCTGCCAGTTTTTCCAACCAGCGAGCGAGTTGGCCCTCGGGTTCCCTCATCCGAGTCAACCAGCGCAGGCTGCTGTGGTCCGTCCGTATGAGAAATGATCTCCCTAGCAGGTACTGCCGGAAATGAGAGGTGAATTCGACAGCTGCCAGAAGTTCTCGTCTGGTGGTGCAATAGTTTTGCTCAGTGGCTGACAATCTCCTGCTTCCATAAGCGAGTACTCTCTCCTCACCTTCTTGCACTTGGGAGAGGACTGCTCCAATTCCCCAGTCACTGGCATCCGTGTCGAGGAGCAACTGGCCACTGTCGAGAGGATAACCCAACACGGGTGCTGACGTCAGACGGCTTTTCAGTTGCTCAAATGCCTCCTGGCATTTGTCCGTCCAGTTAAAGCGAGCATACTTTTTAGTCAATTCGTGGAGGGGCTTGGCAATGGAGGCAAAATCTTTAACGAAACGTCGGTAATAGGATGCCAGGCCGATAAACTGACGCACTTCAGATATGTTTTGGGGTGTGGGCCACCCAGCCACTTTTTGGATCTTTTGGGGGTCGGTGGCGACACCTTTGGCGGAGACAATGTGCCCCAGGTAAGCCACTTGCTCTCGAAACAGGACACACTTTGACGGTTTAAGCTTTAGGTTGGCTGCGCGTAGTCTGTCGAACACTTGACCCAGCCGTTGCAACATTTCAGTTCCGTCCCGCCCCAGGACAATTATGTCATCGAGGTAGACCAAACAGGTCTCCCACTGCAGCCCCACCAGAACACGGTCCATGAGCCTCTGGAATGTGGCCGGCGCGTTGCACAGCCCGAAAGGCATCACGTTCCATTCAAACAGGCCCTTACGGGTGCAGAAAGCAGCAGCTTTCCGGGCTCTCGGCGTCATCTCCACCTGCCAGTACCCTGATGTTAAATCCAGTGTACTGAAGTACCTGGCAGTGGACAGTGTGTCTAAAGTGTCCTGGATGCGGGGTAATGGGTAAGCATCCTTTATGGTTCTCTCGTTTAGGGGCCTGTAGTCGACACATAGCCGCAAAGTCTCATCCTTCTTTCTGACCATAACGATCGGTGCAGCCCAGCTGCTGTTGCTGGGTTGGGCCACACCAGTATCCAGGCTCTGTTCCACCTGCTGGTCTGCTGCAGTTTGTTTGTCTTTAGCCATCCTGCGCGGTTGCTGTTTCACAGGCGGACCCAGGGTGGTGAGGATATCATGTCGTACAAGTCCTGTCCGGCCAAGGTCAGTGGGCCCCGTGGAAAAGACATCACTGTAAGACCGTAGCAAGCAGGCCAACCTCTCCTGGTCGCCCTTGGACAGGCCACCACAGCTCTCGTTATACAGGACCTGCAGGTGGCTAGGTAAAGAGGCACAGACAGAGTCAGTAGGTTCCAGGGCCAATGGGGCCAAGGGTGGCTGGGCCTCCACTTTCCCCAACACCATAGCTGGCTGTAGAATCCCCGCCACAGCGCCTCTCTTCAAAGTGACAGGTAAAGCACCAGGGTTAAAGACTCTGATGGGCACATTGGTCGATCGCTGTGCCTGTACGACGATGTGAGCCACAAGAACATGGTGCTTTTCAATGAAACTCTTGGTTGGGCTCAGCATCAGGTCTCCCTCCGTAGTGCGGCGCAGGTGGGTGGTGCCAGGCACTACATACTCACACCCAGACTCCAACACTGTTGTGCGGGCCACTCTGACAATGTGCACCCGGGACTGATGGTTTGGGTTAAAACGAGGCACCTTTTCGCCGAAGAGGGTTATCTCACGGCGACCATAGTCCAGTTGGGCACTTGTCTGAAAGAGGAAAGGGTGCCCCAGGATAACTTCAGTGTTCTCTGATGTGTCTGCAATAATAAAGTTCACATTAGTAACACTGCTGCCAACGTGTACTGGTAGGTTGACTTCCCCCAGCACTGCCAAACCACTGGGGCCGATACCCTGCAAGACCTGTGCGACAGATGGCTCTATTGGGGTTCTGGTCTCTGTGGTAATAGAGTTAAAGACATGGAGGGGCAGCACATTCCTCCGAGCGCCAGAGTCAAGCAGCGCACACACTTCTACGTCGTGTACCAATATTTTAACACACATATCGTCTTCCTGACTCATAGTACAGGTCACCACTGTACCTGTGTCGGGTGCTGTGTTTTTATTGACTGTCCAGCCTTGTGGTCTGGATCGACGGGGGGAAGGGCAGTTCTTCTGGATATGTCCCAGACCGGAGCAGTTGTGGCATTGAACATCCTCCATAGGCATTTTTACATTTGTGCCTCTTTTCTGGCGCCACTGCCGATTAAATCCTGCAGCCCTTTCCGACGAGTCGATGGACCAAACAGCTACCCCCACTGGCTCCACACAAGCTGGCCCGCTGTTATTCTCACGTACGGTGGCAGCCCTGGCTCTCTGGTTTACGAGACCGCGTTGGCCAGGCTGCATGAACTGTGTTACCGTTCTGGCGGCCCTCTTGGTGGTCTCGTAACTGTGTGCGATGTCATATGCTCTGGATAAAGTGCGTGGCTGCTTCTCTAGTAATTTTTGCACCACTTCAGGGTCAGCCAGGGCATTGGTGAAAACCTCCACACTGATGGCGTCCTGCTCCAGCTCTGTACGGTCGGCATACACAATGGACACTTTCTCGTATATATCATCTCTTAATAGGTGTAAGGCTTCGTTTTGCCCCCTAACCCTCTGTCTTAGTTCGATGCCAATGGCTGCCGCATGGTCGGAGCGTGGCCCGTAGGCAGTCTCTATTTCAGCAACAATTCGCCGATAGCTCCAACGGTCAGATCTGGGATTTTTATGCACAATAGCTCCAGCCGCGCCAGTCAGGCTGAATCTCAGTTGAACCGCCATTGTCGTTTCTGACCAATGGTTTGCCCTTGCACAGCTTTCAAACCGGTGAATAAAGTCTTTCCAGGAGCCTGTTCCATCAAAGTGGCCTGGCTTTAATATTGGAATTCTTTCTTTATGCCCATAATATTCATCATCACTAGTGTCCATTATTTCAACATCTGGCTCTGTGTGCGATAACCGTGGTGTCGACTTAGCCCTTCCCACGGCTGACTGACCATATTGGTATCGATCACGGTGTGTGGCATAGTTGTCATCATAGCTCATTACTCCACTACGTTCCACGAGCCGGGGCATGCAGGGTGAAAAAGGTGTCGAAGTGAACTGGGAGAGCAATGGGTTTTGTGCCGTACAGTGCATGGAAGTGAACGGTTTAGCTAGCTGGTTAGTACTGCAAAGGGCAAACATTGGAGTGTGGCTATTGTTATATATACTGTACGGTAGAGCTGCAGCTGAGCTGGATGTTATACGTTTTGAACAGTCACATGTTTGCTGATAAGAGTATGTGGACTCACCGGTTGTTTTATTCTGAGGTTCCACAGGCATTAGGAATGGATTAGTCAACCGTGAGGACGGTGGTGTGGGGGGTGGAGCTAGATTGAATGACGGCATCCAGTCGTAAACAGCTGCACCGGCTGCGGCTAACGTTCGTTCTGTGCCAGCCGCGAAAGGGTTGGTGCTGTCGGCATATCGGCCGTCCCCGTGACTAACTGGGTCCATATTAATGTCTCTCATATCCGTTAGAAATGGATTGGTGCTTACGTTTAAGGTTTCCATCTCAACAGGTCTCGTAGTCCCAGCGCTAGCATCATTAGCTCTAGCCCCGAGCTCCATCATTCCGTCCGCCGAACTTTTATTTATTTTATTTCTATTTTTACTCCTTGCTTGTTAGATCCCAAGACGTGCCCCCAGTGTTACCCTTTTTGCTTTCAGGCTCGTAATACTTGGCTCGTGACAGGTAACTTGCGTCTAGAGATCCGGGCTAACAGAGCCGGAGTATAACAAAAATATTTAAATAAACAAAACAACGTGAAACTTATCCGTCGGTTGGTTGCAGAAGTGAACTCGGGCTTTATTACTCACAGTTGTACACATTTACAGTCTGAATAGGCACTTTGCTTGCTAGCAACTGGGACATAGCTTGCAGCATTATCATTTTTTTTATTTTCCCTCCTACGGAGCGCCGAAAAGGGCACTTCGTCACACAAATGCGTTTTCTTTATTCAACACGCCAACAGAGGGAGGCAGAGATTGCAACACACTTTTCTTGTACGGGATTAAGTTGGCAAGTGCCGGTTCTCCACAACAGAGCAAATAGCTTTCTGTGCCTCCATGTCCACTACAAACTACAACCGTACATTCGGCGCTTAGCGCCTACGTCACGGCTCTCAGCCCGCCCTCTATTCGTTGATTCTACGGTTGTTTTGAGACCTGAGGAAAACGGTTTGAATGGGAGGTATCTCAGACTAATGCTGCGTTCCAGGCAACCTGTAACCAGTGTTCGAATTGAAGGGGGTCTGGGGGGGTCCCGGACCTCCTATAAGCCTTAAGGGACCCCCCATAAAGCACAAAAATATAAATTAGGGGGGTCCCCTGGTTTTTATTAAAATTAAAATACTACATAAATTTAAAATCCTCATTTTGCGTGTCACAAAGCGATACTGTCCATTATTTGTCCCAATTTCGCAATAAAATAATTCAAATGACTTCTGTCCGAAATAAAGAAACTCGCAAGTGCGCCTCATGCTGTTTTCTGGAGGAATTGACAGACGAGTTAATGTCTCTATCTGCGTGTGGAGTATTTTTTACCTCAGTTGCGGTAAGAATCTTTAGTAATCTTTAGGTTTAAGGTTTTTTTTTAAAATCTTCTCAAACAATTATTTCATAACAGTGGCAAAGCTATCCACTCAGACTGACGGCTGGTCAACCCAGTCACACAAAATATTTTATTAGGAAAGCAGAAGAAATCACGCTTAAATGATAATAAATGATAGTCTCTTTAATACTTAGCCTATCGCTCAACTACGCATCTTTCAGAAATAAATAATTATTTGTAGAAAGTATCTTTTGCATGTGTTTTTTTAAACCTTGGAAAAATGTAACATGCAGGGCCGAAGTGGGACTCATTTTCAGCCCTGGAGTTTCATGTCTTAGACCGGCCCACTTTAGTTCACCACTGACTATATTAAAATAATATAATTAAATCCTCACTGCACTATTCTTTGCAGCCTTGCAATTAATATATTTTCCAAAAATATCGTTTCCAATTCAATGCAAATAGTTTAAAAACAGTTATGATTTTGCCATAATCATGCAGCCCTACCATAAGGTATTTTAATATTATTCAATTAAACTTATTCAAAAACTGCTGAAAAGGAACAAATGTTTTCCCCTATATTTTTCCCCTAGCGTGTTGCATGAAATAGATGAAGAATAACTATTAATAGATTAATCATTGTTACATATATAACTTACCGGTAGATATAAAAAATACGACATTTACCTTTTATCAAGTTATCAACTGCTGAAAAGGAACAAATGTTTTCCCCTATATTTTTCCCCTAGCGTTTGCATGAAATAGATGAATAACTATTAACCTGTTAGCCCTCTTTCCATTTTCCGAACCCCCCCACAAAAACTGTCATAGCCAAACTAAAATAGATACAGTTTATGAAGTCTTTGCACTAAAAGCATAAGTTTGGTCTCATTTGAAAGCAGACACTTGGAAGTTTATTAAGAGGTGAACATTAGTTACTGTTAAAATGAAAAAAGTTGTTATAGAGAGCTTAAATTATACTTTTTTATTAACTCCACCAAACATGTATGAAATATTGTTATGAAAATCTAAATGAAATTGGCCTTGGAGCAATCTAGAAATGCTCTGCAGATAAAGCCACAGGTCTGACCATGTTCTGTTTTAAATCTGAAGATGATACCTCTAAAACTCTGTATTTTATGAAATGTTTTTTAGACCCATGTCATGTAAATTTATTTAGAGAAAACAGCAAAAATGCTAAGCTAATGTTTGTTTATTTATATCTCACAACATCCTTTCAGTTTATTGTCCTATTGCTTCGGGTTTTAAACAGACTCATTAAATAAGCATCCAGATGAGTCATTAACAACTTTTAATCCGGGATATGGCTGTCTAAATGTTTATTTTATTATTATTATTATTAATAATTGCTCATAATTTCTATTTAGTGTTTTATTTCCTCCTTTTGTCTCAATTCACTTTCTTTTTATTAAAGTCCTTTCTTACAAAAAGAAACTTACCTTAAAGAAGCTTTACCAGTCAAAATTATTCCTAGAAACACATATCTCATATCTCCAGACAGCAGATGTTTACAGAACAGCTAGTACGTTAGCTTAGCATACCATCAAAACACTACAAATAAAAGCATTTATAATAAAACTCACATTATAACATCAAAAGTCGAGTGCTTAAACAATCATGCGTGATCTGATGTGGCTTTGAATCATAAAATAAGACCGAAAATAAACAATTTTATGTTATTTATGCTGTTAGCTTTGCTCGATTAGCATAGCATTATAATATACAGTACTGTTATGAAAATAACAGACATAGCGTTAAAAATACAGACAAACCATATATAATCTTAATCGTGTTTATTGTCTCCATTGTTTTAAAACATCAAAACATCTTTATTTGCATGTTATTATAAAAACAGCGATCGATCGTTGCACGTCACTGTTCAAGTTCACGTCTGATAGCTGAGCTGAGCTCTGACGTCTTATTCTATGAAAGTTTTCATATTGAGAGTTTCAGACTTTAGCGCCCTCCGGCTTCACGTATGAATGAAACAAACTGAGTGTGAATGACTGCACACTTCAGCTTGCTCATATCGCCATGTTTGGAATAAAAATGGGTGAAATATTACCCCCCCCTGCAGAAATTTGAAATAAACATATAAAATTGAAGTAATATTTCTCCAAATATGCATACTTTGAATTAAAAGCCCCGATGGATGTTGTTTTATCGAGTGCTTTCATGACGATCACGGAGGAGTATTTTTATCAATGAGTGCGGCTGAGGGTTATATTTCAAATTAAAGGTATGTACCGTTTTTCATTTTCATAACGCCTGACAAAAATGAAGAAATTACTGTTACTAGGATTCTCAGATTAAAATAAAGGTCAAAAACTAAATCTTATATCAAAAACCTTTTTAATGATGTATAGTTGTTTAATGTAAGTACATTTAAACTAACAGTAATTTAAATTATGTAAATAAATAGCTCTTCAGTACATCCACGTCCTCGCGCAGGCTAACAGGTTTTAATAGATTAATCATTGTTACATATATAACTTACCGGTAGATATAAAAAATACGACATTTACCTTTTATCAAGTTATCAACTGCTGAAAAGGAACAAATGTTTTCCCCTATATTTTTCCCCTAGCGTTTGCATGAAATAGATGAATAACTATTAATAGATTAATCATTGTCACATATATAACTTACCGGTAGATATAAAAAATACGACATTTACCTTTTATCAAGTTATCAACTGCTGAAAAGGAACAAATGTTTTCCCCTATATTTTTCCCCTAGCGTTTGCATGAAATAGATGAATAACTATTAATAGATTAATCATTGTTACATATATAACTTACCGGTAGATATAAAAAATACGACATTTACCTTTTATCAAGTTATCAACTGCTGAAAAGGAACAAATGTTTTCCCCTATATTTTTCCCCTAGAGTTTGCATGAAATAGATGAATAACTATTAATAGATTAATCATTGTCACATATATAACTTACCGGTAGATTTTTACCTTTTTTTTACATTTACATTTACCTTTTATCAAGGTATCAAGTTGCGCTCAAGTTTATTTTAAATCTAAATGTGCAGCAAGTGCACTCAAATAGACGCGTCTAAAACAAAACTCGTGTTCACAGGCGACTGCTTTGAAAAGCAGAAGGCGGCGGCGCGTCATGCGTTGTCCATGGCATGCGTTTTAAATTAATATGGACCCTAATTATGATTATGAACGCAAGAATTACTTCGTGGTCGGAAGTTGGGGCACAATCAACTTGGTCATAAAGCGGTGGGGTCGTATACCACCCGCAAATTACGCGAATGGGGCTGCTGTGAGTGCTGGGGACAGCAACCTTCAACCTGGTGGCATGATAACTATCTTTAAAATTATGTATCTTTAAAAAGATTAATTATATGTAATTTATACAGTGAAGAAGACAGTGTTATTATTCATTTGATTCTATACCTAAATACTACTGTTAGATCTTGCTTTATTTGTAACTTTGTTCTTTTCTATTTTTATATGCTCATAATTTCCAGTTTTGCTGATCCGAAAATTATTCAATCTATGACTCAAAAAACGCAATGTAATCATCCATTTAACCACTACTATATAGTAAAATTATGTAATTTAAGAATGAGTCCACCCTATTTCACCCCTATTCTGTTTAAAAGTTCTGCCCTTGCCAGTGTTTCACACTAATTTGAGGGGTAAACTTTTTTTAGAGTTTGAGTTAAGGGTAGTTTGGGGTTTCTTTGATTAAAACCAGGATCAGATGATTGTTGATCAAGGACGATCACATCTTACGTTGTGAAATCACAGCGACCCTATAATGAGGGGGGTGGAGCTTGGCCGGGGGGTGGGGCTTAGCTAGGGGACCCCCCATAAGCTTTGACATAATTCGAACACTGCCTGTAACCCGTAACTCACGACTTCAAAACCACGACTCACGACTTTGAACTGGGAGTAGATCGATCTAGTACGAGTTCACGGGTGGGAAGTCACGGGTTTGACTGCCGTTCCAGTGCACTTTCACCGGTAGAAGGTTGTAAAAACACGAGTTACAGGCTGCCTGGAACGCATAGGGTCGTGAGTCGTGGTTTTGAAGTCGTAACTCACGGGTTTAAAAACCTGCCTGGAACGCACCATGAGTACAGAAGCGTAATGAAATTTAGCGGAAGTACAAAGTCTGACGTAGTCAGGCTACCCTGCTCCAGCCTCAGTGAAGAAGTGAAGGCTTACAAAAGTACGGCACGTCTATTAGTACATCCCATGCTGTGTTTTTATCTATCATATAAGTAAAACACATTTCCATATAAGGAGGAATAAAATAATTTATTTAATACAAAATCTATAATAATTAAATTATGCTATTACTGGAAAAAAATGTCTATTAAAATATTATACCATTATATAACACAGGTTATTTTATATAAAAATACCTCAACACATCACATATTATGTATTTAGATAACATTCTATTTTATCAAATATATAAATAACCAGGGACTTCAACACAATAAAGAAGACTTAAAACAGATATTTATTGAAAATATATAAACATTTAATTCACTTTAGTTTAACAGACCTTACAGCAGCCGCCTCTCCATTATTAAGTAACAACAATCAGCATCTCTCTCTCAGTTTTTACAATAATCAAAAGCTTCTAACTTCATATTCTCTTCATGGAAATAATTAAAATATATTTTCGTTTTCACAAATTTATGCTACTAATGAAGAAACAAAAAAGAAATCGCTAGAATGTTATACTCTGAAGTTAAAACGCAATTACAAATAAATCAGTCACTTTAGGTTAAAAGATCTTACCACAGTTAGTCGGCTATCCGTTTTTACAACAATAAAAAGTTTCTAACATTATATTCTCCTCAAATTCTCCTCAAATCGATTGGAAATCACTCGTATATATTTCTTCTCACATATTTAAGTTATTAAATCAAGAAAGAGACAAAAGAACCGCTAAAATAATGTTAGTCTCTGAGGTAAAAACGAAAGGACCGTTATTTTTTAAATTAACGACTTTTCCTGAGCACAAGATAAAGCGGGTACTCGTGAAGAAGGCGGTAAGCTCGTGCAGACAAGCATGCGCATATTAGAGGTGCACACTAAAGGAATAATGGGTTTAATTATGAATTCACTTCATTTCCTAAAAAAAAAAAACATAACCAAAAAATAACCATTAGAGAACGTTATGTATAAGTTATTTTTAGGTTATTTTATGGTTCCAGAAAATAACCAAAAAATAACGTTCTGTATAAGTTATTTTTAGGTTATTTTCAAAATAACCACACTGCAACGTTATGGGAACGTTATTTTATGGTTCCAAAAAAATAATCAAAAAATAACCAAAAAATAACGTTCTGTATAAGTTATTTTTAGGTTATTTAAAAATAACCACCCTACAACGTTATGGGAACGTTATTTTATGGTTGCAAAAATTAAAACCTAAAAATAACGTTCCCAGAACGTTATTTTTTGGTTCCCAAAAAAATAAACAAAATATAACCAAAAACTAACGTTAGGGGAACGTTCTGTGTTTGCTGGGTTCCGGTGATGTTAACAATAAAAACTCGCCATCAACAAACCAATTTTTTTAGAAATTTCGCCATCAACAAACCAACAGAAACATTATTTTCCACAACACCGCGCGCCGCCTGAGGAAATCTTGAGTTTCGTTGAGCGGAACCAAAAAGTCAGCCGCGACAGCGGAGTTAGCAACATACCTACTAAAATAAATATTTGTTCTCTGATATTTAAGTTGCTAAATTACGAAAGAAAGTAAAGAAATCTGTAAAATAATGTTTGTCTCTGAGGTAAAAGTAACGACCGTGAGTGACGTGAGTCCGCAAGCGCGTTCTGAAGGAGCGTAGCAGAGATGTGCGTGCTGCAGCAGTGTGAAGGAATACATGGATTCAGGGGCGTAGCACAAGGTCCCGGGCCCTATGCATATGGAGTCCTGAGCGCCCCCCATTTTTCCATTTTAGTTTTCTAATCACTACTGAACACACTTTATGATAACCAAACAAGACTTGATTCAGTCATATTTTATTTTGCTGAATGAGCAAGACATTACATTTTTACATTATTTAGAACATTTATTTTTAATATGCTTTTTAACTTTAAAGCATAAATCACATTTTAAATATGCCATTTTAGTTTTATGGGGCAAGTAACCATATTTAGTCACTTCCGCACACATTCAAAGTGCTCTCCCCCTGCCTTCATTTGAAGTAGTAGAGTCATGTAGTTTTCTCTCAGCCAAAGGTGAAAAATATTGTTACATTTTTTTAAAGAATGTCCTGTAACATCCCCCATTAGCTTTCTGAGGTTAAAAATTAAAATTTCCAAAGATTTCAATGAGTGCCCTATAAAGGGTTAACAAAAAGCTCCATTCATAATAACAGACAAACAAAACTTGTGTCACTGGTCATTTTTATTTGGAGAAAAAATGCTATTGCTTACATGCTATAGCTTCATCAAATGTATAGTTTATACCAGGGGTGTCCAAAGTCGGTCCTGTGTCCTGCAGAGTTTAGCTAAAACTTCCCTCAACACACCTGCCTCAAAGTATCTAGTCCAGGGATGGGCAACTTTGGTCCTGGAGGGCCGGTGTCCTGCAGAGTTTAGCTCCAACTTGCCTCAGCACACCTGCCTAAAAGTTTCTAGTGTGCCTAGTAAGAACTTAATTGGCTGCTTCAGGTGTGTTTAATTATGGTTGGAGATAAACTCTGCAGGACACTGGCCCTCCAGGACCGAAGTTGCCCTTCCCTGATCTAGTCTGCTTTGTAAGACCTTGATTAGCTGGATCAGGTGTGTTTGATTAGGGTTGGAATAAAACTATGCAGAGACACCGGCCGTCCAGGAGCAGGAGTGGACACCCCTGGTTTATACTGAAGTTTATGCCCCAGTAAATGCCCACCAGCGTTTATAATATATGAACTACAAAGCTACCTGACACTTATTAGCCTATTATTGCTAATTTTTGATATTATACCCTAAAAATAAACATGTTTCGATTTAGGCTATTATAGCGGAGTTTTGTATGCAAACAGCATTGTTAGTATACAGTTTATTTATTTAGCCTTTCACCTCAAATTTGCATGTAGTCTATAAACAAATTATCATCTGAAAGTGTTCTGCTTTTTCAATGGGTTGTCTCAGTTCATTTTTAGCATTAATAATCGCGGGGATATTCAAACAGTTTAGCACTATAGATTTCGTCTTCTAGTTTGTGCTCACCTTTCTTTGAAAAGAAGTCAGTCACAACAAATCGTTTCCTTCTGTCTTTCCTTTCTTTTTTGTGGCCTTATTTAGCTATCTTTGAGAAAAACAATTCAACCGCACTGCAGAAATTTGCGCTCCACCAGATGCTCAAAAACGTTAAGAAAAATGCACGTGCAGATGAACTAAATTATTTGGCACATTAGCAAGGGGTGGGACCGTGAGACTTTAGATAGTTTTTTCTTATATGTAATCAGTCAAACAGTTATTCAGCCAATACACTAACTTTACATTTCATCTGACATTCATTATGAAATTTAATTAGGAAATGAAAATATCCAGGTAAAATAAATTATATTCCAGACTTTTCAAGGGCTCTCTCTCTCCTTGGGGCTCTGGTAATCAGTACTGGTTTTACCCCCAGTCCGACGCCCCTGCACGGATTTAAAGAGGTCTCAAAAAATCGGATGGATAGCAGCAGTAGTGAACACACACTGAGCAGCGGGCATTCATGCGGGGCTTTACCATCTATCATTAAAGTGTATTCGTTATATTAAAAAACCTACAGGAAACCTTCTGGGAACGTTCTCTCTACAATGTAAAAAAATTCCGTAGAAATTGCAGCTGTGTTGCCGATAATTTACCGTAGGTTTAAATTTATGTTTTTTACTGGCAACATTTTGTTCAAAGTTAAATGAACATTAAACATTTACAAGTCTTTGTCTTTACAGAATAAAACAAACAAAAAAACTGCACCAAGCAAAATATTCTGGGAAACAAAATCTGAAGCAAAAAACAGAAAAAGGTTGATGATAATTTCTGGTTCCAAGAATGCTTTGCATGAGGCTGTTATTGTATAGTTTTATTCTGTAAAAGATAAAGTGCTAGTAGGCTAAAGTTTTTCAAAAGCATATACCGTGCGTGCCTTTAAATGTAAAGCTTGCATTTTATAGTCAGAAGCTTTATTTATAGGACCTTATAGTCAGGTTTACTTATTCTCCCTTATTAAAAACAAATATCCAGTAAAGCTGATTGATTGCCTACAAATACATGGCTATATACAAATACCGTAGCAAAACGGTTTCTTTTCTTTCATCCTGGTAGGTTGTTATTTTCTAATTTTTATCATATTTCTTACGTTTTAAGATAATGAATTCTATTGTTTCCTTTTCCCCCTAAAATAAAAGAATATGAAGAAATTATTTTAAATTAGTCTTTCTTAAATGTGCAAATGAAAGTGGCTGAAGTTTAAAGCCTTTATTTTCATCTGTATACTGTAGCTGTACAATGACTTTGTTATTTTTACAACATTACATTCAACTGTGATTGTCATTAAAATACTAATAATAAAGTAGAAAGAAACCTGTTATACAATATATGGTGTCTGTGCAGTGAAAGTGTGACATGCTTGCATATAGACCTATAGCAGAAGGCAGGAGACGTAATAATTGTAAAAAGAACAAAGCATTTACTGAATTATCTGAACACTTTCTTTCTCAGTGTGTTCCTAGCCAAGTTAATGGACAATTAATGACATTATGGTCCCATGACATCAAGACTTCGAAACCAATTCTTAAAATCACATAGCACACAACATAAAATAAACGAGTTTGACACATAAAAGCAGCACACCACACACCCTTCTATAGCGATTTAGATGCTCTTCTCCTCAGTCTATTATTCACGTTCTGGTTTTCCACGGTCTGTTCGCCAATGCTGTAATGAAAAAAATGCTTCCCTGCCAATGACGAGTAATTCTGGCTTTCCGCAATACCGCTATTATCCACCAGGTGGTGCTCTTCTGCAACTTATACAACTCAGAAATATTGCCCTAGGACAAACAGCTGTATGTCCATGTATGTTTTTATGGATCGCTTTGAATTGGATCTCTATCAAAAGTCCTTTACAAAAATGCAATTATCTCAGCTTTTTGCTCAAAATTTTGTGTTTTTCAAGAAACCTACCCATATTTGAGAGGTGATTACAAGAAAAGTATTGAAGGTAGGACGAAACGTCTTTTTTTGTTTGAAAGCAGAGGGTCTATTTTTTCATTTGATATATTGTACGTTTTCTGGAAGACATTAAAATTTTGTGAAAATCATGAAAAATGCTGGCGATAGAAACTTTTTTTTTAAACGCTGGCGGGGAAAGAGTTAAAGGTTCTGTCCAGTATGAACTCTCTGATGGAATTTTAAGGAAGCTGACTGAGCAAACATCTTGTCACACTGAGAGCATTTGAAAGGTTTATCACCTGTATGAATTCTCATGTGACTTAGTAATGAAGACTTTAGACTAAAACTCTTCCCACAGACACTACAGTGATAAGGTTTCTCTCCAGTATGAACTCTCTGATGAACTTTTAAATGACCTGACTGAGCAAACGTCTTGTCACACTGAGAGCATTTGTAAGGTTTTTCACCTGTATGAACTCTCTGATGGGATTTTAAGTTAGAGGAAGTAGTAAACATCTTGTCACAATGAGAGCATTTGTAAGGTTTTTCACCTGTATGAACTCTCTGGTGTTTTAGTAAGGTATCTTTTACACTAAAACTCTTCCCACAGAGACTACAGTGATAAGGTTTCTCTCCAGTATGAACACTTTGATGAACTTTTAAATGACATGAGTGAGCAAACGTCTTGTCACACTGAGAGCATTTGAAAGGTTTTTCACCAGTATGAATTCTCATGTGACTTAGTAACGAAGACCCTTGACTAAAACTCTTCTCACAGACACTACAGTGATAAGGTTTCTCTCCAGTATGAACTCTCTGATGGACTCTGAATTGAGGTAAATTAAAGAAACTCTTCCAACAGACACTACAGTGATAAGGTTTCTTTCCAGTATGAACTCTTTCATGATATCTGAATTGAGATGAATTAGAGAAGCGCTTTCCACATTGAGTGCAGACGTAAGGTTTCTCTCCAGTGTGAACTCTCTGATGGGATTTTAAGTTAGACAAATAAGTAAACATCTTGTCACACTGAGAGCATTTGTAAGATTTTTCACCTGTATGAATTCTCTTGTGATTTAGTAATGAAGACTTTAGACTAAAACTCTTCCCACAGACACTACAGTGATAAGGTTTCTCTCCAGTATGAAGTCTTTGATGAATATTATGATTCTCTTTGGTTTTGAAGTATTTTCCACATTCAGTGCAGTTGAAAGGCTTTTCATCACTGTGTGTCCTCATGTGAACATTTAGATCAGAGGAAGAGACACAAATCCTCCCACACTGTTCACAGTGAAACTGCTTCTTCTTCTTCTTCTTCTCTCTGTGGTCTTCTGAATGAAGTTTCTTCTCTTGTAATGTATTAAAGCTGATCTCAGATCTGGTGAAGAGTTTCTGTTCTGTGTGTTTTCTCTCATGTCTCTCTAAATGTCTCTGGGAGCTGAATGTCTTTCCACAGGTGATGCAGGAAAGAGTTTGTGCAGTCAGTCGCTCTTTGTATGTTGAGGACGTTATTTCTATATCCAAACATGAATCACTCTTCACATCTGAAAGAAACATGAAACAATTAAATTGAGATTCTGTATCTTTTCCTAGATTCACACATATAGACAGAAGACAGGTGTCAGTCCTGTTATTACAGCTTGGTCATTGCACATGTGTTAAAAGCTTAACGCACAAAGATGTGTAAAAAATGAACACATCCTTTCTTAGAGTGTAAAGTCATCTCTGAACACTGTGGGTTTGTTACATTTAACATTAAAGGGCCCATATTATGAAAAACTCACTTTTTCTGGGTTTTGGGGTGTTCATTTGTGTCTCTGATGCTCCCACACGCATACAAACTTGGAAAAAAATACAGGTTTCTGAATGTCCTCTGCCTTGAGTCTCAGATTACACGGTTTCAAACTCAGTGATGTAACTAGCCGTTTCGTCACATTCAGTTTGAATTTTCACGCCCACCACCCCACTCGCAGGTCTCCACCCACCAGGGAGCTAGAGAGGACAGAGCAGTCACTTCACTGACATCCTCTGTACTGTTATCATGTCTCACGGAAATAACAGCGCTATTTGGATATTATGGATTATACTCCCGCCTACTTTTAAAAACAAAGTTTTAACGCGTGTTTATTGGAACCCGGAGTAATCTTATATACAGTGTGTTACGACGCAAATAGTCATCAGATTGTAGGCGATAAGACCTTCATGCAAAATCTGATGTAAACAACAGACTATGTATCTATATTTCACGGATTATATGCATTTGTGGACAAAAATGGTCATTGGATGTATTTTTTTGGACTTTCATGGATCATTCACACATCTGAAACAGACTGGATTCGATTCGCGATCGTTGTATCAGCACAAAAGGTAAGAAGTCACGTTATATTTTGCATGTTGTCATCTGTCACAAAATACTACATTTATGATGCTAGAGCATCTATATCTCAAAACAGAGATCATACATTGATGCTAATCCCGTAAATTATACCTTTTAAATGTATAGTGATTGTTTGTAGACAGTAAGTTAGGCTATATAGATATTTTTGCAGGCTAGATAGTTTACAGCGTGGTTTCGAAAAGTTTAAAAAATATTTAACGGCTTTATTTTACAATTCTACATAAACTAAGTAATAATGCTTTACCAAACTAAAAGTGTTTTGCCAAACAAACCGAGAAAGAGCCTTACCGATCCGGCTTTTCTGACGAGGCTAACCCCCGAGCCTCATAACTTTACGGTCCGGACCTCCCGCTAGCTTCTAGCAATTAGCACGCGGTCCACAAGCAGTATACATCCCCCGCCGGGTCTTAATTTCTGTAATTTGCGAAAATAATGTGTTTGAAAATGTTTTATAATGGGAATATGTTAGCATTGTCCAGGGAAAACGAGTTTATTGTTGAGGCTGCTACATCACAATTTACGCTTGAATCTTTGTGTGTCATGAGTTTCTTCTCCTGTAGTGTACTTATTAGTGATACTTTTCTGCATGATTTGTCTGTTGGCAACATAAACCGTTAATAATAATAATATATAAAAATATAGCTGCAAGCAGCAATGCCGGGGTCAAGCCAAAAAGGGCACATAAGAAAGTAAAGTTGAATTCGGATGAGCAGTTTAAACAACCTGGGAAAATCTCTTGATTTCAGACTAAATAATATAACAGTTATCAGCAAAAAAGCTGTGTTTTCATTCAGTGTCATCTCTCCCTCTCTTCTCGAGGAGCATTGACAACTAGAACACTGAAGAAAATGTGAGTGGTGCTTGCCGTGGCAATTCTCAGCTCACAAAATGTTACAGTGGTGTTATTGAGTCAAAAGAGACCACCCCCATGTCTCTACGATGTTCTGATGCAGAGATACAGCTCTTGTAAAAAGGATTGATAAGGTATCCTAATTGGTTGCTAAGGAATTAATTGGCATGCACCAATGATCTCCAAGCCATGAAAGAAATAATACATGATGACCCAAGATTTTAGATGTACTGTTGGAGTAGTTTTAGGCAAAAATACCATATTTCTATCTCAATACCACTAGGTGGAGCAATGACAACGTTGTGCATGCAACCTCAGTTCATAACTGTGTTACATCTAGCTAGTTTTATAACTATACACTTTAGTTTAGTGAAGAAATAGTTGTATGACCATAGGGCTTGCTTGACATGTAAGATTTTGTTCAATTATAGGGCCACCTAGTGGTTCAGGCATACCAATTTTTTTGTGTGGCCTCAGACTCTGCTCATACATCAGCGTATCAAATCTGGTGAAAAAATGTCTTTTCGTTGCGAAGTTATAACCATTTATGTATAAAAACACAAATTGTAAAAGGTAATTTTTCGTTTTTTGCAATTTTCGGCCATTTCTGATGAAAATTTTAATATAACGCCAATAGAACTTTTTGTTCAGAAGTTAATGCAATGTTCTTCCTATGGTGTTTTCGAGTCGATCGGAAGAACGCTCGCGGAGATATTCGCGCATGTTTTTTAAGTGCTGTTTTGCTGCGCAGGGCTAACCGTAAGGCGAAATCTGGCATGTTTGGTATCGTTGGACTCGGCGACTATTCAGGACTCCTAAAAATCAAGTCCCGTCAAAATACGTTGATCACAGCCAAAGTTATAGGTGTAAAAAACATCTGTCTGGCCACTAAGTGGCGCTGCGACGAAACTGTGCATGCACACTCAGTTCCTGACTGGCATCACAAGTACCAAGTGTCGTGTCAATAGGCCTAAGTTTGACGAAGATACAGCCTAAAATCTGTTTTTTTGCGCTCTACGTAAAATTTGTTGACGCGCTATACGACAACGGATTGGTTTATCGAAATTCTTTTGATAACTTTTTGCCGTGAGGGTCTCTAGATGCTACATACCAATTTTCGCGGCAATCGGGTAAAAACTCTAGGACGAGTTCGCAAAAGTAGGTTTAACAAATAATTCAAAATGGCGGAAAAAATTTCATGACGGAAAATGACGTCATAGGGTCCATTCGAATCGTCTTGAGCCAAGGAATCAGAGGAAACAAGAATTTTGTTCAGAAGTTCAGAAGTTATAAGCAAAAACATAAGTGCAACTTTGGACTGTTGGTGGCGCTAGCGAGTTAGAGATAGAGACTCCAAATTTGCTGTGGGGACACATTGGACTGTCCTTTATCAGTGTGCCAAATTTCATAACTTTCCTACGTACGGTTCTATGGGCTGCCATAGACCGCAATGGCGGAAGAAGAACCAGAATAAATATAGCTGCAAGCAGCGATACCGGGGTCAAGCCAAACATGGCAAAAAATGATTCATACGTGATGACTATCATGATTTAAGATCTAAGTTTGCATTAATTTTATGAAAAAAATAGCAATTTTTTCGTATCTTGAGACCACTAGGTGGTGCTGTGCCGAAACAATAGATGGTGCCTCAGGTCATGACTGTGATGACACATACCAAATTTAGTGTAAATACGATAAAGCGATACGAAGATATAGCCTTAAATGACTTGACCACTAGGGGGCACTGACCAAACAATAAATTGTGACTCAGGTCTTGACTGTGATGACACCCACCAAATTTGGTGTAAATACGATAAAGAAATGCAGAGATATAGCCTTAAATGACTTGACCACTAGGGGGCACTGACCAAACAATAAATTGTGACTCAGGTCTTGATTGTGATGACACCCACCACATTTGGGGTAAATACAATAAAGAGATGCAGAGATATAGCTTCAAATCTCTTGACCACTAGGGGGCGCCAAAAAGTTTACAAGTCCTCTCAGAACATGTTGCTGATGAACCATACCAAGTTTCATAACAATAAGCAATTGCGTTTCTGAAATACTTGAACTTAAAGAAAAAATTCAAAATGGCCGACACACAAAATGGCCGACCAAAAACCATTTGGTATCTTTTGACTCGGCATGCCTCACGAAATCTAACAAGACCACTCTCATAATTTTACATTCAAGTTTGCAGTAGTTATAAGCAAAAATAGACATTTTTTATATCTCGTGACCAGTAGGGGGCAGTGTGACGAAATGGTGCATGCACCCTCAGGTCATCACTGTTATGACATATACCAAGTCTCATATTAATACGCAAAAGTTTTGCGAAAATACAGGCGCAAACACATTTTGGCGTGCTCGCTCTCGCATTCTTTGATGCGTTATACGACAACGGATAGGTCTACCGAAAAGCTTTTGATAACTTTTTGTCTAGAGTGTCTCTAGATGATGCGTACCAAAAATCAAGCCAATCGCACGAGCACTCTAGGAGGAGTTCGAAAAAGTAGGTGTTCAATATAATTCAAAATGGCTGACAGTAAGGAGGTTTGATTCAGACATATTTGGTACGGTCAGACTCAGCATGAGCCAAGGAATCAATAGAGTGAAGTCTTATGTCAGTGTGGCAATTTAATCAAATGATAAAAAGATTTTAAACAATTTCTTTACATATCCTGACCACTAGGTGGCGCCATCCTAAAGATTTATAGGTGCGCTCAGAACATGTCACTGATGAACCATGTCAAATTTCGTAGCGATACGTCACTCTGTTTGTGAAATACTGAACTTAATGAGAAAATTCAAAATGGCCGACACCCAAAATGGCCGACACCCAAAATGGCCGACCGAAAACCGTTTGTTATCGTTTGACTCGGCATGCCTCAAGGAATCTAACAAGACCACCTTCATTATTTTAGACTCAAGTTTGAAGTAGTTATAAGCGAAAATAGGCATTTTTCGAATCTCGTGACCACTAGGTGGCGCTGTGACGAAACATTGAAGGCACCCTCAGGTCATGACTGCAATGACATATACCAAGTTTCGTGTCGATACACAAAAGTTTTGCGAAGATACGGCCTCACGTCCATTTTGGCGTGCTCGCCGCCTTATATGGTGTCACTGTATGCGACAACGCATTGGTCTATCAAAAAGCTTTTGATGACTTTTTGTCTGGGGTGTCTCTAGATGCTACATACCAAAGGACATGCAAATCGGACAAACGCTCTAGGAGGAATTCGAAAAAGTAGGTTTTACGGAAAATTCAAAATGGCGGAAAGATGTGCATGACACAAATGACATCAATGTGTGCAATTTAATCATCATGAGCCAAGGATTCAGAGGAAATAAGAATTTAGTTTCTAGGACTCACGGGTCAGAAGTTATGAGCATGAACAGAAGTGGATTTTTGGACTGTTGGTGGCGCTAGAGGGTTTGAGTTAGACACACCTATGTTGCTATAGTAACTTCTTAGACTGTCCTCTACATGTGTGCCAAATTTCATAACTTTCCTACGTACGGTTCTATGGGCTGCCATTGACTTCAATGGCAGAAGAACAAGAAGAAGATTAAATATAGCTGCAAGCAGCGATACCGGGGTCAAGCCAAACATGGCAAAAAATGATTCATACGTGATGACTGTCATGATTTAACATCTAAGTTTGCATTAGTTTTATGAAAAAAAGCAATTTTTTTGTATCTTGAGACCACTAGTTGGCACTGTGCTGAAAGAATAGATGGTGACTCAGGTCATGACTGTGATGACACATACCAAATTTAGTGTAAATACAATAAAGCGATAAGGAGATATAGCCTTAAATGACTTTACCACTAGGGGGCACTGACCAAAAAATGTATTGTGAGTCAGGTCTTGATTGTGATGACACCCACCAAATTTGGTGTGAATACAATAAAGAGATGCAGAGATATAGCCTTAAATGACTTGACCACTAGGGGGCACTGACCAAAAAATTAATTGTGACTCAGGTCTTGATTGTGATGACACCCACCAAATTTGGTGTTAATACGATAAAGAGATGCAGAGATATAGCTTCAAATCTCTTGACCACTAGGGGGCGCCGGAAAGTTTACAAGTCCTCCCAGAACATGTTGCTGATGAACCATACCAAGTTTCATAACAATACGCAATTGCGTTTCTGAAATACTTGAACTTAAAGAAAAATTCAAAATGGCCGACACACAAAATGGCCGACCAAAAACCATTTGGTATCGTTTGACTCGGCATGCCTCATGAAATCTAACAAGACCAGTCTCATAATTTTACATTCAAATTTGCAGTAGTTATAAGCAAAAATAGACATTTTTTATATCTTGTGACCAGTAGGGGGCAGTGTGACGAAATGGTGCATGCACCCTCAGGTCATCACTGTTTTGACATATACCAAGTCTCATATTAATATGCAAAAGTTTTGCGAAGATACAGGCTCAAACACATTTTGGCGTGCTCGCCCTCGCATTCTTTGATGCGTTATACGAGAACGGATAGGTCTAACGAAAATCTTTTGATAACTTTTTGTCTAGAGTGTCTCTAGATGATGCATACCAAAAATCAAGCCAATCACACAAGCGCTCTAGGAGGAGTTCGAAAAAGTAGGTGTTCAATATAATTCAAAATGGCCGACAGGAAGTAGGTTTGACTCAGACATATTTGGTACAGTCGGACTCAGCATGAGCCAAGGAATCAATAGAGTGAAGTCTTATGTCATAGTGGCAATTTAATAAAATGACATAAAGATTTTTAAAAAAAATTTACATATCCTGACCACTAGGTGGCGCCGTCCTAAAGATTTATAGGTGCGCTCAGAACATGTCACTGATGAACCATGCCAAATTTCGTAGCGATACGCCATTGTGTTTGTGAAATACTGAACTTAATGAGAAAATTCAAAATGGCCGACACCCAAAATGGCCGACCGAAAACCGTTTGGTATCGTTTGACTCAGCATGCCTCAAGCAATCTAACAAGACCACCTTCATGATTTTAGACTCAAGTTTGAAGTAGTTATAAGCGAAAATAGGCATTTTTCGAATCTCGTGACCACTAGGTGGCGCTGTGACGAAACGTTGCAGGCACCCTCAGATCATGACTGTAATGACATATACCAAGTTTCGTGTCGATACAATAAAGTTTTGCGAAGATAAGGCCTCACGTCCGTTTTGGCGTGCTCGCCGCCATATATGTTGTCAATTTATATGAGAACGCATTGGTCTATCAAAATGCTTTTGATAACTTTTTGTCTTGGGTGTCTCTAGATGCTACATACCAAAGGACATGCAAATCGGACAAACGGTCTAGGAGGAGTTCGAAAAAGTAGGTTTTACGAAAAATTCAAAATGGCGGAAAGATGTGCATGACACAAATGACATCAATGTGTGCATTTGAATCATCATGAGCCAAGGATTCAGAGGAAACAAGAATTTAGTTTCTAGGACTCACGGGTCAGAAGTTATGAGCATGAACATAAGTGGATTTTTGGACTGTTGGTGGCGCTAGAGAGTTTGAGTCAGACACACCAATGTTGCTATAGTAACTTCTAAGACCGTCCTCTACATGTGTGCCAAATTTCATAACTTTCCTATGTACGGTTCTATGGGCTGCCATTGACTTCAATGGCGGAAGAACAAGAAGAAGAATAATATATAAATATAGCTGCAAGCAGCGATACCGGGGTCAAGCCAAACGTGGCAAAAAATGATTCATACGTGATGACTGCCATGATTTAACATCTAAGTTTGCATTAGTTTTATGAAAAAAAGCAATTTTTTCGTATCTTGAGACCACTAGGTGGCACTGTGCCGAAGGAATAGATGGTGCCTCAGGTCATGACTGTGATGACACCCACCAAATTTGGTGTAAATACAATAAAGCGATACGGAGATATAGCCTTAAATGACTTGACCACTAGGGGGCACTGACCAAAAAATAAATTGTGACTCAGGTCTTGATTGTGATGACACCCACCAAATTTGGTGTAAATACAATAAAGAGATGCAGAGATATAGCCTTAAATGACTTGACCACTAGGGGGCACTGACCAAAAAAATAAATTGTGACTCAGGTCTTGATTGTGATGACACCCACCAAATTTGGTGTAAATACGATAAAGAGATGCAGAGATATAGCTTCAAATCTCTTGACCACTAGGGGGCACCGAAAAGTTTACAAGTCCTCCCAGAACATGTTGCTGATGAACCATACCAAGTTTCATAACAATACGCAATTGCGTTTCTGAAATACTTGAACTTAAAGAAAATTCAAAATGGCCGACACACAAAATGGCCGACCAAAAACCATTTGGTATCGTTTGACTCGGCATGCCTCATGAAATCTAACAAGACCAGTCTCATAATTTTACATTCAAATTTGCAGTAGTTATAAGCAAAAATAGACATTTTTTATATCTCGTGACCAGTAGGGGGTAGTGTGACGAAATGGTGCATGCACCCTCAGGTTATCACTGTTATGACATATACCAAGTCTCATATTAATACGCAAAAGTTTTGCGAAAATACAGGCTCAAACACATTTTGGCGTGCTCGCCCTCGCATTCTTTGATGCGTTATACGACAACGGATAGGTCTACCGAAAATCTTTTGATAACTTTTTGTCTAGAGTGTCTCTAGATGATGCATACCAAAAATCAAGTCAATCACACGAGCGCTCTAGGAGGAGTTCGAAAAAGTAGCTGTTCAATATAAATCAAAATGGCCGACAGGAAGTAGGTTTGACTCTGACATATTTGGTACAGTCGGACTCAGCATGAGCCAAGGAATCAATAGAGTGAAGTCTTATGTCATAGTGGCAATTTAATCAAATGATATAAATATTTTAAAAAAATATTTTACATATCCTGACCACTAGGTGGCGCCGTCCTAAAGATTTATAGGTGCGCTCAGAACATGTCACTGATGAACCATGCCAATTTTCGTAGCGATACGCCATTCTGTTTGTGAAATACTGAACTTAATGAGAAAATTCAAAATGGCCGACACCCAAAATGGCCGACCGAAAACCGTTTGGTATCGTTTGACTCGGCATGCCTCAAGGAATCTAACAAGACCAACTTCATCATTTTAGACTCAAGTTTGAAGTAGTTATAAGCGAAAATAGGCATTTTTCGAATCTCGTGACCACTAGGTGGCGCTGTGACGAAACGTTGCAGGCACCCTCAGGTCATGACTGTTATGACATATACCAAGTTTCGTGTCGATACAATAAAGTTTTGCGAAGATAAGGCCTCACGTCCGTTTTGGCGTGCTCGCCGCCATATATGTTGTCAATTTATATGAGAACGCATTGGTCTATCAAAAAGCTTTTGATAACTTTTTGTCTTGGGTGTCTCTAGATGCTACATACCAAAGGACATGCAAATCGGACAAATGGTCTAGGAGGAGTTCGAAAAAGTAGGTTTTACGAAAAATTCAAAATGGCGAAAAGATGTGCATGACACAAATGACATCAATGTGTGCATTTGAATCATCATGAGCCAGGGATTTAGAGGAAACAAGAATTTAGTTTCTAGGACTCATGGGTCAGAAGTTATGAGCATGAACATAAGTGGATTTTTGGACTGTTGGTGGCGCTAGAGGGTTTGAGTCAGACACACCAATGTTGCTATAGTAACTTCTGAGACTGTCCTCTACATGTGTGCCAAAATTCATAACTTTCCTATGTACGGTTCTATGGGCTGCCATTGACTTTCGGCGGAAGAACGAGGAAGAAAAATAATAATAATAATAATAATAAGAAAACTAACAATAACAATAGGGTTCTACGCCCCTTCGGGGCTTGACCCCTAAATATAGCTGCAAGCAGCGATACCGGGGTCAAGCCAAACATGGCAAAAAATGATTCATACGTGATGACTGCCATGATTTAACATCTAAGTTTGCATTAGTTTTTTGAAAAAAAGCAATTTATTCGTATCTTGAGACCACTAGGTGGCACTGTGCCGAAAGAATAAATGGTGCCTCAGGTCATGACTGTGATGACACAAACCAAATTTAGTGTAAATACAATAAAGCGATACGGAGATATAGCCTTAAATGACTTGACCACTAGGGGGCACTGACCAAAAAATAAATTGTGACTCAGGTCTTGATTGTGATGACACCCACCAAATTTGGTGTGAATACAATAAAGAGATGCAGAGATATAGCCTTAAATGACTTGACCACTAGGGGGCACTGACCAAAAAATAAATTGTGACTCAGGTCTTGATTGTGATGACACCCACCAAATTTGGTGTAAATACGATAAAGAGATGCAGAGATATAGCTTCAAATCTCTTGACCACTAGGGGGCACCGAAAAGTTTACAAGTCCTCCCAGAACATGTTGCTGATGAACCATACCAAGTTTCATAACAATACGCAATTGCGTTTCTGAAATACTTAAACTTAAAGAAAAAATTCAAAATGGCCGACACACAAAATGGCCGACCAAAAACCATTTGGTATCGTTTGACTCGGCATGCCTCATGAAATCTAACAAGACCAGTCTCATAATTTTACATTCAAATTTGCAGTAGTTATAAGCAAAAATAGACATTTTTTATATCTCGTGACCAGTAGGGGGCAGTGTGGCGAAATGGTGCATGCACCCTCAGGTCATCACTGTTATGACATTTACCAAGTCTCATATTAATACGCATAAGTTTTGCGAAGATACAGGCTCAAACACATTTTGGCGTGCTCGCCCTCGCATTCTTTGATGCGTTATACGACAACGGATAGGTCTACCGAAAATCTTTTGATAACTTTTTGTATAGAGTGTCTATAGACGATGCATACCAAAAATCAAGCCAATCACACGAGCGCTCTAGAAGGAGTTCGAAAAAGTAGCTGTTCAATATAATTCAAAATGGCCGACAGGAAGTAGGTTTGACTCAGACATATTTGGTACAGTCGGACTCAGCATGAGCCAAGGAATCAATAGAGTGAAGTCTTATGTCATAGTGGCAATTTAATCAAATGATATAAAGATTTTAAAAAATTGTTTTTCATATCCTGACCACTAGGTTGCGCCGTCCTAAAGATTTATAGGTGCGCTCAGAACATGTCACTGATGAACCATGCCAAATTTCGTAGCGATACGCCATTCTGTTTGTGAAATACTGAACTTAATGAGAAAATTCAAAATGGCCGACACCCAAAATGGCCGACCGAAAACCGTTTGGTATCGTTTGACTCGGCATGCCTCAAGGAATCTAACAAGACCACCTTCATGATTTTAGACTCAAGTTTGAAGTAGTTATAAGCGAAAATAAGCATTTTTCGAATCTCGTAACCACTAGGTGGCGCTGTGACGAAACGTTGCAGGCACCCTCAGGTCATGACTGTTATGACATATACCAAGTTTCGTGTCGATACAATGAAGTTTTGCGAAGATAAGGCCTCACGTCCGTTTTGGCGTGCTCGCCGCCATATATGTTGTCAATTTATATGAGAACGCATTGGTCTATCAAAAAGCTTTTGATAACTTTTTGTCTTGGGTGTCTCTAGATGCTACATACCAAAGGACATGCAAATCGGACAAACGGTCTAGGAGGAGTTCGAAAAAGTAGGTTTTACAAAAAATTCAAAATGGCGGAAAGATGTGCATGACACAAATGACATCAATGTGTGCATTTGAATCATCATGAGCCAAGGATTCAGAGGAAACAAGAATTTAGTTTCTAGGACTCATGGGTCAGAAGTTATGAGCATAAACATAAGTAGATTTTTGGACTGTTGGTGGCGCTAGAGGGTTTGAGTCAGACACACCAATGTTGCTATAGTAACTTCTGAGACTGTCCTCTACATGTGTGCCAAAATTCATAACTTTCCTATGTACGGTTCTATGGGCTGCCATTGACTTTCGGCGGAAGAACGAGGAAGAAAAATAATAATAATAATAATAATAAGAAAACTAACAATAACAATAGGGTTCTACGCCCCTTCGGGGCTTGACCCCTAAATATAGCTGCAAGCAGCGATACCGGGGTCAAGCCAAACATGGCAAAAATGATTCATACGTGATGACGGTCATGATTCAAGATCTAAGTTTGCATTAGTTTTAGGGAAAAAATTGCAATTTTTTGTATCTTGAGACCACTAGGTGGCACTGTGCCGAAACAATAGATGGTGCCTCAGGCCATGACTGTGATGACACATACCAAATTTAGTGTAAATACGATAAAGCGATACGGAGATATAGCCTTAAATGACTTGACCACTAGGGGGCACTGACCAAAACAAGAGATGGTGACTCAGGTCATGATTGTGATGACACCCACCAAATTTGGTGTAAATACGATAAAGAGATGCAGAGATATAGCTTCAAATCTCTTGACCACTAGGGGGCGCCAAAAAGTTTACAAGCCCTCTCAGAACATGTTGCTGATGAACCATACCAAGTTTCATAACAATACGCAATTGCGTTTCTGAAATGCTTGAACTAAAAAAAAACTCAAAATGGCCGACACACAAAATGGCCGACCAAAAACCATTTGGTATCGTTTGACTCGGCATGCCTCACGAAATCTAACAAGACTACTCTCATAATTTTACATTTAAGTTTGCAGTAGTTATAAGCAAAAATAGAAATTTTTATATCTCGTGACCACTAGGGGGCGCTGTGACGAAACGGTGCATGCACCCTTACGTCATCACTGTTATGACATATACCAGGTCTCATATCAATACGCAAAAGTTTTGCGAAGATACAGGCTCAAACACATTTTGGCGTGCTCGCCCTCGCATTCTTTGATGTGTTATACAACAACGGATAGGTCTACCGAAAAGCTTTTGATAACTTTTTGTCTAGAGTGTCTCTAGATGATGCGTACCAAAAATCAAGCCAATCAAACAAGCGCTCTAGGAGGAGTTCGAAAAAGTAGGTGTTCAATATAATTCAAAATGGCCGACAGGAAGTAGGTTTGACTCAGACATATTTGGTACCGTCGGACTTAGCACGAGCCAAGGAATCAATAGAGTGAAGTCTCATGTCAGTGTGGCAAATGAATCAAATGCTATAAAGATTTTAAACAATTTCTTTACATATCCTGACCACTAGGTGGCGCTGTCCTAAAGATTTATAGGTGCGCTCAGAACATGTCACTGATGAACCATGCCAAATTTCGTAGCGATACGCCATTTTGTTTGTGAAATACTGAACTTAATGAGAAAATTCAAAATGGCTGACACCCAAAATGGCCGACCGAAAACCGTTTGTTATCGTTTGACTCGGCATGACTCAAGGAATCTAACAAAACCACCTTCATGATTTTAGACTCAAGTTTGAAGTAGTTATAAGCAAAAATAAGCATTTTTCGAATCTCGTGACCACTAGGTGGCGCTGAGACGAAACGTTGCAGGCACCCTCAGGTCATGACTGTAATGACATATACCAAGTTTCGTGTCGATACACAAAAGTTTTGCGAAGATACGGCCTCACGTCCGTTTTGGCGTGCTCGCCGCCTTATATGTTGTCACTGTATACGAGAACGCATTGGTCTATCAAAAAGCTTTTGATAACTTTTTGTCTGGGGTGTCTCTAGATGCTACATACCAAATGACATGCAAATCGGACAAACGCTCTAGGAGGAGTTCGAAAAAGTAGGTTTTACGGAAAATTCAAAATGGCGGAAAGATGTGCATGACACAAATGACATCAATGTGTGCAATTGAATCATCATGAGCCAAGGATTCAGAGGAAACAAGAATTTATTGTCTAGGACTCACGGGTCAGAAGTTATGAGCATGAACATAAGTGGATTTTTGGACTGTTGGTGGCGCTAGAGGGTTTGAGTTAGACACACCAATGTTGCTATAGTAACTTCTAAGACTGTCCTCTACATGTGTGCCAAATTACATAACTTTCCTACGTACGGTTCTATGGGCTGCCATTGACTTCAATGGCGGAAGAACTAGGATGAATAATAATAAGAAAACTAACAATAACAATAGGTGTCTACGCCACTTCGTGGCTTGACCCCTAATAATAAATATAGCTGCAAGCAGCGATACCGGGGTCAAGCCAAACATGGCAAAAATGATTAATACGTGATGACGGTCATGATTCAAGATCTAAGTTTGCATTAGTTTTAGGGAAAAAATTGCAATTTTTTGTATCTTGAGACCACTAGGTGGCACTGTGCCGAAACAATAGATGGTGCCTCAGGCCATGACTGTGATGACACATACCAAATTTAGTGTAAATACGATAAAGCGATACGGAGATATAGCCTTAAATGACTTGACCACTAGGGGGCACTGACCAAAACAATAGATGGTGACTCAGGTCATGATTGTGATGACACCCACCAAATTTGGTGTAAATACGATAAAGAGATGCAGAGATATAGCTTCAAATCTCTTGACCACTAGGGGGCGCCAAAAAGTTTACAAGCCCTCTCAGAACATGTTGCTGATGAACCATACCAAGTTTCATAACAATACGCAATTGCGTTTCTGAAATGCTTGAACTAAAAAAAAACTCAAAATGGCCGACACACAAAATGGCCGACCAAAAACCATTTGGTATCGTTTGACTCGGCATGCCTCACGAAATCTAACAAGACTACTCTCATAATTTTACATTTAAGTTTGCAGTAGTTATAAGCAAAAATAGAAATTTTTATATCTCGTGACCACTAGGGGGCGCTGTGACGAAACGGTGCATGCACCCTTACGTCATCACTGTTATGACATATACCAGGTCTCATATCAATACGCAAAAGTTTTGCGAAGATACAGGCTCAAACACATTTTGGCGTGCTCGCCCTCGCATTCTTTGATGTGTTATACGACAACGGATAGGTCTACCGAAAAGCTTTTGATAACTTTTTGTCTAGAGTGTCTCTAGATGATGCGTACCAAAAATCAAGCCAATCAAACAAGCGCTCTAGGAGGAGTTCGAAAAAGTAGGTGTTCAATATAATTCAAAATGGCCGACAGGAAGTAGGTTTGACTCAGACATATTTGGTACCGTCGGACTTAGCACGAGCCAAGGAATCAATAGAGTGAAGTCTCATGTCAGTGTGGCAAATGAATCAAATGCTATAAAGATTTTAAACAATTTCTTTACATATCCTGACCACTAGGTGGCGCTGTCCTAAAGATTTATAGGTGCGCTCAGAACATGTCACTGATGAACCATGCCAAATTTCGTAGCGATACGCCATTTTGTTTGTGAAATACTGAACTTAATGAGAAAATTCAAAATGGCCGACACCCAAAATGGCCGACCGAAAACCGTTTGTTATCGTTTGACTCGGCATGCCTCAAGGAATCTAACAAAACCACCTTCATGATTTTAGACTCAAGTTTGAAGTAGTTATAAGCAAAAATAAGCATTTTTCGAATCTCGTGACCACTAGGTGGCGCTGAGACGAAACGTTGCAGGCACCCTCAGGTCATGACTGTAATGACATATACCAAGATTCGTGTCGATACACAAAAGTTTTGCGAAGATACGGCCTCACGTCCGTTTTGGCGTGCTCGCCGCCTTATATGTTGTCACTGTATACGAGAACGCATTGGTCTATCAAAAAGCTTTTGATAACTTTTTGTCTGGGGTGTCTCTAGATGCTACATACCAAATGACATGCAAATCGGACAAACGCTCTAGGAGGAGTTCGAAAAAGTAGGTTTTACGGAAAATTCAAAATGGCGGAAAGATGTGCATGACACAAATGACATCAATGTGTGCAATTGAATCATCATGAG
The DNA here is from genome assembly GCF_030506205.2 of Paramisgurnus dabryanus. NCBI lineage: Eukaryota > Metazoa > Chordata > Actinopteri > Cypriniformes > Cobitidae > Paramisgurnus > Paramisgurnus dabryanus. The sequence goes on along the minus strand of NC_133344.1, from coordinate 6,298,115 downwards.
CCAAGGATTCAGAGGAAACAAGAATTTATTGTCTAGGACTCACGGGTCAGAAGTTATGAGCATGAACATAAGTGGATTTTTGGACTGTTGGTGGCGCTAGAGGGTTTGAGTTAGACACACCAATGTTGCTATAGTAACTTCTAAGACTGTCCTCTACATGTGTGCCAAATTACATAACTTTCCTACGTACGGTTCTATGGGCTGCCATTGACTTCAATGGCGGAAGAACTAGGATGAATAATAATAAGAAAACTAACAATAACAATAGGTGTCTACGCCACTTCGTGGCTTGACCCCTAAATATAGCTGCAAGCAGCGATACCGGGGTCAAGCCAAACATGACAAAAATGATTCATACGTGATGACGGTCATGATTTTAAGATCTAAGTTTGCATTAGTTTTAGGGAAAAAATTGCAATTTTTTGTATCTTGAGACCACTAGGTGGCACTGTGCCGAAACAATAGATGGTGCCTCAGGCCATGACTGTGATGACACATACCAAATTTAGTGTAAATACGATAAAGCGATACGGAGATATAGCCTTAAATGACTTGACCACTAGGGGGCACTGACCAAAACAATAGATGGTGACTCAGGTCATGATTGTGATGACACCCACCAAATTTGGTGTAAATACGATAAAGAGATGCAGAGATATAGCTTCAAATCTCTTGACCACTAGGGGGCGCCAAAAAGTTTACAAGCCCTCTCAGAACATGTTGCTGATGAACCATACCAAGTTTCATAACAATACGCAATTGCGTTTCTGAAATGCTTGAACTTAAAAAAAACTCAAAATGGCCGACACACAAAATGGCCGACCAAAAACCATTTGGTATCGTTTGACTCGGCATGCCTCACGAAATCTAACAAGACTACTCTCATAATTTTACATTTAAGTTTGCAGTAGTTATAAGCAAAAATAGAAATTTTTATATCTCGAGACCACTAGGGGGCGCTGTGACGAAACGGTGCATGCACCCTTACGTCATCACTGTTATGACATATACCAGGTCTCATATCAATACGCAAAAGTTTTGCGAAGATACAGGCTCAAACACATTTTGGCGTGCTCGCCCTCGCATTCTTTGATGTGTTATACGATAACGGATAGGTCTACCGAAAAGCTTTTGATAACTTTTTGTCTAGAGTGTCTCTAGATGATGCGTACCAAAAATCAAGCCAATCAAACAAGCGCTCTAGGAGGAGTTCGAAAAAGTAGGTGTTCAATATAATTCAAAATGGCCGACAGGAAGTAGGTTTGACTCAGACATATTTGGTACCGTCGGACTTAGCACGAGCCAAGGAATCAATAGAGTGAAGTCTCATGTCAGTGTGGCAAATGAATCAAATGCTATAAAGATTTTAAACAATTTCTTTACATATCCTGACCACTAGGTGGCGCTTTCCTAAAGATTTATAGGTGCGCTCAGAACATGTCACTGATGAACCATGCCAAATTTCGTAGCGATACGCCATTTTGTTTGTGAAATACTGAACTTAATGAGAAAATTCAAAATGGCCGACACCCAAAATGGCCGACCGAAAACCGTTTGTTATCGTTTGACTCGGCATGCCTCAAGGAATCTAACAAAACCACCTTCATGATTTTAGACTCAAGTTTGAAGTAGTTATAAGCAAAAATAAGCATTTTTCGAATCTCGTGACCACTAGGTGGCGCTGAGACGAAACGTTGCAGGCACCCTCAGGTCATGACTGTAATGACATATACCAAGTTTCGTGTCGATACACAAAAGTTTTGCGAAGATACGGCCTCACGTCCGTTTTGGCGTGCTCGCCGCCTTATATGTTGTCACTGTATACGAGAACGCATTGGTCTATCAAAAAGCTTTTGATAACTTTTTGTCTGGGGTGTCTCTAGATGCTACATACCAAATGACATGCAAATCGGACAAACGCTCTAGGAGGAGTTCGAAAAAGTAGGTTTTACGGAAAATTCAAAATGGCGGAAAGATGTGCATGACACAAATGACATCAATGTGTGCAATTGAATCATCATGAGCCAAGGATTCAGAGGAAACAAGAATTTATTGTCTAGGACTCACGGGTCAGAAGTTATGAGCATGAACATAAGTGGATTTTTGGACTGTTGGTGGCGCTAGAGGGTTTGAGTTAGACACACCAATGTTGCTATAGTAACTTCTAAGACTGTCCTCTACATGTGTGCCAAATTACATAACTTTCCTACGTACGGTTCTATGGGCTGCCATTGACTTCAATGGCGGAAGAACTAGGATGAATAATAATAAGAAAACTAACAATAACAATAGGTGTCTACGCCACTTCGTGGCTTGACCCCTAACTAATAATAAGAAAACTAACAAATACAATAGGGGTCTTCGCCCCTTCGGGGCTTGACCCCTAATAATAACACAGTATGATCTGTACTGCTCACGATACCACCGAGCACGTGCACGGGCACATGACATTAGTAGTGGGGCGTGATCAAAAGAGCAGCAGCTCATAAATATGTAATGACTAGCTCAAAACAGCACAATCTGAACTGCACTGAAACAGAGGCTCCTAGAGATGGGTAACAATCTTTTCCTACAAGCTATTTCGAACAAACAACTTTTGAAACATGCTTTATGGAACTCATACACCTATTTAACTTGTGGAAAAGCAGTCATAATATGGGCACTTTAAACATGAGCCTACATCATATTAGTGTTGCACGATGCATCGATACTTCAAAAGTACCGCGATTCTCGAAAATAAATAACGTCAAGGTTCCTAAATGTATTAGTATCGATACTTTTAAGAATGAACGCGTCCCAGATTTGTAAGTGACACATTTCATGTTTGTGCGTGCAACACACGTTTCCATTGCCTCCCTGTGGACGTCTGTGTTTTTTCTCCTCACACACGCAGCCAAAACTGCAGCTGTCATGTGACAAACACAACAGCGAGATGGCTGCATGTGCGAGCACTAGAGATACTGCCCGCTGCAGCTCAGTCTGTGTTCAAAAGGCTCAAAGGTCCTAAATATCTCAGATGCCTTACACCAATCAGGAAGCGCAACGTCATCAGAGCGTCACAGAAAGAGGAAGAAACTGTTCTAAGAGAAAAAGCAGGTGCTGCACGTGAGAAACTTATCGCGTGCAAACTAACTAATCTAAGCTTCATTTAAATCTAACTTCAAGTGTGTATTGAGTTGCTGTGTGCGTACATGCAAAGTAAGTTTATATTAACAAGATATTCTGTTTTTGCTGTAATTCAGACGTTACACGAGAGCTCATAATGATTGACAGTTATGAGGCTTATATCATTAACATCATTCAGTAAATCAACGTATTCTTGTGTTATAATACATTAAGGGATGTTTATGAAACACAATCTGGTTTATTATTTGATGTTCGTGTTATTTTAGTTGATGATTGATCTGTAGCAGTCAGATAATTATATATCACGTAATTTTGCGTGTTCAAGCACAGAGATGCAGCATTCACGTGTTGGTGGCGCCCTCTGTTGGTATATCAGGGAATCGTCACCCAGTGTTATTTAACTATGGTTATGTGACCTACTTAGATCTTATTCAGACTAAATACTGCTAATTATTTAAGTTGTTAATAAGACATTTTGTGTACATATTAATATATATTTATTTCCTTTATATTCAATTTGTTACAGAAAAACCACACACAAGTTTGTAATTCAACAAAGTCTTCAGTAAAGCAAGAAAACCTTTACTATGTCCTGTAGTGCTTCTTTTCACAACTAAGCATCTCATTCAGTTCTGACCGACTGCCTGCTGCTTTCCGCACCTATAACTATTCACTACATTCCGAACCCTACATTTCAATTGGTCCTTCGAGCCGGATGCGGATCACAGCAGAGAGATGACATCCCATTCTGAACAAGATCCCCGTGTTGTCAGACCTCGACGACAAATAAGGCCGCCTGCACGTTTAGCGGATTATGATGTTACTGGAACAGAGAATGTGAAAAGAGCATTACCAACTAGTCGGTTAAATGAAGCTGTAAGGGATGAAGCCCCACTGAGGACAGATACTGTATCAAGATCATCCTCCCCAAAGAGCCAGTTATCATATTTAGATGATCTAGATGTCCAAGATGAATGGCAAGAGGATGATGAGCATCTGCAATCACAACAGTTATCTGAAATTAAGTCTATGTGGGCTGAGATGAAGAGAGGCAATGATGAGCTGCATAGTCACATCCTACCTGGGATCCTGTCTGCATTACAAGGGCTCAAGACAGAGAACTCCAACATAAGGCAGGAGATACAGCAATTAGCAACACGTGCCGAGGCACCTAGACCACAAGTAACCCCAGTAGCAGCCCCGCGTACTAGTGTGTCATCCAGACAGAGGCAGCAGCTATCTGCCACCCAGAGTGAACATACACTATATTCCCATGACGTTCCACGTAGATCAGTTCAGACTGAGCAGCTGACCAGAGAGATGAGGGACTTGACATTTTTACCCAGATCAGAGCACATGAGCCATCATACCCCCCCACAAAGATCTTATGCTTACGCATCACAGCCTGCTGAAGCTGTCCTTTATGAAGATGAAACTCCACGAGTCATACATGGACATTATTCAGGGGAGCAGGAGATGCATGGACTACCCCAAACTGGGATAACACCTCGAGCTATAAAGTTCCATGAACAGGAGAAAGCTTATAGGGGGCCAACTCCTACAATACCTCGCTTAACAGCAGCTGACCCAAGACAGTTCTCGAGACTGCGGATGGCACTAGAGAACCTCCTGCCAGAAGATGCAAGTGAGTGCTTCAAATATCAGATCCTGACTGATCATTTGATGGTAGAGGAAGCCCTGCTGGTGGCAGACTCCTACTGCAATTCAGTTAGACCTTACACAGACACAATGCGAGCCCTTGTGAAGATGTATGGTGAACCTCACAAGCTCGTTCTGCGAAACATAACAGAGGTACTGGAAGGTCCAAACATTAAGCCAGGAGATGTTAAAGCATTCAAGTTATTTGCGCTCCGTGTGCGCTCTCTAGTGAGTATGTTGGAGCAGTTGGGACCTGAAGGAGCAGCTGAACTGGAATGTGGCTCGCACGTGTCTAGACTACAAGGTAAACTCCCTCATGAGCTCAGGACTAGTTTCAAGAGGCATGTCCACCCATTAAGAATTACTGTTCCTACCCTATTGGATTTTGCAGACTGGTTAGAATATGAACTTCAAGTTCAGGATGATACAGGCAAAACAGCTATCCATGCTCCAGATTCATCCACCAAGAGAAGAGATACTCGTCATGAATCAAAGTCACAAGGGAAATCGATGAGCATCCTGCTGGGCACAGAGAAGCCTGCAACAGACCGTGAACTCAGAGTGCCTGCTTCGGAGTCTAGATCTAGCTCTAACAAGTATGGAGGAAAATTACATGCTTACTGTCCTTATTGTGACAATTCCAGTCATTTTCTCAATGGATGTCTTAATTTCAGAGAGTTGACTAAAGATCAGAAAGAGTCATGGATTTGAAAGAATAACCGCTGTTGGAGATGCGGTCGTAATCATCAGGCATCCAGATGCACTCTGAAAGCACTGTGTAATACTTGCAACAGGAAACATCTCCTCGTATTACATGAGCTTAATGAGTGAGCTGTGGATAACAGCTCTGAGCCTGAACCTAATGAAACCACCTGTCTTGTGAGCACCACAAAGGATATCTTATATGTGGACCGTTCTGTCACCAGCCGCAGAGTCCTTCTTAAACTGAGCAAGGTAATCATCACAAATGGGGATAAATCAATGGAGACGTATGCAGTGCTGGATGATGGATCAGAAAGGACTATCCTCCTCCATGCCGCAGCTCAGCAGTTAAATCTCAAGGGGCAGTCAGAAGACCTTATATTGAGAACAGTGAAACAAGATCAGCAGGTCCTGCATGGGGCGGCCGTCTCCTTCACAGTGTCTCCTGTGTCTAACCCTAACAAGAAATTCCATATCAAAGGTGCATTTACAGCTGACAGACTAGGTTTAGCCGAGCATACATACCCAGTGGTATCCTTACAAAAGAGATATCGACATCTAGCTGGCCTTCCCCTACAACAGATCGATAAAGTGCAACCTATGCTGTTAATTGGTTCAGACTGCCCACATCTAATCACTCCCATTGAACCTGTTCTGTTAGGCCCACCTGGTGGACCAGCAGCCGTTAAGACCCGCCTGGGATGGACCTTACAAGGGCCCACGCATGAGATTCAGCATGGAGTCAATTCTCATCAATGTTTTTTCACATCTGTCCTCCCCAACTCAGACCTGTTGGATCACGTTGAGAGACTATGGAAAATGGATGTAGTTCCCTACCACAATGACAAGGTTGTGACACGATCTAAACTGGATCAGGATGCTGTTAGACTACTGCAGGAGAAAACTGTAAGAGTGGAAGTAGATGGAATAATGCGTTATGCCACACCACTGCTTCGGGTACAGAACATGCCAAGTTTAACCATGCCCAAAGATGCTGTTCTCCCTCTGCTCAGAAGTGTAGAAAGGAAGCTGCTTAGGAACCACGACCAGGCTTTAACCTACCAAACTGAGATCACTAAGTTAGTAGACGCTGGCTATGCAGTAAAGCTGGAGGAAAGCGAGGTGAACAGCTCCAATGAGTCGTGGTACATACCCCACCATATAGTGCAACATAACGGAAAGTTCAGAGTTGTCTATAACTGCTCCTTTCATTATGAAGGTCAAAGCCTAAATCAATTCCTCCTTCCAGGACCAACACTAGGCCCATCATTGTTGGCAGTATTACTGCGTTTCCGTGAGCACTCCATAGCTATCAGCAGTGATATTAAAGGTATGTTTCACCAGGTGAGGCTGCTTCCTGATGACAAGTCTCTACTTCGATTCCTGTGGAGGGATGTAAAACCAGAGCAATATCCTGATGTGTATCAGTGGCAGGTGCTGCCCTTTGGCACGACATGCAGCCCCTGTTGCGCTACATACGCCCTGCAAAGGCATGTCATGGATCACAGTCAGCCTGGGGAGAAGGTCAGGGATGTTATTGAGAAGTCCTTCTATGTCGACAATTGTTTACATAGTCTTACCTCCAAGGAAGAAGCTAAAGATTTAGTTGATCAGCTCTGTTCACTTCTGTCATCTGGAGGCTTTGAACTTCGACAGTGGGCCAGCAATTGTCCGTCTGTAATCACTCACCTTCCCCCTGAATCTAGATCCAACACCTGTGATCTTTGGCTTCGTCAAGGCCAACAAGACGTCCATGAGTCGACACTTGGACTGCACTGGCACTGCCAATCTGACACACTGCATTACAAGCACAGAGGTACATCCTATTCTACTGTGACTATGCGCAACATTTACCGTGTTCTGGCAAGTCAGTATGACCCCCTCGGTTACATCATTCCCTTTACGACAAGAGCCAAAATAATAGTGCAGCGTCTGTGGGATAAGAGGAGGGACTGGGATGACCCACAGTTACCTGACGACTTACTTGACATGTGGTCAGCATGGGAGAAAGAGTTAAGTGCATTAGAGGAGATAACCCTGCCCAGATGTTACTTCAGTTCACAGATGGATCAACCATCCTGTAGACATGAGATTCACGTGTTTTGTGATGCATCGGAACAGGCATATGGATCAGTAGCCTACCTACAGACAAAAAACACTAAGGGTGACGTAGAAGTTACCTTTGTAGCTGCCAGGTCTCGTGTTTCCCCTCGCAAGCAGCAGTCCATACCTCGTTTGGAGTTGTGTGCAGCTCTTAGTGGTGCACAACTTTCTCAGGTTTTAGTCACTGAGCTTACAATCCCCATCCACTCTGTCACACTCTGGTCAGACTCCACTACAGTGCTCACATGGTTGTTGTCCAGTTCATGTCGTTATAAGGTGTTTGTGGGAACCAGAGTAGCAGAGATCCAAGAGTTGACTGCATCAGCTACCTGGCGTTATGTTCGATCCAGTGACAACCCAGCAGACGACATAACTCGAGGCAAACCCCTTCGAGACCTCTCAGCCAGGAGCCGATGGTGCCAAGGACCGCCTTTCCTTAAGCTGCCCCCAGATAGTTGGCCTGAACAACCCCCCTTGCCTTCCGAAACACAAAGCAGTGAGTTGAAACAGTCTGTTTTCTGTGCATCAGTAAATGTAACTACGCCCTTGCCAAAGCCAGAGCAGTACAACACCCTCTCAGAATACCTAAATGCCTATGGTCAGGAGCTTCATGGGGCGGCCTATACTTCATGTGCTGACACCCAGAGAGATGTCCAACGAGCAGTCCTCTGTCAATGTCAAGCTGAGTCTTTTCCTACTGAGTTAAGCCTCCTGAGGTCAGGAAAGCCAGTGTTGACCACCAGCCGATTAGCCTCACTCTCCCCTGAACTAGACACAGATTCAGGTTTTATTAGAGTAGGTGGCCGCTTGCGCCATTGTGACGTTTTAGAGGCAGATATAGTACATCCAATTGTCCTTGACCCTCAACATCCTGTCACTCAATTAGTTATCAGAGATTACGATAACAAACTGCTTCATCCTGGCTCGGAGCGGTTGTTTGCAGACATAAGGAGGACATATTGGATATTAAGGGGTCGTGAAGCAGTCCGCAAACATCAACGTCAATGTGTCGAGTGTAGGAAATGGAGAAGCCGCCCAGAAGTGCCTCTTATGGCCGATCTACCTCTCACCAGACAAAGGTACTTCAGACCAGCCTTCTATTCAACAGGCATGGATTGCTTTGGGCCTTTCCTCATCAAAATTGGCCGTCGTAATGAGAAGAGATGGGGCATAGTCTTTAAGTGTATGACAATAAGAGCAGTGCACATTGACATTCTCACAAGTATGGACTCTGACTCCTTCCTGATGGCCCTACGAAGGTTCATCTCTCAGCGAGGAAAGCCACATGAGTTGCTGTGTGACCAGGGAACTAATTTCAAAGGAGGGGAACGTGAATTAAGCGAATCCTTTGATGCCCTACAGAGTCAACTAAAGAGTCACCTTGCCAGTCAACAGATCAAGTTCCTTTACAACCCACCAGGTGCACCTCACTTCGGCGGTTGCTGGGAGAGGGAGATCCGCTCGATTAAATCGGCTCTCAGAGTGACCATCGGGGCGCAGACTGTCACAGAAGAGGTGCTGAGAACAGTCCTGATGGAGGTGGAAGGTATCCTTAATTCCAAACCCCTTGGATATACCTCCTCTGATATAGCCGACATTGACCCAATTACACCGAACTGTTTCCTCATTGGACGACGAGATACCTCTTTACCTCAGGTGGTCTACCAAGAGTCAGAGATGTTGAGTCGTCGACGTTGGCGTCACAGCCAGCTACTTGCAGATCATTTCTGGAAGCACTTCCTTAAGTATTACCTGCCCAGTCTCCAAGTACGCCAGAAGTGGAAGTCAGACAAGAAAATGTTGGAGATTGGTGATGTGGTTATGATCGTTGATTCCCAACTACCTCGTGCCCTGTGGCCAGTAGGACAAATCACTCAGGTGTTCCCAAGTTCAGATGGCAGAGTACGAGCAGCTAATGTGGCAGTTAAGGATAGGACATACATGCGACCGGTAGCTCGACTCATTCAGCTTCCAGCCTTACCTGAGGATAGTTGATGTCAGGATATAGAGCTTTTAAGATGAGCGAATTCAACTCTTGAATTCGGGGGCGGCTGTTCAAAAGGCTCAAAGGTCCTAAATATCTCAGATGCCTTACACCAATCAGGAAGCGCAACGTCATCAGAGCGTCACAGAAAGAGGAAGAAACTGTTCTAAGAGAAAAAGCAGGTGCTGCACGTGAGAAACTTATCGCGTGCAAACTAACTAATCTAAGCTTCATTTAAATCTAACTTCAAGTGTGTATTGAGTTGCTGTGTGCGTACATGCAAAGTAAGTTTATATTAACAAGATATTCTGTTTTTGCTGTAATTCAGACGTTACACGAGAGCTCATAATGATTGACAGTTATGAGGCTTATATCATTAACATCATTCAGTAAATCAACGTATTCTTGTGTTATAATACATTAAGGGATGTTTATGAAACACAATCTGGTTTATTATTTGATGTTCGTGTTATTTTAGTTGATGATTGATCTGTAGCAGTCAGATAATTATATATCACGTAATTTTGCGTGTTCAAGCACAGAGATGCAGCATTCACGTGTTGGTGGCGCCCTCTGTTGGTATATCAGGGAATCGTCACCCAGTGTTATTTAACTATGGTTATGTGACCTACTTAGATCTTATTCAGACTAAATACTGCTAATTATTTAAGTTGTTAATAAGACATTTTGTGTACATATTAATATATATTTATTTCCTTTATATTCAATTTGTTACAGAAAAACCACACACAAGTTTGTAATTCAACAAAGTCTTCAGTAAAGCAAGAAAACCTTTACTATGTCCTGTAGTGCTTCTTTTCACAACTAAGCATCTCATTCAGTTCTGACCGACTGCCTGCTGCTTTCCGCACCTATAACTATTCACTACATTCCGAACCCTACATTTCAGTCTGACTTCTGAAATTCAACAGGCCTTGCCTTCAAGCGTTGTTTATTTTCGCGCTTTGGTCCGCAGCGCGAGCTTCCGGTGATCACGCGTGCGTCAAAGAGATGATCCATGTGCACGGTGCGCGAGCGATAGGCAGCGGAGCTCGTATATTCTTCTGATATACTGTTGTCATTTTCTTTCAGTTTGTTTCACTAAACCGTATCTCCGCTATTTTAATGAATACTCGACATGCACTCAATAATTTTTTTTTAAACTCCTCAAAACGAATGGAGTAATTAGTAAACGGCTAATTCAATATCTCTAAAAACGAAACTTTCATAAATAACATTAATAATTTGCAAGCTGCTAAAATAAAGCATACAAAACATCAGCTAAAATGATCTATATGATTATAATCAGAGCATGTGCATGTTTGTCAGTGATTTATTTATATTAGGTTATTATATTAAAGCATTTAAAGAGCACAGACCTACACAAAGGATGTGTATTTCATTTGTGAAAAGCATTGTAAGAAATGATGGACTCAAATATAAAGTTAACCACAAATAAATCAGACATTGAAGTACAGGAAACATTAGCCTATATTAATCCATATATCACAGCTTAAAAAACATATGGTTATTATTTAGGCTCATTATTTCCTATTAATTATGGTAATGTTATGGTTAGCAGTTATCACTATAACCACTGCATATAGAGACGTTTTTCATATTTTGTTCAAATGTTTAATATATCTGCTGTTCATATGTTCATTTATTAGTATTAGAATGTTGTCCTGGTTTTAAAATAAAGCACAGCAATGACATTTGAGAGTGTTTCTCCCTTTTCATGAAAAGTATCGGAACCGCGATTCTTGTCTTGGTATCGGCACCGAAACAATATTTTTGGTACCGTGACAACACTACATCATATATTACTACATATGTTGTCAATCAAGCATTGTCTTCTTAAAGGTAAGTTGCTTATTAATTTGTTAAGTACATAACTTACTGTAAAGCTAATAAACTTCATAAGTTTCCCTTTTCAATACAAGTCCTATATAACGTTATTCTCGTCAAACCTGCCAATGATTTAAGTTGTATGTTGTTCTGTTTGTGTTTTTAAGTTATTCATAATAAGACAAGTTTATGGTTTTGTGCACTGATATCAGACTCATTTTAGATAATAAACACACCTGCCTGTATTACACCACGCCATTTTAAGTGTTTGATCACCACATTTGTGAGTGATCGTTGCAAAAAAATTATTTTATATAATATATATAATGTATATAGTGTATTCTATCTACAGTACCATGGTATAATATACTGTAGTATGTGTGTACTGTACTATAATACACATAATGAATACCGGCCGAAATATTGTTATCTGTCTTTTTTACTCCCTTATATCTGTATCGGCCCAAAAAACATACATTCCAAAGCATATTATCTATTATCTTATTATCTTATATCATCTAGTTTTTTTTTACTTTTACTTAAAGTCGCAATGAAATTGAAATGAAAAACTATATATATATTTTAAATATTGTGGTATTATTAACAAATGACTTATTTGTAAGCTTCATTATTTTTAAAAAATTTGTGTGTCCTCATAATCTTTAATCAAAAATGCAAATCTCCTCCCCTCCTCAAAACGATCTCTTCTCACTTCCGGTCAAAAGTATGGCAGGTGGGCGGGGTCAGGGAGAAGATCGCAGCTATTAGCAATTAGCAACACGACCCAACTTCAAACGATCCAATCAGATCTCGATGGACAAATTCAAATCCAGCCCTGCCTTATTTCATCTCAAAAGCCGTTTCATTCGGATATACGTCACCACGGGGAAAATAAGGCAATCGCTACTTCCGTTTCATGGCGACTTTAAGTAAAAAGTACTTTTGTACTTTTAGTCAAGAAAAGTAAAAGTACAAAATTTTTATGTAATTAGGTATTAAATCAATTTTAATATGCAATATAAAAGGAATACACAGTATGATTATATGCTTTAGAATGTAGTGAAATTTTTTTAGTAAACTACATTTTTTCTTTATATGTTTATAAGTTATATGTTAATATAACTTGGGGTACATCATCTTAAAAGTTAACTGAATGTGGTGGCTGTGCTTCAGCCTTCAACCCGGTAAGTGAACAGCAAGATGAATGCGAGTTTAAAAGGCTACTAATAAGCATACAAAAAAAATTTATTTAGCATTTTTATTTCACACAAGCATTCATTCATGGCTGTTAAGTTCATGAAAAGCTATGTTGTTACTGAGACAGTATTTGATGAATCAATTTACGTGACTCTGTGAGTTTCTCAATTTCTTAGCCAAGCTGCATAGATTGCTTTTCAGGCATTAAAGGTGCTCTAAGCGAATTGAAGCGTTTTAGACCATAAAACATTTTTTGTTACATACCGGAAACATCTCCTCACTATCTGCTTGCTGCCTGTCCGCTGATCAAACTGTAAAAAAAACGCGATCTCTGTAGACAGCCCAGGCTTCACAAACGGCAATATCAACATACTGGCCAAACCTAGCATCACAAAACAAAACAAAGTATTCCAGCCAATAAACGACAAATAGGGCTGTCACGGTTATGCAATTTGGCTGACGGTTAATTGACTAATAACTTGTGACGGTTATTACGATTAATTGCCTGTTTTAGGGATTTGATGGTTATGACGATTAATTGTCTGTTTTGTTTCTTTGACATTTAATTCCCATAATTTTTTTTGTTCATGAAATAATTTTCACACATTTTTGTGATTATTTAAATTAAATCTTTTGCTAGGTTTACCTGGCAGTAGGGGTGGGCGATAAACCGGTAGACAAAATTAACCGGTAGAAATTTGTCAACCGGTAGAGATTTTGGACTATCGTTTCTATCGAGGTTACGTGCCCACGTCACGCTCCTGTGCGTGTGGTCGCGAAAACGTAACGTTTGTACACGTATTTAAGCACTGCAGTTTAAAAACAAGTTATTTAAGCCATTGAAACACAGACAACAGATCTGTATGCGTGCGTTCTTTCTGTGTGTCAGGAGCGGACAAGTCGCGCAACCGCTGCTCTTTCTGTCTGTGAGGAGCGCGCAAGTCGCGCGACCTCTGCTTATTAAGCTCGTGAGCATTTTTCCCGCTTTATTGGCCTTAAATACACATATGCGTCAAAATTCCCGTCTTTGCAAGCATCATCATAAACACGACCAGTAAGGTCTTAAGAGAAAGTAAACAGCTAAAAGAGAAAGCGCATGTGTAACAGTGTATTGGATCCGGACTTTGGTCTTAAAGGGGAAGTTACCTAATTTTGCTCCTGTCTGTCACTCGTGTTAATCAAACAGGATTGAGAAAAAAAAATCTCTCACTGCTCCTGATTAAATCACTTTTCTACCTTAAATAAAAATATATATAGGCCTATACATACATGCATAATTATTTATTATCATTCTTATTGACTGTGTATCTTCAGAGAGCTTGAGTTTTGTTTGTTTTTATCTTCTTTCTATGCTTGTATATGTTTTTTGTGAGAATTATGAACATTTCTATGGTATTAAAGATTTAAACCTTATTAAAACATAAAAAACTCTACCGTGATACATATCGTTATCATGATATAAAATTAATCCTATCGTGATAGAAGATTTTGGTCATATCGCCCACCCCTACCTGGCAGTAAATATTAATACACAACACATATTTAAAAGTAATCTGACACAGTCTCGTTTATACAGGTGCTGCAGCTCCCCCTTGTGTTTTTTTTAGAGAGATGTGCAATCATTGCGGTGATCTGAAATCTGAAACAAACAAATTCAATGGGACAGACAGAAGCCTCACAAATTTTATCAAAAATATCAAAAAATGTGTTCTGAAAACAATCGGAGCACTTGGAGTTTAGGACAACACAGAAGTAAGTGATTTTGGGGTGAACTAACCCTTTAAGCCTACATGCCTATTCCTTAATAAGTATTAAAGATATTCTAAACACCTTTCACATTTTATTAGTACTTACACTTTTTGGTCTTTTAATTAGTTAATTTGTGACTGAAAACCCAAAACAGGTGCTCACATGACAGTTAAAAACACAACAATAATTAAGGAGACATACCTGATGGGATAAAATCATCAACTTCCTCAGTACGATCTTCCTCTTCTGAGGGTTCAGTTTTGATTTCTGTGGGTTCAGTTTTGATTTCTGTCGGTTCAGTTTTGATTTCTGTGGGTTCAGTTTTGATTTCTGTGGGTTCAGGTTTGATTTCTGTGGGTTCAGTTTTGATTTCTGTGGGTTCAGTTTTAATCTTCATCATGAGGTTCGTGCAGTCGATGAGTTTAACTGAACACATCTTCAGTTTGGTCTGCAGGATCTGCTGCTGTTCTTCAGCGTTACAGACAGACTCTGTGGAGGTTTGATCCTCCTGTAAGCTCTGTTTACTGTCACACACTGTAGTGTCCTGAGTGTCTGTGGGCTTTGACTCAGTATAACAGAGTAAAGTCAAACTGAGATCGGAGTCCTGTGTGTGTCTGGATTTCTCTTCAGAGAGTTTAGAGTCCAGCAGTGGCTGTGGTGTGCGGCTCTGATCTCTGCTCATCCACACTGAATCCAGACTCCCATCATCAGTCACATACACTGAAGATTCACAACAATCCACATCCTGACAACACAAAACACACAGACAGTAAGATTAAAAATGATTTGATGTTGTATGATTCAGGTAAATGATGTTTAAGCTGTACAAACCTCTCGATTCATTGCTAAATATTCTCTTGACCTCAGCTTTGTCTCCAGTAACGCCACCTCTTTCTTCAGCTGAGAGATTTCTGTGATGAAATCATCAATATATCCAGCATGGACAGATCAGTTCATACTGATTTACAGCACAACACATCATCAACGTCTCAACACTTAAATACACAGAGACAAGACTCTGTTAAAACTCAACGAAACACGCAAGAGAGAAAAACACTGAGGATACACAAACACATCACACACACGCACGCTCTTTCTTTCTTCTTCTTCTTCTTCTTTTCCAGTTTATTGGCAACCGCACTTAACAGTGCATTACTGCCATCTTCAGGTAGCATGGAGCTTGGACCAGAAACCTTTCTTTCTCTTAACCTTTCTAACCCCCTCCCAAGTAAATTAAAAAAAAAAAAAAAAAAAACAACTACAACAACACTTTACTTTCCCTGATTCTCTCTATACTTCATCCACTACTTAATTCTATAATCCTATCCATATTTAATCCTACACTCTTTTCATTAAACCAGTACTATTCAAAAACTGAAACAACACATCAACCGTACTACTTCCTATACCTAGATCTAATATATTCTTTACTGTTAATTCTTTCCCTTCATTGTTCCACACTCCTTCTCTTAACACTTTCCTTTCTTCATCATATCCCTTACAACTCATAATCACATGTTCTACTGTTTCACTCTGTCCACATTTCTCACACAAACCTGTTGGGTGCTTAGCTATTAAATGCAATGTTTTATTCAAACCTGTATGCACCACTCTCAATCTCGTAAATATACTTTCCTCTCTTCTATTTCTTCCTCTTTTCCTACCTTTTCCCACTTTCTCTTGTATTGCATATAAATGTCTTCCTCTACTCTCATTATCCCAATATTGTTGCCACTTTTCAATCACTTTCTCTTTTATTACTGATTTTATTTCTTTTATACTATGTGGTAACTCAATTTCTATCCTCTCATCATCTACTGCTTGCTTACGCTCTTTCTTTCTTTCTTTAGTGAGTTTATCTGCGGACTAAAGAGCTGCAGCGCCTCCTGCTGTACTGGAGAGAGAAGACTCTCACTGCTTTACAATGGATTTAGTAAAACAAGTATATACGTCTCAATTATGGCCAAAAATCATCACAAACTATTGTATAAAGTAATGACTAAATGAAAAGAAGGGGTGGGAAAATAATTGCTAAAGAATAAGGACAGAACATCATGCGTTAAAACTTATAAATATAGGACATCATAGGACCCTGCTGAAAAAAAACACAATAAAACCATTACAGAAAATTCTAATGGTTTCCATTAAAATACCAATAGGAACCATTAGCTTTTACCATTAAAACCACTACACTGTAGTGTGTTTTGGGCCATATTTCATAAGAGCCAATAAAAATCCCAATACATTTCCTGTAATGTTTTATTGTTTTTTTCAGCAGGGGATAAAGAGATATGCTCAGATTAAAAATAAAAAATTGTACAAACTTTTCACAACGTTGTATTTTCATTGTAATTAATGTTGCAGTACAACATTTTAAAAACCACACTCTACATAACGAAAAAAAGGACGTTTTATAAATGTTGTAAAATACCTAATTAGTAAATTTTCTTTAGGTAGTAAAAGAACATAAATCATAAAAATCTGTTCACTGTGAAAACAAAACCAGACCAAAATGCAACATTTGTGATATGTTTTCTTTAGCTGTTAAACCTTGAAATAAGACTTTTTTGACGTGTTACTTTGTATGTCAGCCCACCAAGAAAATGCCCTGTATGCCTGATTACCAATCCAGCCCTGCCTACCATTATAAAACAAAACACAAATAAAGCTGAGATATATTTAAACAAATGTGTTGTATTTTGGTATGTTCATGACATTCTTTAAACTTCTTATTCCAACATTATGAAAACGTTTTGGAAACCTTTTTAGTGAAGACCAAAAGACTTGGATTTTTTCAAGCTGTAGCCTTTATTGCAGAAAGCGATCTTCAAATCAGAGCATAGAGTCCAGGTGCTGCAGTCACCAAGTCTGACTTACAGCCCTACTGTCACACTCAGAGACAGAAAGTAGACTGAAGGTAAGTGATATAATACTTTATTGGAACACACACTAAAGTAGAGAAACAATAGGTGAGTAAATGGGATATGTAAAGTTTCCGGAATGCACATAGCTGTAAAATAACAATGTCTCTATTGCAGGAGGTGATCGGAGGATTCCCGGAGGGTAAACAAGGAGGAGAAGGTAAGTCCAAGGTGAGTAGTATGGGTGAGTCTTGGTGTCTATAAGTGATGAGACCAGATAAGGAGTGAAGATATTTAAAGGGGTATGGTGATGGGAAACAGGTAAAAATTTAGGGGAGAGGGAATGAGTTGGAGGAGTGACTGATGATGTTGATGGGATCCTGACAGTACTCCCTCCTCCCGAGGCGGCTTTTGACGGCTGTTGAGAGCGGGGAATACGGCCGCAAGGTCTACCTCGGGGCATGGGAGCCGGATGATCATGGTGATCGGAGTGAAACTGAATGAAGAGAGTGGGATCCAAGATGTGCTCAATGGGCACCCACGAGCATTCCCTTTGGGCCGTAGTCCTCCCAGTCCACTAAGGATTCCACTCGAGGACCTCGCCGCCGGGAGTCCATGATGTTGCGGACTCGGTAGATGGGCTCCTCTACCGCAGGAACGGGAAGTGGAGGCACAGCTGTTGTGTCAGGATCTGTGGATGAAGGAGAAACAGGGTCAGTGAAGGATTTTAGTAGGGAGACATGAAAGGAAGGTGAGATCCTGTATTCGGGTGGTAAGTTGAGTCTGTAGGTGACTTTATTCAGCTGCCTCTGTACAGTGAAGGGGCCAATTAAGCGAGGACTCAACTTATGGCAAGGCTGGCCGAGGCAGATATCCTTGGTGGAGAGCCAAACCTTCGGGCCAGGTTGGAACTCATGGGGTCGGAGCGATGTCGGTTGGCTTGATCTTGATGTCTCCGCACAGCCTGCTGGAGATGCACGAAAGCTGAGTCTCAAACCCCCTCGCTCTGATGAAACCAATAGTCCACAGCTGGAACCGTGAGGGCTCACCTGACCAGGGGAAAAGAGGAGGTTGATAATCGAGATAGCATTGGAAAGGTGTGAGCCCAGTGGTGGATTGTGGCAGGGAGTTTTGGGCATATTCTCCAGCTGTCTTGGTACTGGTGACAGCAAGTACGGAGGAAGCGACCGAGCTCAGTCTGACTGTTAGTCTGGGGATGATATCCAGATGACAAACTGATAGTGACCCCCAGGAGTTTAAAGAAGAGTTGTCAGACTTTAGAGATAAATTGGGTTCCTCTATCTGAGACAATATTCTCTGGGATGCTGAAGTTGCGAAATACATGGTTAAAGAAGGCTTCGGTGGTTTCAAAGTTTGTAGGGAG
This sequence comes from Paramisgurnus dabryanus, assembly GCF_030506205.2. NCBI lineage: Eukaryota > Metazoa > Chordata > Actinopteri > Cypriniformes > Cobitidae > Paramisgurnus > Paramisgurnus dabryanus. Next base: position 6,279,502 of record NC_133344.1, on the reverse strand, counting down.
TTTGGGCAAGATTATGAGTTTGCACCCCTTGGAAAATCTGTCAACCACTACTAAGACAGGTACAGTTTTGGGACTGATGATGTTGATGGGATCCTGACACCTACATTGCATTTATACGTATTTTCGGGGGCCTAAATGGAAAACAAAGCACTTAACTTTTAAAAAATTGAACATCAAAATATTGAAAGGAAGTAACCATGCCACTCCCAATCCTTCAGTTTCACCAACCCTTAATCCCATCAACATTACCATCTCACCCACTGTCTCACTCAGACCATTTAATTATCATAGAAATGGGTTCACACCTTAAGGGCTCGTTATAGTTGTGCGTAGGTCCAATGGCGTAGCCGCGATGGCGTAAGTTCTGTGTCGGTTTTCATTTATACTTTTGCGTTGTTGTCCGCGTCGACGTGCAAACAAATGCGCAAACCGCTGGCAGTATCCACGCGTGTAACCACAGTAGCAGCACGACCGTCAATGAAGAAGAAGCTTGGCAAGTTAACCCACAAAGAAGAAACAGCAACTTCTTGTGTATGATTTGAGAAGGCCAGCAATGATGGAAGTAAATAAACAGCGAGTTTTGTTGCAGTTTGAGTTAAATCACTCCTCAACTTTGTTTTTACCATCGCAAAAGGAAATACCTATGACGCAGTTTTTTTACCTGACGGGAGGGGTTCTGGTGGCCCAATTACGGCGCTTGCAGTCCGTGTAGAACTGACGCGCTGTTAACCACGATGTAGAGCTTACGCGCGACTATAAATTGGGCTTTAAGCTTACCATTCACCTTTGACTCAGACTCTTGGCCCAAGCATAAACAAATGGCCACCAACTTAAGAAGGACTTTATACAACAATATATCTGTATAATGCTGTTTACAATCATCATTTGTTTCATAGAGACAAGCTCTTAGTGCCCCTCTAGCGGAATGTATATGACACACGAGGAAGTGCTGGAAAGTGCTAATAAGTTCAGTTGGTGGCAGTAATCAGTAGGCAGTGATGCACAAGAAGTTTGCGTCAATCCTATGTTGCAGATAGTTATAGTTTAATTGTGTGCGTGCATCTAAATGTAAGTTTATATGTTACATGGTTAATTTTACTTATGTATTTTGATTATTTTGATTATGTTTTGGCTTTCTTAAGAGCATATTATATGTACACCATTATTAGGCAACTATTAGTGTGCAGAATTATTATGCAACTAAATGAAAAACAAAGATTTTCCCATCTCACTTGTTTATTTTCACCTGTTAAAGTGAGAATAATAAACAACCTATACATTTAAAAATGAAAATTTCTAAAAAAAAATTCAATGACCAATATAGCCACCATTTTTTTTCGATAACAGTCACATGCCTTCCATTCAGTCAGTTTCTTAATCTGGTCAGAATCAACATTTTGTGCAGCCACAACCACAGCTTCCCAGACACTGTTCAGAGAGGTATACTGTTTACCTTCACTGTAATGTCCTGCTTAAGAAGAGCCCAGAAGTTCTCAATAGGTTTTAAGTCAGGTGCAGAAGGGGGCCAAGTTTTTCATCTTTAAGGCCTTTACTGGCCAGCGTGAAGTGAAGTCTTCTTGAAAGATGTAGACTTTATACCACTGCTTGAAGAAAGTATCTTCTTACACTACAGGCAGGCACAGACAGGTATTATTAAAGATGAGCTAGTTGGACCTTTTTGGGTTGAAAATGGAAATAAAAAACAACTCTCTGACCTACTGCCATTATTTAGAAGATAGTTTCTTAAAGCAGGTGTAGCTACTGGGTCACGACTCTGTGGTTCGCGACCTCCTCTAGCTGCCATCAAACAGAGCTTTCGGTCCAAAACCACTAGCAATGATCTGACTAGCACACTCTTTTATCCTTTCTCACCACAATGATCATATTTAATGTTTACTTTTTTTAACATTCGTAAGCTTTTGGACAGAAACCACAAACTTACCCACATTTGTCAAAATCCGTGAAATCCTGTGAACTCTTCCTCCCACGCAGAGCATGCGTGACCTAGACAATCTTATATGTGACTTGAGAACCGCTGAGACATTAGGAGATGGAAATTTAGCATCAGAATAAAATGTTCGAACGTTATGATTATTTGAAAGAAACTCTCTGCCCCTGTTTTATACCGATTTGTTAACAATTTATCATTTAACAACGCATATCTGAATTTAATCTACACAAGATGTTTTTATCGTTTTGCTACTGAAATCTCAGTTTTCTTTAGATTCATAGTTTAATGTTTGTAACTGTTGGGACAGAAGGAGTTACGAACGTTAGTGAATGTTTCCATTGCATTGTGGTGGATTATACTTTCAGTGTTAGTTGTAGTATTTTACCAAAATTCAGGATTTTAGGAAGTAAAATAAATGACTTAGGAAAAACCCTGATGCACGGTCTCCCCCTGACATCCCCAATTTCTGGGGACGGTAATAAAATAGTCTCATTACACGATAATGCCAAGGCTTAGTGGGATAAAATTAACTTTATTATTTCTTACATCTATTCAGATTCAGATTGTTTATGATGAAATGGAACGGATTTGACTGAAATTAGGACATATAATGCTGGCCCGAGAATTTTCGGTTTCTGTTGCATCACCCCACCTCTATAATGGCTGTATGGGTGCACTGGAACAATCCTTTCTAAAATGCATTAAACTTTCCTTTACAAAGATGTGAAACTCACCGAGTGGTCAGGGGTGTTCACTGATATGCTCACACAAAAGTCACTGCAAAAGATGCTTTCCAACAGGTGTTATACCATTCGTTGTAAACTTGTGGACCTATTTTTCCAAACACCTCACACCCGTATATTCTTCCGTTAAGAGCTTGAATAATAGATACTCCAGCCCAGTTGGTGGCGATAAACCACCTTTGCCAATTGCAAGAATACAAACAACGTTCCCGGCGCGGAGTAATACTGTACCTCACAGCACATCTAATACAATTTAATGGAGTTGGACAAAAACTACGATAAAACCTGTTGGAAAGCATCTTTTGCAGTGATTTTTGCGTGAGCATACCAGTGAACACCCCTGACCACTCAGTGAGTTTCACGTCTTTGTAAATGAAAGTTTAATGCATTTTAGGAAGGATTGGTCCAGTGCACCTATGCAGCCATTGTAGAAGTGGGATGGGGGGTGATACAACAAACACCCAAAAATTCTCGTTCCAGCATCATATGTCCAAATTTCAGTCAAAACCGTTCTATTTCATCATAAACAATCTGAAAACAGGGCTTTAAGTGTAAAATACCGAACTTGTCCTTTAACAGACTTTGTGGATTGTGTGTGCATGCAACTGATTGTAAGTATTTTCTGGATATTAGTGAATAATATATTGTTAAGAGATATAGAAGTAGCCCAGCTAACAAAAACACGTAACTGTTATGTAACAACAAAATTACCTCCCTTGGACACAACAGTTACTTTGCCAGTAAGTTATGAAATTACCAAAATAGTACAAATTTATTACATAACTGGAACGTGCTTTGTTATCTCGCAACGTTAGGAAACCGTACTGGCGACGTGGTAATTTGGTACTATAATGGTAATGACATTTCCTCCCTAGGATGTACCAGTTAACAATTTTTGGTTCCCAAAACGTTTTCCTAACATTAGTTTTTTGTTCTAAAAATGTTCCCCTAACGTTAGTTTTTGGTTTCCATAATGTTATTTTTAAGGTTTGTTTTTGGTTAGCCAGGAGAGTTTTCTTTACAGAAATATAATGTTATTTTTAGGTTAGTTTACATTCCCCTAACATTATGATAACATTAGAATAACAATAGGAGAACGTTATTTTTAGGTTAGTTTAATGATTTTCTGCTAAGAATAAATAACAACAAAGTACTTTAAACGTAGTTCATTTATGTATCAAGCAAAATAAACAACACATAGTTTATCTAGGAAACCAAAACATTTGTTATTTTCGACGAGGTATTTGTTTAAGAGTTCAGCTTAGTCAGACAATTTAAAAAACTAAAACCGGAAGTAAAGTTCGGACCAGTGGCGTATCACGTCACCGCACGGTGTGTCCAATGAAATAGTCTATACAGAAAAGGATGCATATGTGTAGCCTTCGCACTCTCAAGAAGGTATCCATGAAATTGTAAAACACCTTGTTTCTCAATATACGCTCTTCAGCGATCTTGCATACTTGTGCTCTCGCTCCACGTCATTATTAACCGTCAAAGTTCAATTCCAATTCTCAAGAACGCAAGTACAGATGATGCATAAAATTACCTGGATGTGTCCTTTATATTGAGGATACATCGAGTGCAGACTTGCGCTATGAAATCGGTTTATGCCCCAGAAGTCATTGCAGCAAAACGAAGCGAAGGAAGGAAGTGCTACGCACACCTGTTTTTAACGCCGTCGAGCGCACGAGAGTGAGAAGCTGGTTAAAGTAAACGTTTGTTTTTAAACATTTAAAGTATTAAATACATAAAAAAATGCTAATTTGATATTGAAATGTATGTTTTATTGGCATAGAACAACTAATCTTAATTGAGTTTCTTATTTTAGATTATATTATTTTTTTACCTGGTACCTGAAATATTTACGTATTTGCCATTAAAAAAATAAAAATAATGTATGTAATAATGCAGATAATGGTATGTTTGTCACTTTATGAATGTTGCGATGTTGAATCTGGGGAGGTCAGGTTACCAACAGGAAGATCGCAAAGATCTCAATTCTCACAAATGCGTTCTGTGTTCTCGCGACCTTGTGAGTTTGTTCTTCCAAGGTCGCCTGGCAAGACCGATCTCCACGAGAACGCAAGTCTGTTCTTTGCGTTCTTGGAATTGAGAAACAGCCCTAGATCCTCTACTATTCCCTGTGGAAACCGGAAGTGTGACCTCTGACCTATTTCTGAATTATCTGACTTTCTGCGTTTTGCATTTTAGAATACTGAATTTGGTCGTCTACATTTTATTATTTATCTTGCAAAACTGAATTGTAAATATCTTTACAAATACGGCAATATTCAGTTTTATTAACTTCTTACACTCTGAGGCTATTTTGGGGATTTCCGCCTGGATTTGGCCTACCCAATTTCAAAAGCTTATCATACCCACAAGCAGAGGTGCACATACAAAAGTTTGGTATCATTTTACAGGAAACCCTTTGAAATTACATAAAACACTGTTAAAAGTGCTCAACATGGTTGTATGTGTTGTCAGTCCTCTAATAAACACAAAAATAAATAGGCGCTTTTTGATGTTTTTTTTCTAAAGTCTGTATTTAAAAGTGTGTAACTCTGGCCCTGAGTGGTAACGAAGCCTGCAGACAGTTTTGTTTGATTCCAGCAATTGCCAGCTTACAGAGGAAAAAGGAATTTTTTCTCTATCATAATAAATGCAAAAGTTATTTTACTCCAACTGATGGGAGGAATAATACGCTTATGGTGTACAATTTCTGCCAAAAAATATTTGAAGTGCTACCATAACCACATACAGTGGAATAAATGCAATTTCTTTATATCATTTTGCAGAAAACCCTTTGAAGTTACATAAAAAGCTGCTGTTTGTGACAAATATTGTTATTTATGTTGTTTTTCATATGATAAAACACCAAATTTTCCTTTTTATGTTGTAAATACTGTCTTTGATAGTGTATAACTCTGGTTCTGTGTGCTCTAGCAGACTGCAGACAGTTCTGGTTGTTACCAGCAGCAGACAGTAAACACCCAAAAAAAGAATGAACTCTTTATCATGTCGCATTCAAAAGATATTCTTATTTTACTGAAGGGTGCGAAAATACATTTTTCATATAAATATTAATTTTTTGTTTTGCACATATAATAAATAGCAAGGGATTATATATGCACACAACCAAAGAAAATGCTGTGAATGGACTCATTGTTTAGAGTAGGACCTAAGATAAAAGATGGTGTATCATTTGTGGCTATATGTGCTATCTGAGGCAGTTCACACTCAAGTTTCACATATGTTTATAAAACACAATTTTTAACCTTATTATTCATTCGAGGATTGTTGGATATGTGTTAATAATAGAGCAAAAATAACGCTGTAGCCTTATTCCTGAGAGTGAGAGCTTTCATTTGATATAAGACTTGCCCATGTTTGTCATACTTGAAAAATATGAAATATGTGAATATTAAATCATATAATAAATTGTCGGGGGGGTGATAGTGTAAATTAAGTGTAAATAACTTTCTTACAGTAAAACATATCTCAAAGTGATGCATATCTGCAGAAAGTAGAGACTCTAAGCTTTCAAACAGTATCTCATATGTGGTACTGGGTCCATGACAGACCATTAAAAATTAAAGGAATATTTTATATTAAGTCAAAATAAGATAATTCTGGACCCGGTACAGGGTCCACAGAGTTAAAGAAGTTAAATAACAGTTGTCTGTTATTCAAGTTTATGCATTTCAAATTCAAAACGTTTTGGCAGAATTCTAGCTCCATAGATGGAAGTGTGACTTTGGATGGTGATTTCAATGGAGAGTGAGATCATGATTTCGGTGCTAGTAGGCTAAAGTTTTTTAAAATCAGATACCCTGCCTTTAAGTGTGAAACTTGCATTTTATAGTCTGGAGCTTTATTTATAGAACCTACACTTTTAGTCAGGTTTACTTATTCTCCCTTATGAAAAATAAACATCCAGTAAAGCTGATTGATTGCCTACAAATACATGGCTATATACAAATACTGTAGCAAAACGGTTTCTTTTCTATCATCCTGGTAGGTTGTTATTTTCTATTTTTTAACATATTACTTACGTTTTAAGATTATGAATTCTACAGTTTACTTTTTCCCCTAAAATAAAAGAATATGAAGAAATTATTTAAAATTATTCTTTCTTGAATGTGCAAATGAAAAGTGCAGTTGAAGTTTTAAGGCTTTATTTTCATCTGTATACTGTAGCTGTACAATGACTTTGTTTTTTTACAACATTACATTCAACTGTGATTATCATTAAAATACTAATAATAAAGTAGAAAGTTATACAATATATGGTGTCTGTGCAGTGAAAGTGTGACATGCTTGCATATAGGCCTATAGCAGAAGTCAGAAGACGTAATTGTTAGAAAAATGAACAAAGCATTTACTGAATAATCTGAACACTTTCTTTCTCAGTGTGTTCCTATCCAAGGCAAGTTAATGGACAATAAATGACATTATGGTCCCATGACATTAAGACTTTGAAACCAATTCTTAAAATCACATAGCACACAACATAAAATAAACGAGTTTGACACATAACAAAAGAGTTTATAAAAGAGATTATATAAAAATTATAAATGTGTCAATAAAAAATTAAAAACAACACTACTGTATATAGTAACTAGTGATGCAACAATACACTTAGTTCACAGTTCAATACAATTTTCGGTTCTTGTCCACGGTTTTCTGTTCGGTTTCGGTTCTGATGCCTTGGCCTATTAAAGTGTTTTTTTAATTATTCTATGCTTAGGAAACAGGAACAGTGAGATGTTAAGAAGCAAAAATACTGGTTTTAATTGCAGTTCTCTTTATTTTATGTAAATGCAAAATCATCTTAAACATTTCTAGTGTATTGATACAATTATATAAGATATAATTAAATAAAGACATATAAAAATGATATCCTATTCAAACTGGGGAACATGTGAATTCATTACATTACATAAATTGGCCATTTTATATACCTATACTTAGTAAATTAAACTTTACATTGTAAATGAAGGCTATACCTTACTGCACTACTGTTAAATCCAACATCATGCTGTCTGTGTAGAAACCAAAAATGCGTTCCTCAATCAAGATTACTGGTGGGATTTATTTTAGCATCAGGCGCATTCTCTTCTTGAGTTGAACTTTTTGAGGACGGAAGACGTGTTTGAGGCAAATAATGCGCGTTTGCATCAATAACAAGCCCAATTTGCGTCATTCACATTGCCCCACGCGAATTTGCATCTTTACATTGATGTTGTATGTAATCTACACGCGCAAGTAATGTATCCACACCTCAGATTTAAAAGACAGTCGTTCTGCTGCTTTTTGTTGACGTATTTCTGTTGGGTTTGTGCGCACGCGAATGAAATCTGACACCAGCATTGCAAGCAGAGTTCAAGCAGAGTAAACGCAGGTAGCACACAGTGACTGCATATCAACTCGCTGTGTCGTATAGACGGTTTCATCGCACGCACGTGATTCACGTCTGGATCCGAACTTTACTTCCGTTTTTTTTTTTTTTTAATGGTCTGACTAGTTGCAAAACTGATCTCTTGAACAGATGCCTCGTCTAAAATAACAAATGTTTTGGTTTCCTAGGTAATCAATGTGTTTTTTTTGCTTGTTATATAAATAAACTACGTTTAAAGTACTTTGTAGTTATTTATTATTAGCGGAGTTTACCGGTAGTTACGTGCGGACCGCGACAGCCGCTTGTTTATCTTGTTATTGCTGAAACCGTCTATATAACCGCACATTAACAAAAGTGCATGGAATATAGAACTGACAGATTTGGATGGACAAACAAAAAAAAACGCAATTCACATGCCCGTATTGCACCGTGGGGTCGAACCGAATGATTCAATAATGTATTGAGAATTGTGGCATCCCTAATAGTTACAGTATGTTTGCTGTCCTCCAAAAATTACGACCTAATAGTTTGTTTATGCATGCACCATAATACAACAGATAGGGACGTAGTGCCCTCTAGCGGACAAAGCTTTTACGACCTGTGGTTACGTTTTAAGGTTCTTTGCCTTATACATCAGATTAAATGCATTTTATTTTCTACATTTGTAAATGTAGAAATGGTTTCATAAACAATTATGGTTTTAAATATATGTTGGAGCATCTAAACCCACCCTTTACCTAAACCCAACCAGTTTGTTTATCACATTGTTGCCTTCACCTTAATTCATATAAGTTTAGTTACAGCCTAAAAGTGGCCCTGGAAGCCCAAAAGCAGCACACCACCACACACCCCTACCTCTGTTAGATGCTCTTCTCCTCAGTCTATTATACACATTCCGGATTTCCATGGTCTGTTCACCATTGCTGTAGTGAAAAAAATGCTTCCCTGCCAATGACGAGTAATTCTGGCTTTCCGCAATACCGCTATTATCCACCAGGTGGTGCTCTTCTGCAACTTATACAACTCAGAAGTATTGCCCTAGGACAAACAGCTGTATGTCCATGTATTTTTTTATGGACCGCTCTGAATTGGATCTCTATCAAAAGTCCTTTACAAAAATGCAATTATCTCAGCTTTTTGCTCAACATTTTGTGTTTTTCAAGAAACCTACCCCTATTTGAGAAGTGATTACAAGAAAAGTAATGAAGGTAGGATGAAACGTCTTTTTTGTTTTAAAGCAGAGGGTCTATTTTTCATTTGATATATTGTACGTTTTCTGGAAGATATTAAACTTTTGTGAAAATCATTAAAAAATGCTGGCACTAGAAACAGCATTTTTCTGTTTTTTTCTGGGAGGGAAAGTTAAAGGATCTGTCCAGTATGAACTCTCTGATGGGATTTTAAGTTAGACGAAGAAGCAAACATCTTGTCACACTGAGAGCATTTGTAAGGTTTATCACCTGTATGAATTCTCATGTGACTTAGTAATGAAGACTTTAGACTAAAACTCTTCCCACAGACACTACAGTGATAAGGTTTCTCTCCAGTATGAAGTCTTTGATGGACTTTTACATGAGCTGACTGAGCAAACCTCTTGTCACACTGAGAGCATTTGTAAGGTTTTTCACCTGTATGAACTCTCTGGTGCTTTAGTAAGGTAGACTTTAGACTAAAACTCTTCCCACAGAGACTACAGTGATAAGGTTTCTCTCCAGTGTGAACTCTCTGATGAGCTTTGAAGTGACCTGAACGAGCAAACGTCTTGTCACACTGAGAGCATTTGTAAGGTTTATCACCTGTATGAATTCTCATGTGACTTAGTAATGAAGACCCTTGACTAAAACTCTTCTCAGAGACACTACAGTGATAAGGTTTCTCTCCAGTATGAACTCTTTGATGGACTTTTACATGAGCTGACTGAGCAAACCTCTTGTCACACTGAGAGCATTTGTAAGGTTTTTCACCTGTATGAACTCTCTGGTGCTTTAGTAAGGTAGACTTTAGACTAAAACTCTTCCCACAGAGACTACAGTGATAAGGTTTCTCTCCAGTGTGAACTCTCTGATGAGCTTTGAAGCGACCTGAATAAGCAAACCTCTTGTCACACTGAGAGCATTTGAAAGGTTTTTCACCTGTATGAACTCTCATGTGAATTAGTAATGAAGCCCGTTGACTAAAACTCTTCTCACAGACACTACACTGATGAGGTTTCTCTCCAGTATGAACTCTTTGATGAACTCTGAATTGAGGTAAATTAAAGAAACTCTTCCCACAGACACTACAGTGATAAGGTTTCTCTCCAGTATGAACTCTTTGATGAACTCTGAATTGAGATAAATTAAAGAAACTCTTCCCACAGACACTACAGTGATAAGGTTTCTCTCCAGTATGAATTCTTTGATGAACTCTGAAATGAGATGAATTAGAAAAGCGCTTCCAACATTGAGTGCAGACGTAAGGTTTCTCTCCAGTGTGAACTTTCTGATGGGCATTTAAAGAACCTGACTGAGCAAACGTCTTGTCACACTGAGAGCATTTGTAAGGTTTTTCACCTGTATGAACTCTCTGGTGCTTTAGTAAGGTAGACTTTAGACTAAAACTCTTCCCACAGACACTACATTGATAAGGTTTCTCTCCAGTGTGAACTCTCTTATGAACTTTTAAATTACTTGAACAAGCAAACGCCATGTCACACTGAGTGCATTTGAAAGGTTTTTCTCCTGTATGAAGTCTTTGATGAGATTTAAGATTTGGTTTGGTTTTGAAGTATTTTCCACATTCAGTGCAGTAGAAAGGCTTTTCATCACTGTGGATCCTCATGTGAACATTTAGATCAGAGGAAGAGACACAAATCCTTCCACACTGCTCACAGTGAAACTGCTTCTTCTTCTTCTTCTTCTTCTCTCTGTGGTCTTCTGAATGAAGTTTCTTCTCTTGTAAGGTAGTTAAGCTGATCTCAGATCTGGTGAAGAGTTTCTGTTCTGTGTGTTTTTTCTCATGTCTCTCTAAAAGTCTCTGTGAGCTGAATGTCTTTCCATAGGAAAGAGTTTGTGCTGTCAGTCGTTCTTTTGATGTTGAGGACGTTATTTCTTTATCCAAACATGAATCACTCTTCACATCTGAAAGAAACAAGAAACAATTAAATTGTGAATGAAGAAGTGAGATCCTGTTTTTTTCTAGATTCATACATATAGACAGAAGACAGGTGTCAGTCCTGTTATTACAGCTGGGTCATTGCACATCAAAAAAAAAAAGTGTAATTCCAAACAGTAAAACTAACTTGTAATGGAAAGTACCTGGTACTCAAAATGTGTGAATTTACTTCATTTTAAAGTTAAATTAACACGATTAGTTGTGGATGTTCCAGTTCCCAGCATGCTTTGCATGAGCACACAATACGACAGCATTTTTTTTAAATTAAATTATATTTTATGTGTTTTTTAGTAAAGAAAAAGACTTAGTAGTGTTAAACATTTATTTTTGGGCTTAACATTGTTCAGAAGTGTGGTGCCTGTGCTTGGCTGTAAGTCAACAATGTGTTGCTTTATCATGTAAAGAATAACTATGTGAAAGTTAGCCCTGAGCTCAATCTCAACACACTTTCACTGGTATTACATATAGACGAGTCACATGATTTGTTTCTGTGATTTGCGAACAAAAACTAAATGGTAGTTGGTTTACTTTAATATTTTGAGTACTCTGAACTTGTCGGGTTTTACAGTGTACTGTTAAGTTGTAAAATTTAAGTATTTGAGTACAGGAAACGTATAAAAAACAAGGCAATTAGTTGCCACAAAATATTTAAGTACTACAGCACTAATTTGTATCAGACTTAAACTAAGTTACGATAAATACATTTTTTTATTTGAATTGAAATTGTCTGAACTCAAAACTTTTAAGTTTGCCAACTTAAGAAAATAGCGGCAATCAGTTGCCTATAATTTTTTGAGTTAGAAGAACTTATCCGAGTTTACAGTGTATATTTTATTAAAATAATAACAATATAACTAGTGATCAATGAAAAAATATATAGAGCTGTTTTCCCAGACAGGGATTAGCTTAAATCAGGACTAGGCCTTAGTTTAATTAAGAAATATAACTATTTTTAACAAACATGCCTTACTAAAAACATTACTGGTGTGCATTTTAAGGCCAAACAAAGGTTGTTCAAACTGAAAACAACTTGCACTGACATATCTTAAAATACATAAGTGCAAGTTGTTTTCAGATGTACAGCTCTTATATTTATTTTAGTCTAGGACTAGTCTAATCCCCGCTGGGAAACCGCCCATTAATGTAAAGCATGATTATTTGTGAGTAATCCACATTTTTGTAAAAGTCGTCAAACGGAGCAATAACGACAAAATTACTTTCATAATCCTTGTTGCATTATATGATGACACTTCTAAGAATAAGATGAAGTATTTTTTAAAGGGATAGTTCACCCCAAAATTATCACTTTTCCCTGTGTCGTTCTAAACTCCCAAGTGCTCAGATTGTCTTCAGTAGAGATCGATCGTTAATGATTTTTTTTACTGATACCGACTATTTGGATGCTTATGTGTCCGATAACAGATATGCTGAGCCAATTTTATTTACTCTTATACTACTGTTTTGACACAATAACAACAACACTAGTCAACTGTACAAACCCTTATAATAACAACAATCACAATGTAATAAACAGAGACCGACCGATTTATCAGTTTTCCGATTTTATCGCTGATATGAGCATGTCGCAGATATATCTGTATCGGCGTATACGACACAGAAATGTTTTTGAATGATGTAAGTACTTGTTTGTCCATCAGAGCGCCCTCCACTGTTTTGGTACTGGTGACCCCCCTAACGAAAATTAACCATGGTTTTACTACAGTTAAAACCAGGGTGCGATTTGCCGGGGGATGCGTGGGATTTCCCCCTTTCTGGTCAATGTATCCCTGCCTCTGCTTATTTTTATCCCTGGTGGGGATACATTTATCCCCCCCCTCAAAGTGATCAGTGCTACTACACTAGTGGCGAGACGGATCACAAAACTTATCACGGATCAGTGGTTTGATTAAAGTCAATTTACTTTAAAAAGGCCTACTTCAGCCTCTCTGTGTTCACCACTCTGCAGACTTGCTCAATGTCCCACCCATGGCGCTATCTGATTGGTTACACACCCGGTTACACCTCACGAGTAATAGCCTATCAACACTTGCCAGATGGTTGTTGAGCTGTGTGTCAAACGAAGGAAGGCAGCATATTCAGCAGAATATTATTCAGCATATTAAAGTGCCCGTATTATGAAAAACTCACTTTTTCTGGGTTTTGGGGTGTTATTTTGTGTCTCTGATGCTCCCACACGCATACAAACTTGGAAAAAATCCATCCATGCTGTTTTGAGTGAGATACAGGTTTCTGAATGTCCTCTGCCTTGAGTCTCAGATTGCGGGAGTTCAAACTCAGCTCCGTTGTGACGTAACAAAAAGTTTCGTCACATTCAGTTTGAATTTTCCCGCCCACCACCCCACTCGCAGGTCTCCACCCACCAGGTAGCTAGAGAGCATAGAGCAGTCACTTGAATGAGACCCTCTGTGCTGTTATCATGTCTCACGGAAATAACAGCGCTATTTGGATATTATGGATTATACTCCCACCTACTTTTAAAAACAAAGTTTTAACGCGTGGTTATTGGAACCCGGAGTAATCTTATATACAGTGTGTTACGACGCAAACAGTCCTCAGATTGTAGGCGATAAGACCTTCATGCGAAATCTGATGTAAACAACAGACTATGTATCTATATTTCACGGATTATAAGCATTTGTGGACAAAAGGGTAATTGGATGTATTTTATTGGACTTTCATGGATCATTCACACATCTGAAACAGACTGGATTCGATTCGCGATCTTTGTATATCAACAAAAAAAGGTAAGAAGTCACGTTATATTTTGCATGTTGTCATCTTCTGTCACAAAATACTACATTTATGATGCTAGAGCTAAAAGCTTTTTGCCAAATTAACCGAGACCGTACGCCCCGGCTTTTCTGACGAGGTGAGCCTCTAATAACTTTACGGTCCGCATAGATATATACACGGTCCGGACCTCCCGCTAGCTTCTAGCAATTAGCATGCGGTCCACAAGCAGTATACATCCCCCGCCAGGTCTTAATTTCTGTAATTTGCGAAAATAATGCGTTTGAAAATGTTTATAACGGGAATATGTTAGTATTGTTCAGGGAAAACGAGTGTATTGTTCAGACTGCTACATCACAATTTACGCTGGAATCTTTGTGTGTCATGATGAGTTTGACACACCGAGACCGGGCCTTACAGCCCCGGCTTTTCTGACGATGCTAACCCCCGAGCCTCTTACAACTTTACGGTCCGGACCTCCTGCTAGCTTCTAGCAATTAGCACGCGGTCCACAAGCAATATACATCCCCCGCCGGATCTTAATTTCTGTAATTTGCGAAAATAATGCGTTTGAAAATGTTTTATAATGGGAATATGTTAGCATTGTCCATGCAGGGAAAACGAGTTTATTGTTGTGACTGCTAACGTAACATCACAATTTACTCAGGAATCATTGTGTGTCATGAGTTTCTTCTCCTGTAGTGTACTTATTAGTGATACTTTTCTGTATGATTTGTCTGTTGGCAACATAAACCGTTAATAATAATAATAATAATATATAAAATAATAACACAGTATGGTCTCTACTGCTCACGAGACCACTGAGCATGCGCACGGGCACATGACGTTAGTAGTGGGGCGTGATCAAAGGAGCAGTAGCTCATAAATATGTAAGACTAGCTCAAAACGGCACAATCTGAAATGCCCTGAAACAGAGGCTACTAGAGATGGGTAACAATCTTTTCCTACAAGCTATTTCGAGCAAACAACTTTTGAAACATGCTTCATGGAACTCATAACACCTATATAACTTGTGGAAAAGCAGTCATAAGATGGGCACTTTAATAAAGCGGTGATAAACATCAAAATCTGATTATCTGTTTATGATGACAAGCAGAGATAGTTTCCCAGTCACACCACTGAGAATGACCGAAGTTACACATATATAAACGCCAATGAGGCGTTTAGCGAGGCGCGGGCGCGTCCAGTTAATGCATCTGTCTTTTCTATCATTTCACTGTAGCTCAGCATCGTGGTGTAAAGTTAACGTTATTACTTTAAAAGCAGCAGTAAAACTGTTTCTACTGTAATGGTTTAACTTTGCAATCAATCCATTGTTCATATTAATGTTTAAGTTGACACGTTGTGCCATATAGTTTTGCAATTCAAGATCTAATTTGTGCATGTTTTTTCGTAGTGCATGATCACAGTTCATATGTGTGGGGAAAGACAAGCTATTAGAGTAAAATATTGCGTTAGGCTGCTTCATGAGTTAATAAGAAAACATTTTTTACAATTCCTGCAAATGCAGTGATGAAGTTCATGTTCTCATGATTTATTTTTATGAATTAAAATGTTTTGAAAATGTGCTGTGGACAGAGACGCATTCATTTTTTCTCTTTCGCGGAGGTTATGTTTTGAAAGACGATGTCCTGTAGCTCAGGCACGGCCCCACTTCTCAACAGGCCCACCTAAAACTTTTTTCCAAAAAAACCCCAAACTTTTACTATATTCTAATTTTGTCAAGAATTATTAAAAAAAAATCGTCAATAAGCTCATAATTTTTGCTAAAAAAGTCTAAACGTTTAGTTTTAAAACCATTTTAAAAAGCTGGTAATATTTTGATGTTTCTGCGCAATTTCAGCAGTCAGTGAGGTTCGGGTTTGTTCCGATCAGAGCTGGTGAGCGGAGAGCGCATTTCTGAATATTAGAAATATTTTAATTAGAAATATAATATAGATTAATATTATAATACATTTTTTTTAGGTCGTACAATGATAACCAAATTTCTCTCTCATATTGCTCCTCATATCCACTGAAAACGGTCCAAAAAATTTAACCAAAAGTCAAACTATTATGGACGGAAGTTAAAACTGGTGGGTACAAAATAGGTGTGTTCGACATCGGCTGTGGCTGGATGTAACCGATCGGCGAGATTAGCCGCGTGCAGGCGGGGAGGAGCTGAAAACGGAGACGTGAAGTCGGACGCGCTGTGGTTCCCGTAGTTTGCTGCATTTACATCAGGCATGGCTGATCACGTGCCGTTTGCTTGCTTAATCGCATTAAACATGATTTGTAAGATGTAAACTACATAAAAAGTGAATTATACTGTTTTGAATGTCCGTGTATGAGCATGAGTGGAACTGAAGAGGCTTACAGCATCTGTTTTTACAAGAATAAAGTTTAACAGAAGCATAAATTATTTAAATACCAATGTAGTGGGGTCTACGTTTTTGTATCCATTTTATTTTGATGAAGATGACACAATATAACATCGCGACTACATGAAAAGAGCTTTAACTGTTATAAAAATACAGATTTGTGAGCATTTGTGGAACTGAGGGCGTGAAAATACACACGAAACACACGTGATTGTTGTCATGTGGTGAATCCGACCAATCTTGAAACAGCTGTGTCGTCATTACAGCCCGTGCAGCTCCTCTTCGGGAACTGCGCTGGCTAACTCAGGCGGCTGATCTCGAACCGCTCTCGCGGTACTTAAAAACCATATGACACAGTCACGTGCCTGCAGCGCCAGCTTAAGTCGGACAGAAATACTAACCAGAATGCACTGCTTCAAGTCAGCCGCCGATCGGTCTGCGCAGCGCCGCATGAAGTCGAACACACCTAATGACTCATGACTCAATTAAGGCAGCGGCAGTCACGCGGTCTCTTCACAACATTTTTACACCTGGTTATTAAGACACCTTTGGTCAATTGGATTAAAAGTGGACGAGAGAGAGAGAGACATTTATGAAGGTAATTTAGCGCCTAAAAGATTTGCATGCGCAGGATAAAATTTGTAAGAATGTAATTAACATTGCAAGCGTAAAATACATTTGCATGTGCAAAAACAGTTTTGTAAAGGTGTAAATCAAGTTGCAAGCGTAAGAAAACAAGTTTTGCAAGTTGCAACATACTACTGTTAATCGTAAGTGTAATTCATGTCTTGTAAAACTGAAACTTCATATTTACGCAAATAAGTATGAACTGTATGCATCTGACCTCAGTTTTTCCGCGCTTACACTTTTGGCACGGTTTTTGCGCTGAAATACTGCCAAAAGCATTGCAAGTCTGCAAACAGTGGTGTGCAATGAAAAACATACATTCATGAACGGCAAATATGAATTTATCGCGCAGAATCTGTCTCTGTGTGTAAAATAAGCCAGTTGTAAATGACTTGTTGCATACAAAGGGAAAACTATTTCCTGAAATAACCCGACATCTACTGGTCCCTCTGCGCTTGCAGTTTTGTCACGATTCTCTCACTGATTTGAGTTTGTAAGCGCAGGTGGGAAGGCGGGGCTATGAAATGAGGCTCCTGATGACTCATTGTTTTCTCTATTCTGATTGGTTCAATCCCAGGGGTTCTTTTAGTATTGTCCAAGAGGCTGCAGGAATACTACTATAATGACTTAATACATAAACCAGGGGTCAGGCCCGCAGGATTATTTTGGAAGTCCGTTTTTTTATCAGACTATTTTTATTTTACAATAACAGTTTACAAATATGGCTCCTATAATTCCTTCATTCGTTTTTTTTTTATTTAAACCAAAAAGAAAATAAAGAAAAACGACTTGTTTTTGTATTATTTATTTTCTGAACTAAAATGAAAAAAAACAAATAGGCCTAACAACTCGTTTTCCGATTTTCTGATTGTGCGCTCAGATCAAAAATAGAAAAAATTAATGAAACGGGTTAAGACTAATTTTTATTTAACACCTTAGCAGACATATACCAATTAAATAATTTTAAACAGATCAGGTATTGTGGTAACAGATTACAGCCGTTTTAATGAATAGCAACCATGCGCCAGTTTTATTCTATTACTTTTATTCTGAAACGCCCAAAAGGATTCATGCGGCGCATGATGAAATTTTAAAGTATAAAGACGGTAGCGGAACTCTGGGGTACCTATACTTTGGACGGAGCGGGTGGTCTGACTGACAATAGCCCTCCTGTGACAGCGTATCCACACTTCATTCTGACCACCTGTACAGAGCTGTTTGGTACTGAAACCATTGTCAGCCAACAACATTATTTTTGTGCAATTATGTTTGAAATAGTTTGGCAGAAAATAGCTTACTTCATTTGTAAGTAGGGCAATATGGTTTCCGTTTATGTTGGTTAGATATTTGAGTGATAGGCTTTGTCCTATTTAATTTATATTATTTATATTTCATTATTTTTTCTGTGACATTTTTTCTCTGCTGACAGTACAATGTTAAAATAATATTTATATTGACACGAACACAATTTTTGTATAGCATTTATAATGGTTATAGGCTACTTAATCTCTCTCTTTCAGTTAGAGACATTTGAATTTGAGATTCTGGAAACGAGATTTAGGTTTTGCGGACCCGTCAGG
Organism: Paramisgurnus dabryanus; assembly: GCF_030506205.2. Classification (NCBI taxonomy): domain Eukaryota; kingdom Metazoa; phylum Chordata; class Actinopteri; order Cypriniformes; family Cobitidae; genus Paramisgurnus; species Paramisgurnus dabryanus. The sequence continues at coordinate 6,260,915 of NC_133344.1, read as the reverse complement.
TCGGGAAATAAAGCGTGTGAACACAGAGTGTATTTTAAGCGTTGCTGAATAGAAACTTGTGGGAGCTGGACAAAAAAAACAGTCCCGCGCAGACCTCCTTAAACCTTAGGTGTGTATGTGTGTGTGCCGAATAAATGATAATTAAAAATGGAATAAAGTTCAAAAGCAGGACTGTAAGAGACTTTTATGGGAGCATAAATGCCTGTAAAATGTTACCACTATTACTTGATCTGCTTAAAATGATTTCATTGATATATGCCTATAAAGGTGTTAAGTTCAGGAATAAATAATGGAAAAACAAGTTGTTGGTTTTTTTTGTTTTTTTTTTTTTAATTTGAAAAAACGTTTGAACGAATGATACACGGACCCATCATATTCCATGATTATAGGCCTATTGCGGGTGCAAAAAGACAAAGAAACAGCAGAACAACCATGTTTTAAGCAATTTTAAATGCCGTCTTTCGTCTTTTAAATATGAAATAAAAACAAAATAAAATAAAAAATTAACAAAAATTCAGCTGGCCCGCCATCTACTGGCTAAAAAAAATATTGGCCCGCTGCCAAAGTTACTTGCCGACCCCTGACATAAACCTTTGAGCTGGCTGACATGTGTTGATTCTGAATTTAAAGATGGAGTTTTGTAATATTTAATATATAATAATGTAATACATATAAATAAGAATATATATATAATATATAAAAAGTCAATTTTAGTTATGTAGCGTTTTTAACAATTTTTCATCATACCAAAGCAGCTTCAAATAAAATAGAAACAAAGAAAACAGAGAAAGAACATCAAAGCATGGCAGTTTTTAATTATATAGACTAGGATGGAGTATTTGGTGCTACATTGAGTGATTTTATAATGAGGAAATTTTATAAATAGTAGGTTACTCCATTCCTTGCCATATTATTATGGTCTATGATGGAGTACATGGATGTATTCATAATTGTTTGTAGAACAGTGTAGCTTATAATTCCAATTCAAAACTATATTCTATAGACCTTTTGCGAGTCGACGTCACAGTTACGTCACGCGCGCATGTGGTGGCAGAAAAACAGTGGAAATGAATGAGACACGAGTGAAACGAATAACTCACTAGAAAATGTTTTGTTGTGCTGTTGAGTGTCAGACTAGGAATGCCAAAATAGATGACCTTCATTTTTATAGAATACCATCGTCGAAGACACCATTTGAAGATAAACGTAGGTGTTTGCACTCTAAAAAATGCTGGGTTGTTTTTAACCCAGGGCTGGGTCACTATTGGACAGAACACACTGCCGGGTTAAAATGACCCAACTGCTGGGTTGTTTTAACCCAATTGCTGGGGTAATGTGAATCATCCATGTTGAAACAACCCAGCAGTTGGGTTAAAATAACCCAGCAGTTGGGTCATTTTAACCCGGCAGTGTGTTCTGTCCAATAGTGACCCAGCCCTGGGTTAAAAACAACCCAGCATTTTTTAGAGTGTGTGGTTGCAATAAAAGCCCTCGACCGGACAGACTGGAGTGATGAAATCATCTGAAAATCTTTTAATAATTTGAATAGAAAATAATTAGAGAAGATATCCGGTGTTCTGTCGAAGTCTGTTCCCTCTATGTGTTTCTTATAGCGTTTTTATGTTTATAATTTATTTAGAAAGATTAAAGATTTTAATTAGTTCATGATATCAATAATATTACCATGTATTAAAGTTTAAGTATTTTTTTTTTCGTTTTCTATTACATCTTTTTACCTTATATCTTAGCCTATGTCTTCTTCCTGTTTGTTCTAAATTTTGATGTTTACTAAAAATATATAAACATAGCACACACACACACACACACACACACACACACACACACACACGATGTAAAGTGTTAATAATATTTAAACAGGCCTATACAAATTAATTTGTATGTAAACATAATAGTTTTAGATCAAACACGTAGGCTAAAAATATAAGGAAGAAATTGAAAACAGGAAATGATAAAATATTTAATAAATTATATTATACAGAATACATAATAGTATTGCTCTTATAAGTACTTCAGCGATTCATACTGTAAAAATAATTGATTTACCAAAAAACAATACATATACATTACATACATGCACACAATTAGTAGCCAAGCCATTTAAACTTTTCATTTATTTAAAAAATAAACGTAACTTGGTGAAAACGTTATAAGAAACATTACACTTAAGAGAAATATAGGGGAAACAGACTTCTACAGAACATAGGATCCTTAAAAATCACAGTTTAGTGCTAAAACACTTCACACAGCTGAGAAGCATTCACTTTCTGCCACCAGTTGGGCTCCGCCCACAAAAAACGTAATCTCTGTTTGCAAACACGCAAAAGGTCTATTTAACGTATTTACTAAACAAGTTACTGTAAGATAGGCCTACTATCACAGAAGTAACAAAATTATGTTTATGAATGAAGCCATATTAATGAGAGCAGTTTTACTGTACCGTATAAACAAAAGTTTTAAGTAAAAACTAGCAGCAGTCTTCTAGTAAGCAAGACTACAGGCAGGCTACGGTCAAGTGGTTGAGAAAAGTCCTGGCGTTATATTGAACCAATCAGAAAAGAGAAAACAATGAGTCATCAGGAGCCTCATTTCATAGCCCCGCCTTCCCACCTGCGCTTACAAACTCAAATCAGTGAGAGAATCGTGACAAAACTGCAAGCGCAGACGGACCAGTAGATGTCGGGTTATTTCAGGAAATAGTTTTCCCTTCGTATGCAACAAGTCATATACAACTGGCTTATTTTACACACAGAGACAGATTCTGCGCGATTAATTCATATTTGCCGTTCATGAACGTATGTTTTTCATTGCACACCACTGTTTGCAGACTTGCAATGCTTTTGGCAGTATTTCAGCGCAAAAACCGTGCCAAAAGTGTAAGCGTGGAAAAACTGAGGTCAGATGCATACAGTTCATACTTATTTGCGTAAATATGAAGTTTCAGTTTTACAAGACATGAATTACACTTACGATTAACAGTAGTATGTTGCAAAACTTGTTTTCTTACGCATGCAACTTGTTTTACACCTTTACAAAACTGTTTTTGCACATGCAAATTTATTTTACGCTTGCAATGTTAATTACATTCTTACAAATTTTATCCTGCGCATGCAAATCTTTTAGGCGCTAAATTACCTTCATAGACATTCCCGTTTACACTTTGTGTTTTTAATTCGCCTCTTTTGTCCACTTGCGAGTTGTTGAAAAGAAAGCTGCTTGTGTTGTTACTGAACATTCTCATTTCAGAGCAATTGATTAAATAAGTCCACGCAACTTTAAACCATCGCTATATAAAAGAGGCGGAGAGCAGATGCTTTAGTTTTGTAAAAGTCTAAAGTCCATTTTCTTAAAGGTAAGTTGCTTATTAATTTGTGAAGTACATAACTTACTGTAAAGCTAATAAACTTAATAAGTTTCCCTTTTCATTACAAGTTCTATATAACGTTATTCTCTTCAAACCTGCCAATGATTCAAGTTGTATGTTTTTTTTTTTGTGTTATGTCCACAGAGCAAAATAATGTTTATCTGGTTAATGTTAATGTAACTTGGGGTACATCTTCTTAAAAGCTGAATGTGGTGGCTGTGCTTCAGCCTTCAACCCGGTAAGTGAACAGCAAGATGAACACGAGTTTAAAAGGCTATTAATAAGGGCTGCACGATTTGGGTAATTTTTCCCATTGCGGTTATTGATGCTAACATTGCGATGTGCGATTGCGATTATAATAAATGGTATCATGAGTCAACTTGATGGGTTTTAAGGAAAATCCACACACAGTTTAGGGATAATGCTAAAATTGTGTATTTGTAAAACTAGAAATGTTTTAGTATTGCCACGTGATGTAGCAACTGCTCAGTGTCAGTAATCCTAAATCCAAAATACAGCCATACAACAGACGTAGAGTTTTTTTTTCAGCTACCAGATCACTGTCAATCTCCTCTGCATCCATCTTCGCTTTGGTATTTCCACCCTGCGCACACACAAGTGACAACGCACGCCACACACGCATGCCACACGTGCACTGCCTTTTTTGTTAGTTTTTCTTTCTTTTTTAAACAGCAAGAAAAATCATCAAACTGTTATCAGAAGGTTTGTGTTAACAAGGCCACACATTTATTTATTTAATATAATTGCAACATTTTGCTGTCATATAATCGCACAGGCTGACATCGCGATTGCGATGCGATTAATTGTGCAGCACTATTAATAAGCATACAAAAAAATGAATTCAGCATTTTTATTTCCCACACAAGCATTCATTCATGGCTGTTTAATTCATGAAAAGCTACGTTGTTACTGAGACAGGATTTGATGAATCAATTTACGTGACTCTGTGAGTTTGTCGCGATGCGATTAATTGTGCAGCACTATTAATAAGCATACAAAAAAATGAATTCAGCATTTTTATTTCCCACACAAGCATTCATTCATGGCTGTTTAATTCATGAAAAGCTACGTTGTTACTGAGACAGGATTTGATGAATCAATTTACGTGACTCTGTGAGTTTGTCTCAATTTCTTGGTCAAGCTGCATAGATTGCTTTTCAGGCATTTATAACACATCTTATCTGTGCATTACTGTCTGTTATGTTACATAAATTGATTTATTAAAGCAAAGTAAGTATACTCAAAGTACTTTTAATAAAGTTGCGTCACTTCGCCGTCATATTTGCTGCGCACGCTGTTGTTGTTGTCTCCTCTCCTCAGTGGTGAAATGGCGTCCAGCGCACAAGTCTCAAAACGGCCACAAGATGGCGGCATTTATCGTTCAAACCAATATTACAAAACCAATTTCCGATAATGGGAAAATGCTCCTGGAGGGCCAGTGTCCCTGCAGAGTTTAGCTCCAACCCTAATCAAACACACATGAAGCAGCTAATTAAAGTGCTTCAGGTTTGTATGATTAGGGTTGACAATATTTGCATAATGGCTTCAATAAAAAAGTGGATAAAAACAAAAAAAGATTGCCAACTACGTCAGCAGGTGCCTTGTAGTAGTCTGCTCATGAACAACCGGGGAGGAGATCAAATTATAAAAAATCGTTTGTTTTGGTTTCTCTAAAAAGTAAATAATAATATTATTATTGAACGACTGATGGACCTTTTTGGCGATGTCCTTTATTATGAGGAAAGGATTGTGAAACAAACAAATTCAATGGGACAGACAGAAGCCTCCCGAATTTAATCAAAAATATCTAAAAATGTGTTCTGAAAACAATCGGAGCTCTTGGGGGTTAAGGACTACACAGGAGTAAGTGATTTTGGGGTGAACTAACCCTTTTAGCCTACATGCCTATTCCTTAATAAGTTTTAAATATATCCTAAACTCCTTTCACATTTTAGTACTTACACTTTTTGGTCTTTTAATTAGTTAATTTGTGACTGAAAACCCAAAACAGGTGCTCACATGACAGTTAAAAACACAACAATAATTAACGAGACATACCTGATGTAATAAAATCATCATCTTCATCAGTACGATCTTCCTCTTCTCTGGGTTCAGTTTTGATTTCTGTGGGTTCAGTTTTGATTTCTGTGGGTTCAGTTTTAATCTTCATCATGAGGTTCGTGCAGTCGATGAGTTTAACTGAACACATCTTCAGTTTGGTCTGCAGGATCTGCTGCTGTTCTCCAGCGTTACAGACAGAATCCAGAGACTCTGTGGAGGTTTGATCCTCCTGTAAGCTCTGTTTACTGTCACACACTGTAGTGTCCTGAGTGTCTGTGGGCTTTGACTCAATATAACAGAGTAAAGTCAGACTGAGATCGGAGTCCTGTAGTGGCTGTGGTGTGCGGCTCTGATCTCTGCTCATCCACACTGAATCCAGACTCCCATCATCAGTCACATACACTGAAGATTCACAACAATCCACATCCTGACAACACAACACACACAGACAGTAAGATTAGAAATGATTTGATGTTGTCTGATTCAGGTAAATGGTGTTTAAGCTGCTGCTGTACAAACCTCTCGATTCATTGCTAAATCTCCTCTTGACCTCGGCTTTGTCTCCAGTAACGCCACCTCTTTGTTCAGCTGAGAGATTTCTGTGATGAAATCATCAATATATCCAGCATGGACAGATCAGTTCCTACTGATTTACAGCACAGCACATCTCATCATCAACGTCTCAACACTTAAATACACAGAGACAAGACTCTGTTTACACTCAATGAAACACACAAGAGAGAAAAACACTGATAATACACAAACACATCACACGCGCGCTCTTTCTTTCTTTAGTGAGTTTATCTGCGGACTAAAGAGCTGCAGCGCCTCCTGCTGTACTGGAGAGAGAAGACGCTCACTGCCAGAAATCATCACAAACTATTGTATAAAGTAATGACTAAATACAACGGGTGTTTGTGTTACTTTGGTTTAAATTTATGATGTCGACCCACCGGGAAAATTCCCGGTATGCCCATTTACTAATCCAGCCCTGCCTACCATTATGGTCGTATTTTGGTGTGGTCATGGCGTCCTTCAAACATTTTATTTCAACATTATGAATGATTACATTATTTTAACACCTAAACAAAGGATCTCACAAATGTTGTATTTTAGTCTGGTTTTGTAGTGAATAGCTGCACAATGATTAATCATGATTAATCTATTGCAGAATAAAAGTTTTTGTTTACATCATTGTTAGAATCTAATTCTAAGCAGGTCTAGGGGTATGAGATTTTCTTTTAAGTTCGGTACTTAGGTTGTTAGGTGAGGATCTGAGGTGAGCAGCAGAGAAATCTGATATCAGAGGATCATGAAAGAGACTGACACCAAATGCCGTTCAATCATAGACCAAATTTTATTAGACATCCTTCACATTATATAGGATGCAAAAAGGAAATATTAGTCACCTGAATACAGTCTGGCACACTTCTCGTGATCAAAACATTGACGAATCCGTCGAGACGATAATCGTATGATTAATTGACCAAACAACATAAGGGGAAGTGATACTAAAAACAGGGAAGTGGGGTCTGGACCATGTCCCCAATATACCCTCCTTGACCTGACCACAACCAACCTGCAGTTACCCAAAAGATATTTCATAATATCTCCTAAACATAGCAAATGCAAAATCATCAATCACTAGGGAAAAACTTTATCTGAATCAGGCCAGAAAATTAACAGTGTGTTATACAAAAGTCAAACCAGACACAGAACATTTCTATAATATGCATTGTATATATTTAAAACCTTAAAGACAGGATGAGCTTGTCATCAAAATATATGATTAGAGAAGATGGCACCCTGAAAAGGATTATCATAGACGTGCAAACATAAATGTGAAACTAAACAGAATATATAGGTATATATTGGGTTTGCTTACAAGTTGACTAGTGGGTGTGGGAAAGGTACATCTTTTGGATTCTTACAATCATAAATGTGTTTGAACTGTGTATAACAACTTTGTATAAATAAATATGCACACATGCATGTATTTTTGATCAACTGTTTAATGAAGAACTTCCAAAGCATCCATTGCCAAACTCATTAATTGTCCTTGCACGTTTGCTTTGATTAATCGCTGCTGCAAACTTGCCAATTAGTATTACATTTTCTAAAAAACAAACTGGGAATATATTAGTGTTTAAAAATGTTTGCAGGTTGTGACGGAATCCTGCTGAGTAGAAACTATATCTTTGCTCCTGGGCAGAAAAATCTTGTAGTTTAAATGTTCATAATTTACCTACTTTCAGCAAATGTTATATGAAATATTATATTATATTATGTGAAGAATATTTAAAAATTCATATGGTGAACATCATAATTAACATCATCATTATTAAAATTAAATTCATTTTTCTTATTTATATTATTTAAGCATTACACTGATTATCCTATCTGTGATATCATATCTGTTTTTTTGTATAAAAGTGACATTCAACCAAAAGTAATCATTTCAATAAAGATATATTTCAAGGATGAAATTATTTTGCCCACATAGGTCTTAACCCAAAGGGAACGTTCTGGGAAGGTTCCCATTAGATATTAATTAGGGATGTTAACCGATGACCGTTTGACCGATGGTTGACCATATCAATGTTAACCGGTCAAAGTTGTTGATTGTCGGTTAAAAAAAGTGATCACTAAATTAGGCTATTATAGACAGTGGACTAACCCCTACTACAGTTAGTCACCTCTTTCCAAGATCTTTTTGTGTGAAGGGAACAAATCCCTCACACTCAGTTTTAACTCTAGTTTTTAACATAACTCGCCTGTTTGTACTTAATAAACCAATAAAAACATTTGGTGTTAGGTGTTTGGGTTCGCATGCTCACAAGGTTTGCGAAAATGCTACAGGCTATTTTTGTAAATTCCTTAATTCGAATAGTAAATAAAATACATTAAATAATTAAAATTAAAGTCTCTCCTGAGTGTGATCCAAATTATTCACATATACGTCTTTTAGGCTAACAGTAAAGTGCAGATTAAAGCAACACTATGTAGTTTCCATGTAAAAATGATTTACAGCTCCCCCATGTGGTTAAAAAGCGCAACAGTGCCTGGTATCAGACACTGGCTGAATCCGAAATCCCATACTTACTGTGTAGGTACTGAATTTCATTGGGTACCTACTTAACGTGCGCTAAGGCAGTATGTACGTTCGCGTTAAGTATGTACAGTATTCGCCATGTTGACGTTATCATGTGACATATGACGTAGTAGACTTGTTCGAGTTCATGCGGAACCACAAGAACCGACAGGAGATTGACATCACAATACCGCGAGAGCAACTCGAAATCAGACTTCTCCGTATGATTTCTGGAATCGCGCTCACGGTACTTTGATGTCATCCAGCTGTTGGTTCTTACAGCGGTGCATAAACTCGAACAAACCTAATAACAGACATGAAAACGTATGCGTGTGTATGAGGGACAGGTGCACTAACACTAACACCTGATTGCATCAGTAACTTATTCTGTACCAGTGTTACAGATATATTACACATTATTTTGTAGGGGACAAAATAAGTAAAACAAGCAGATTGTAATTTAATATCTATTGTCAGATGACAGCTGTGCTTGAATAAACAATGCAGGCAATGTGATTATATACATTTTAGTGAAGCAATCTCTTGTATTTACTTAAAACGACAAGAAAAATGAATAAAAAATGAATGAATAAAACCATCACAATAAATGAAAACGTATTGAAGTGAATCCCATATGAAACAAAACTTTATTCAAATGTATTTTTCTAACAAACCATCACATATTTACTGTCAGCTCAACACAGCTGTGACAATTCTACAGCTTTATTTTCATGAATCAGCTGAGCACTTTGTGGTATATCCAGGGTCTGTGCGTGAAGTCAGGGTGCTGAGGAACAGTCCTGTGTAACGTATCAAAATCACCCGATTGGTTGGTCTCCGGTCGATTGCTTTGCTTTCCCGTGGCATCATGGGAAAGCTGTGATAGAAGTGTCCATCCGATGCACGCTTCAGAATCGGGGCGGACTCAGTAGGGCATCCGGGGATTTCTCGCCTACTGATTTTATGGATACTGAGGATTCGGACCAGAGCATGTGAGCGGTGCGGAGCGGGAGCGGAGCGTTGCGGTAATATTTCCATCAGAGCGCATTTCCGAAAATTCCGCTCCGCTCGCTCAATACGCTCAGCACCGCTCGCTCATCCCAGAATGCCCTTTGGTAATTTGCTAGTTCGAGAATCTGTAAAAATGGCTAGCAATAAGTTATGGAGTTCAAATATTGTTTTAATGAAGTTGTCAGCCTTATATATAAATGAAAGAAATGAAACTAAGATGACAGAATAACTGTAGTGTCGTCTGCATCTAGATGCAGTTTTAAAGATTAAAATAACTTTAATCTAACTGATCAACACAAATACAAATATATTTATAACTGATTGCTTAAAACCACTTAAAATAAAAACATTTATAGTTCTTTGTGTATGTACAGCGGCAACTCCGTGGATGAGGAAGCTGTAGCCAAAAACGCCGGTGCATTTATTAACTGACTGAACACTTGACTTACCTGGACATTTAGATATTAAATTTTTTCATCAACAGTATCTGCGTGGAACATTATAAACATTGATGATAATCTGCCGACTCGACTGATTCAGCACGTCCTCTATTTTACAGAGAGTCCGCTTAATTAACGGCTTTTCGTTCGGTCCGCGTGACCTAAACATTTTTGTTCTGTAATTTGTTCTCGTATAGGCTATATTTCTACATATTTTCGACCATGTAACATTTGGGATAAAATGTAAGTTGTTAGATAGCATTTAAGCTTGTTCTTGTACTGAAATGATGAAATGTTTAGTCTGACTAAAATGATCTATCCAGATTAATTTAGCCAAAATAATGATTTATTCGTTTTCATAGATACATGTTAATTTATCTACTAATATACTATGAAAAATTCCATAAATAAATATTCTGTATTGCATTCGTTTTGTACATTTACAGGTTCATAAATACTGTCTAATTTTAATTTCTTTAAGACACTGTGTTCTGTTTTTACCGATGCAATGTAAATTAGCACTTAAAAACCTTCTTGTTAAGAAATTGTTCTTCAATTTATTTTTGTTTTTTTCAAATAATATATTTATATAATATTATAGTTTGTTAATCTTTTTCTCGTAAGGGGAACTGTTATAATATTTCGTATTATATGATCTATCCAGATTAATTTAGCCAAAATAATGATTTATTCGTTTTCATAGATACATGTTAATTTATCTACTAATATACTATTGAAAATTCCATAAATAAATATTCTGTATTGCATTCGTTTTGTACATTTACAGGTTCATAAATACTGTCTAATTTTAATTTCTTTAAGACACTGTGTTCTGTTTTTACCGATACAATGTAAATTAGCACTTAAAAACCTTCTTGTTAAGAAATTGTTCTTCAATTTATTTTTGTTTTTTTCAAATAATATATTTATATAATATTATAGTTTGTTAATCTTTTTCTCATAAGGGGAACTGTTATAATATTTCGTATTATATGATCTATCCAGATTAATTTAGCCAAAATAATGATTTATTCGTTTTCATAGATACATGTTAATTTATCTACTAATATACTATTGAAAATGCCATAAATAAATATTCTGTATTGCATTCGTTTTGTACATTTACAGGTTCATAAATACAGTCTAATTTTAATTTCTTTAAGACACTGGCCCTCATTTATCATTCTTGCGTAGAAACGGGCGTATATGTTGGCGTAAGATTATGCTTACACTCCTCTCACCGCCTGATTTATGAAACTGTGCGTACCGTTGATATTCAGGTGTACGCAATATCTGCCCTTCATAAATGCCGCGGCCGAAAACGAGCGTCATTAGAATAACAAGCCCATATAAATTCAAGTCTCCGCCTCCCCCACGCCCTCATTTTACGCCATTGACACACGAAAGACGGCAAAGAAGAGAATCCGGGGAAGTGAAAAGAAACAAAATTGTTTTATTTGGCAGTTTAAAGAGTGGGATTAAAGACACATTAATAATTGGATGACAATTTGTAATATTCTTATTATTATTTTTATTAATTGATATTTAGAAGAATAATTATTTATTCTTATTATTATTTACTGTTGCCTACATCTAAATTCTATGTCTGCTTAATGGTTCAGTTAATTTTTTTTATATAATATTTTAAAATGATGTAGTAACTTTTGTAGTGTGTTGTTCTGTATTTACATACAGTTGTTTGTTAGCTGTATCTTAGATCCAGTTTGATACGGAGCTCCGGATATAATTCAAATTAACAATTTGTTTCCAAGACATCCACATGTTTTAGCTAAGCTAATTCATAATTTGAAGTAATAATAATTGTAATAGTAATTACGAAATATTCTAAATATTATAATAATTAATTCCAAGGAACAAACTGTTGAATATTGGGAACAAATTCTAAATTTATGGCCATACTTTAGACTAAATAAGAAAAAGAAGTGTCCATAGCATAAAAAATTATTCGTGGCCATAATTTTGTCCGCATGTCATCATGATCGGATTTACGGCTCCATTCAACACAAGCATTTTACCTTACCTCATCTGTATTTATTTATCATCGAATGGTACGTAACTAGCTTACCTTTTATTGCATTACCATGTTTTCGTAGCACATCCTTGTGCTTTCTTGCAATGTGCCGCTTCAGATTCCAGGAAGAATATTTGCTAACTCTTTCCCTGCTGAAAAAACCAGCTTAAACCAGCCTAAGCTGGTTGGCTGGTTTTAGCTGGTTTAAGATGGAAATAGCTGGTTTTAGCTGGTCTCCCAGCCTGGTCAAGGTGGTCTCCCAGGCTGGCCAGGATGGTCAAGCTGGTCTCCCAGGCTGGTCAAGCAGGTCTCCCAGGCTGGCCAGGCTGGTCAAACTGGTCTCCCAGGCTGGTCAAACTGGTCTCCCAGGCTGGCCAGGCTGGTCAAACTGGTCTCCCAGCCTGGCCAGGCTGGTATTACGGCTGGTCAAGCTGGTCTCCCAGCCTGGTCAAGGTGGTCCCCCAGGCTGGTCAAGCTGGTCTCCCAGCCTGGCCAGGCTGGTATTATGGCTGTTCAAGCTGGTCTCCCAGCCTGGTCAAGCTGGTCTCCCAGCCTGGCCAGGCTGGTATTATGGCTGGTCAAGCTGGTCTCCCAGTCTGGCTGGTCAAGCTGGTCTCCTAGCCTGGCCAGCTTAAACCAGCTAAGACAAGCCAGCCTGACCACCAAGCAGGCATGACCAACCTTCAACATTGAAATTTGGTTGAAATAACCTCAGTTGTTTTTTCAACATTGATACAATGTTGAAACAACGGTGAATGGTAAACGATTGCAAAAGGTTAATACAATGCTTAAAAATCAACGTTGAAATTTGGTTGAAATAATGCCAGTACGGTGAATGGTAAACGGTTGTTTTATGACATTTTTATTTGTGAATCCTTTAGATAAAAATTTAAAAACTCATTTAATGAAAATACTTATATTTTTAAAATTTAACAAAAGTAATTGATCAAGTTAAAAATATATTAGACACATGCAAATAAATCATCTTTGTATCTTTATTTTTCCCTTTCAAAACAAGTGACTTTTTGGTAAATATTTTTCTAGGTTGCTCATATTATATAATGTTTAAGAAGCTAAAAATATTTTATTTATACTATTTGATTGATTTTAACACTGGTGGGGCATGTTATTTCCATATGAATTCAGGAGATGGATTAGGCTGGATAATTTTTTTCTAAGCATTATTATGGTTGTTTTATTTGTATTATATTTTCATCACAATGTCTAAAATACAACGTTTAAAATATACATTTTAAGAATACCAATAATAATATAATAACATCCAACCTTTTATCGGCTTTCTTTACGGTGCCACAGACTGGTCCCTCTGCCTTTTGTAAGCAAAACATGCCCATGCGGGCCCACTGTGGGGTATACTGTGGGACAGTGTGGGCAGGGCAAACTCACACCACATCCCAAATGGGCCCCCAAATTATCATTGGTTGTTATTATCTTAGCAGATAATTTTCTTTTGATGTTTGTTGTTAAATTTAAAAACCAGTTACTACACTTTTATTATAATAAAACCATATTTTTATTTTTTTTTAAGCTCTGTCCATTTAGAACAAAATGTGCATGCATGCTTATGAAATAATTGAACCCACCCCCGGGTGAAGATCTAAAAAGCTATGTTTTAAAAGCACAATATTTCTGTTTATTTTAATACAAGAAATATTTATTGTTCTAATTTTCAGTTCTGTCTGGACGTGGGACATCTTTTTACCATCTTTATTGTTTTTTTTTTTTTACATGTTGTCTTTTGTTATGTGTTAATAGCTATGGTTATTAGTCATGTTCGACTTCATGCAGAACTGCGAGAACCGACATCATACGTTGATGACGTCAATGTATCGCGAGAGCGAGTCAAGAAATTACACTCTCGCGGTACATTGACGTTATCAACCTGTCAGCGCAGCAAGAAGTCGAACACACGTATTTGCGGGCGCGCGCCTCCGTCCTCGTGAGTTCAAAGTGGATTTTAACCGTTTACCTCAGACGACAGTTTTCATTTCTATGGCATATTCTAAGGTAAGTTTTTATTAATTCCTGGTTAAGTTATTAAAATAAGTTCACAGTTATGTTTGTTTTGTTTTTAGTAACAGTTAATTCGATATGACTAAAATATTCTGAACTTTAATGTTGACTGTTGATGCAGTGGTTTGACTGAGCTCGTGACGCATCTGAGCTAACGTTAGTGTAGTGCAGATCTTTTATTTGCCTTTACCTTCTATAAAAATCTGTTATCCTCGTTCTTCAAATTTATTTGACATTGTTTAGTTAATTATAACGCAAGTTATTTCAATGTAGGGTTTGACGCGTAAATGTAAGGTTATTTAACTTACAGTACGGGCACACAGTTTACAGTAGCCTGTTAAAACGGTTAAGAATTTAAACAGAAGCCATCAATTCTGGATTAATAACTATTGTATATTTATGTTCACTTTTCTTTACAGGCCATTTTCTTGTTGTGTTTTGATGTTTTCCATTGGCTGAAGAGTAAGTATTACTTTGTGTTTATATTTGCATCCAAAACTGCAAAAAAAAGTGCTCAAAAAGTGCATATCTGGTTTATTATTGTCATTAGGAAAATATAAGAAAATCATTTAGGATACAATGGTTATTGTTCAGCACAGCAATTCATTTCTTTTGTATGTCACTATTCCTTCTACAGTATGTAGGCTTACATATTTCAAACCCTTTGTTTTCAATAGACAGAGACAAAAGTTAATTCATAGTTCAGAGTGGATGTTGACACAAGTTTAAGAGAGGCTTCAAATTGACATATAAAATTGGTCTTTGTGGTGGTGTACATAACAGCATTTTTAGTATCTTTATGTATTATGGTTTTAATCATAATTTTTTTAATGATGGCTATGTCCATGAGCTACCACCCACCATTGTAACGCACCACCAAGCTAGCATTTTGTAATAGAAATCAATAATTTACAATTTATTTTTAAAGCATCTCCCCTACAACATTACAATGCATTTAGTATTTGTTTTGTATTCAGATCAAATTCTACTAATCATAATAACTAAGATGCAGTGTTTTGTATTTCACAATTTATATTTTCTTTTGAAAAGGGGCCATGACTTGTTTTTTATTGTAGGCAGATTACCATTGTAAGATAATTTCCTAAATAAGATAGCACCTCCCCAAAGGACACTGTATGGGGGCAAAGTGAGTGCGCGAGAAAAGCCTCTCTCCACGATTCACAGTGGACTTCCCACTGAGACACATTTGGGTTTCAAAGACACACCTTTAGGGTGTCATACATTTGTATTATTTTCTCTAAAAGCAAACTGTATATGAAATGCTACATGCACAAAGAATCTAAAATCTGTATCTTATTTGTTTTCTATTGGAATGTCTCATTGCAAGTGGTTACAGGTCTCACTCATATAACAACAGAATTCAATGTTAAAGTATATGTGAAACTTCATTCAATGTTGATAGACACCTCCCTTTCTAAGCATAAACCAATCACCCACTGTATACAGATTAAGGACAGCCCTTAGTTTTACCAACAACCAATCAGTACCAAATTCCTATATGCTTTGTTCTCTGGTTATTTAAGGAGATGTGTAGAAGATTTAGGCGGGACTTTCAATATCGAGAAATGCACCCCCATGATGCTGTCCTGGCACAGCATCATGTATTTTTATTTTACTTTGAGGAATCTGTAACCAGATCTTCATCTCCTTACCAGGTATGCAATGGTTTTTCGTTTGTTTCGTATTTGAATTGGAATGTAAATTGGCTTCTGAATTATGTGCTACCTACCTGGTTAATAAATTGTGTTTGGATTATTCTGTGTTGCTACGAAAGTTATTGACATGATTAGTAAATTACGATGTATCCTTGTTACCGCAATGTCTGAAAATCAGGCTAGTATTACGGACCAAAATCCCAGACTAGATGGCATAGTAGTACATCAGCGGAGGATTTTGGAGATCCGACTAGCACTTGGCGTTAGTTTAAGTTAAATTAGATGCGTGGAGGCTAATTTCCTGTTTAGAGTAACAAGTAAATGTTGTCTGACCACTCTAAATCAGATGAGCCTCAGCCTCTGGTTATTTCAATATTAATCTATCTAAGTTGCATATTAAATTATGACACGATTATACAAAGCTATCATTGGAGAAGACGGTCAGTTTGTTTTATGATAGTGGTCGTGAGCCTCTGGTTAGAAATAAATATTGTAATAATTAAGTTGCACCTCTATGGGGACTAAATAAAGTATGTTCAGAGATGAGCACGCGTAAAAGGCGGCCTTCTGAACATATGGTCAAACCTCTAGCAGCGACCAAGCCTGATTCGGTTGTGATCGTGGGCCCGCATGATTATTAAATATTAATAAACGGCCGGTGCGTGAGTCCAAAGCGACATGAGTAGCCGAATGAACGGATGCAATAACAAGTAGGGCTAAACAAGAATAACCAAACATCCACCCAAATTCTGTAACTGTTAAAAGTAATTATCAATCCGATTTATATTAACATTATCTTGGAGTCAGATAATAATACAAAATTACATAAATGCCAAAACGTCAACTGCAAGCCCCGGAAAAGACAGAACGCGTTATAATCCTCGTTTGGATTCCGTCATTGGGCCAAACGGATGGATGGGGCCAGAGTTGGACCCTTACACCATGCAATTTGAAGAAGTGTGATAAAATACACAGAGGTGAAGTCATGTGTCTTTCCAGATGCCCAAATCTGTACCGCTCAAAAAGTAATGAAGTGACAGTGTACCATGAGAAAAAATTTAAACATTCTTTATTTCTTTCAAAGTTGTACTTGGGCCACAGTTTTTTGTATTTCTAACCAAAACATACATTTATGATTGTATACTAATGAAATATGTTTTTCTTTTTCTGAACTTTATCAAATGCAATGATAGCTAAGATGAGCCTGAAGAGGAGATTTGGGAAGTCTTTGCTTTGCCAGATCACCTGTGGTAAGTTTGTAAAACATATATTAAAAATAGGACCAGAACATCTCCTAATCAAATTTTTTTTGATCAGGTCGAGATGTTTTCTAACAAGATGCCTTGTTGGTCTGGGCGAGTTTGAAGTCTCTCATAGACAGTCCAGAAGGTCTGGAGTCCATCTTAGCTTTTATTGGTAAGTGACTGCACAAAAGGCTGTTTGACCCACACGTAAAGCAACCAGTCAATGTTTGCTCTCTTCAGCATCTCTTGGGGGGGGGGGGGTTAAATTATTTTACTTTACTCAGTACTTATGCTGCGTTCCAGGCAACCGGTAACCCGTAACTCACGACTTCAAAACCACGACTCACGACTCTGAACTGGGAGTACATCGATCTAGTACGAGTTCACGGGTGGGAAGTCACGGGTTTGACTGCCGTTCCAGTGCACTTTCACCGGTAGAAGGTTGTAAAAACACGAGTTACAGGCTGCCTGGAACGCATAGGGTCGTGAGTCGTGGTTTTGAAGTCGTAACTCACGGGTTTAAAAACCTGCCTGGAACGCACCATTAGTTGAAGCACCTTTTGAAGTAGCAGTTACAGCCTCAGGTCTTTTTGGGTATGACACAGCAATCTTTGCAACTCCTGGATTGATTTGTAACCAAAGCGATCAGAAGCACCATTCACTTCTATAGTATTCTTTTAGCCTACTATGGAAGTCAATGGTGCTTCCGGTCAGTTTGGTTACAAACATTCCTCAAAATATCTTCATATGTTTATGCGAACCCATCAGCAACCATCAAGAGAAATTGGAGGTAGCTGAGCTAAATTGCAGATATTGATGCAAATGATCTGAATATGTATAATGTAAATATAATATTGCAGTTTTCTTTTTTCATACATTTGCAGAAGTTTCTAAAATTCAGTTTTTACTTTGTCATGGGGTATGTATTGAAGATTTTTGAGGAAAATATCTAAACAATTACAGTATCATGCAACCACCTTAAAATTTAAATGTGAAAGGGGTCTACCCTGAATACTTTCTGAATGCACTGTAGGTGATCTTGATTGAAGCTTATTGTCACCTTTGTAAACACAACAGCTTTCTTCCTTCATCAGATGGCTATGCTATGTTTCTAGACAGACTATTAAAGAACACACACACATCCTGATGTGCAATAAGATTTTTTTATACATGGGCTAAAAATACATCATTTTTGGAAAATGAAATAACTTTGTTTTCTCTTTAGATGCTGTCATCAGGTTTTAAGTACAGTATGAGCCAGAATGGAAGGGTGTTGGTGGCCATAAGACAGTGAGCTAAACCTACAACAAAATTCATATTTGCAGTTTTCCTGGAATATTTGTTTCTATTCAGATGAATAAAATTACTTTTAAATATTATTTTGTTTTCATATTTTATGTTTTTATTCTGTATTTGGAATATTCCACTTCTGCACTACTAACTGGAAACCTAACTGTTGGAAAGAAAGATCAATTTTAACAGCTGCTTTTATGTTTATTTAGAAAGGGTAGGCACATGCCATCATTCAAATTCAAACTACTTAAGGTGTTTAGTTTTATGGATGGGGTTGTACTGTAGGTAATGAGCAGCAAATTTCATTCTTGTAATAATTACACTAAAAACATGATATGTACAGCAAATCATTTGGTGAGTACTGAAATGTTAAGTAAAAATCTATATTTAGTGTTAAAAAGTGTGTTAAAACTGCGTCGCGATATCAACCTTGATTCACCTTTATTGAAAGTGTGACGTTGAAACAACATTGAAATGTTGTGAAATCAACATTGAAACAACGTTGTGAAGTCAACTTTGATTCACTTTGCAAAACCAAAAGGTAATTCAACGTTGATTCAACGTTGGTACCTGACGTTGATTCAACGTTGAAATGCCGGCTGAGAAGCTAAGACCAGCCTAAACCAGCTAAAACCAGCCTGGCCAGCTAAGACCAGCTTAAACCAGCTAAAATCAACCTGGCCAACTAAGACCAGCTAAAACCAGCCTGGCCAGCTTTAACCAGCCTGGCCAGCTTAAACCAGCCTGACCAGCTAAAACCAGCCTGACCAGCTAAGACCAGCCACCCGACCAGCTAAAACCAGCTTAAACCAGCTAAGACCATCTTAAACCAGCCTGGCCAGCTTAAACCAGCTAAAACCAGCCTGACCAGCTAAAGCCAGCCTGACCAGCTAAGACCAGCCATCCTGACCAGCCAAGACCAGCCTGACCAGCTAAAACCAGCCTGACCAGCTAAAAAAAGTCGCCAAAACCCCTCTTAAACCAGCATGATACACCAGCTATGACCAGGCTGGGAGACCAGCTAAAACCAGCTTGACAAGCTTAAGCTGGTTTTAGCTGTTTTTTTCAGCAGGGTTACAGTCTCTCCGCAGTCCCTTTCAATTTTTTCTTCCTGCTCAATCTTAACTTTGATTTTTACTTTACATTTATGTATAAGGCTTGAATTCCATAACTTATTGCTAGACGTTTTTACAGATTATCGAACTAGCAAATTATCAAAGGGCGTTCTGGGTTCAACGAGCGGTGCTGAGGGAGCGGAATTTTCGGAAAGACGCTTTGATGGTAATATTACCGCACCGCTCAAAGCTCCGCTCCCACTAAGCTCCGTTCACATGCTCGCTCTGAAACATCAGGGGCATGTTCAATCTCACACCGGTGCGCAACGTTTTGCTACGGTTTCCGGGTTGAACGACATGTTTCCTGGAAACGGTGTGCAACGGAATGCAACAGGTTTTAGAAGCGTTTTCTCTTGTTTGGTGGGTGTGTCAGAAATGTCAGCCCAATCAGCGGCAAGATGTATAAAACCACGCGATAGTAAAGAGACAGCTCTCTCAATGGGTTCAAGTTGGAATGTTGTCTTTCATTTTGGACAGCACGGTCAGTGATTGTAACATCGAGGGTATTTTACAGTATTAAACACACATTTATAACGATTTCATCAGGCTTTAAAAACATTTAAAAAAGAACACAAAGAATGGCCTCTCAGCTACCGTAGTTGCAACTCTTGCGTCATCACAACAGGGTGTTCAATGCATCACCGTTTCAGTTTAATAAACGTTGTGCAACGTTTTGTCGGGGCTGAACGCAGCCCAGGTAAAGCGCACAGGCTCTCAACTGAAGGAATACATATGCATACAAATCAAATGCTTTGGTAAAGTCTCAAAAATTAAACATTGAACATTGTTGCATAAAAATAAACACTGAAGTTTATAATTACTATGTTTTTTACAGTGGGTCATAATATATCATATATTTTAGTTTGTCAGTACGTTTTGTGGTGTTAGGAAGTTTTTGCGCATTTCTGCACTAACTCAAAATGTGCGTACACCACCTCCTGAGCTGGCGTAGGATTTGAGCGTGCCGTACGCCAACGTCTATATTGATAAATCTCAAAGTCACCGTGGTTTTGGGTGTACGCAAGGTGTACGCTGGAAATTTGGTGTACGCACTTTTGATAAATGAGGGCCACTGTGTTCTGTTTTTACCGATGCAATGTAAATTCGCACTTAAAAACCTTCTTGTTAAGAAATTGTTCTTCAATTTATTTTAGTTTTTTTCAAATAATATATTTATATAATATTATAGTTTGTTAATCTTTTTCTCGTAAGGGGAACGAATTGTTATAATATTTCGTAATTACTTATTACATTTATTATAACTTAAAATTGTGAATTAGTAAAACATGTGGATGTCGTGGAAACAAATTGTTAATTTGAATTATATCCGTATCAGTTAAACTAGGTCTAATAGCCAACACACAACTGTACATAACTGCTATTTAAGCTAATACTTTAATTAAATGCAATTATCCAAGAACGTCAGTACAGAAAACAATTAGGCTTACTAAATATTTTTTTATGTCGGAGCGGGATCTGAGCGGGAATTGGTTTATTTGCGAGCGTGAGCGGAAAGTTAACGGAGCGCTTGCTTGGGCCGTGAGCGACTGAGTGGAGCGCTTGAACAGTAGAGCGGAATATTTAGCGGAGCGTCACACCGCTCCACACCGCTCACATGCTCTGATTCGGACGTACTACTCTGTTCACGTGCTGTTTCCCCTACTACATTTTCAGTAAGTAGGCGGTTTCGGACAATACTTTAGTACACGTGCCTCTGAATCTCGCGAGAAATAGTCCAAAATCCCGCTAATTCTCGCCTACCCTTTTACGTATACTAAGGTTTCGGACATACTATTCGTTCGCCTACTGCTTTTTGCCTACTACATAGTATGGCAGTATGCGGTTTCGGATCCAGCCACTCTTCTGCAGTCAGGGGGAGGGGCGGGGCTGTGTGCTCTACCCTCCACCGCCACTTTCAGAGTGTGCTTGTAGCAGCTAGGAGGCTGCTCAGGTTGCAGCAACAGTACAATTTGTCCAGTTAAAAGTTGTTCTATCACTGAAATAATTTTAGAGACATTTTTTAAAGGTAAAAAAACTACATAGTGTTGCTTTAAGTTTTGTTTTGTAAATCCTCACAAATGATTTTTACCACTGAATTAAGTTTTGCTTTGTAGAAATTTCGTTTTTTATAAATTGTATCTTAATATTAATAAATGGTTCATCAACCAATTGCATGTATTTAATAAATTAAAAAACAAATATAGCAGAGAATATAATAACCGGTCCGTGCATAAAGGCGGCAGCACTGCGCGTTCACTTGTGCATTGTTAAACGCACCTCATAAATGAATAAACTCAGCGTAGGCCTATATGCCTCATACATTATAACATTAAATATCTTTGCTGCAATTTTCTAGAACAGACAAGGGCTTAATGGCACACAGCGAGTTAGTTGTTAGCAGCATGGGCCAGGCTAGCCCCTTTTTAGGGGTGCTTCAGGACCCCTAAAACTTGAAACAAGACATGTATTTATTCTAAAATGTTTGTTCGTCTTTGACAAGGTTAAATAATGTCCAAAACATACTCCGTAGTTTGTGGTTTAAAATGAATATGCAGTACCCCAAACCTAAGCGTTGTCTTCGAAGCTGCCATTTGCTTAAATGAGCTGCGCAATTTCCAAATGAGCTTATAACGCTAGACAAATGCCTTTATTTTCAACGCGATCACCTACTTAAACCATTTCGAAACTAAGTAGCCATTTGTCTTTGGATTCGGCGCCGCGTTAACAGGACTCATGTTCTGCGCTGTAGGGGATTTAAAAAAAGTGATTAGTGGAAGGGTAGAGCCGGGGCTCTGTGTGTTTGTCCAAACCAGTATCACGAAATTATGTACCTATATATTATATCGTGTCATCATCGTACAGTCTACATGCCTGTCCTACTCGAGTTTAAATGATCCATGTCGTACAGTGTGATAAGTTAATGATCTTACAAGAGGGCAAAAATCCTACAGTGTATTCTTGGCTTAAAGCTCACGTAACACACGCTGTTTCTGCATTTCTGATGTTAATCTGGAGTACCTATAGAGTAGTATGACATCCTTTATATATCTGAAGAGTCTTTAGTTTAATCAGATTTATAAAAGAAAGATTAGCTTTACCAAATCTTTCCGATAACGTACGAAAAAATTAAGGAGGAGTTACTACCGTGGGAGGAGCGAGTACGAGTCATGCAACACTATACAACACTGTTTTAACTTACGATTCACTACATGTTCGTGTCATTTATGCACTCGACTATTTCCAACATAAGACCGAAGTCTTACTTACCGCGTGCAACTTGTCATGACCCGGTTGGGAAAATCCACCGCATCAAACACACACACACAAAACTCTGCTGCTACCCCTGGATAATAAACTATATCCATTGTTTTCATAAGGCTGGATTTCTTCTCCTTACATCCAAAAACACACTTCTTTCGTGCCATTGTTGACTTTTGAAATTAAACAAAGCTGAGTGGCGTGATAAGCTGTTAGCAAACTCTAGCGTCTCCCGCTGATTGACGGGTGGGCGGGGTTTTCCGGGGGGAGTGCCCATATAAAGAAGTGATACTATCGAAAACCCCTGAAACATCAGTTGGACCTGTAATCGAAATAACTTTCCGAAACTTGTACGAACCCTGGCGAAGTGCATTCGGCACAGAAATACTCTGTAACACATCCAACTGCTGTTTTGACACTTTGCCTACGTTTAGCATGATGAAACAACTCTATAACTGTGTTAATAAGTCAGAATGCTTGAAATACCATTGAACCCCCCCCCCCCCCCTTTAAGCGAATTAACGCGTTTTAGACCATAAAACTTTTTTGTTACATAAAGCAAACATCTCCTCACTATCTGTTTGCTGCCTGTCCACTGATCAAACTGTAAAAAACACGATCTCTGTAGACAGCCTAGGATCCACAAACTACAATAACAACAAAGTGGCCAAACCTACAAACAGAAACCATAACAAAGTGTTCCAGCCAATAAACGACAAGAAGGATTTGGGGGTGGGGGTTGGGCGCGTTCATGAAAGCACGGAAGGGAGGGGAAGGAGTTAGCTACACTCAGTTTGTTTGAAAACAGGTCAAACATCAACAAAAAACACAGATTCACTTAGAGCGCCTTTAAATTGATGAAGTTTAACGAGTGTAGAATAAGCAGGATCATACACGCGTGTGCGGCGGCACCAGTGCAAAACAAATACAGCTGGAGAAAAAAGTTAAACTAGCAATGATCACTGTAAAATTGCTATTCACTATTTCTTGACTGATTCGGATTTATTGAACAGCTGCAGGATGTCCGGTTAGAACATTAGGTCTCACACCAGTCTGTACTTATTGATTATTTATTCTTAATGGCATGTATGTGTGGTTTTGTAAACATAAACAAGATACAAATATTTAGCAAAAGTGTACATTCACAGATCTATAAACAATACTTAAATCTTAGTTATAAGCAGCATATTAAATGTCACATGAAAGAAACAAATATAAACTCAGGTACATTAATACAACATTATTCATTGGCTATTTAATAGTACTGCCCGCGATATATTGCATGTTAACAGCGCAGACTGACCGGCATGTTCCAAGACACATTTGTAATGGTATCATATAATAATATAACATAAGAGCAGCCTTAATTACTTTACTTATAAACAACACAGTATCATGATATAGCGTTAAAACAAGATATTTAAAGTGCCCGTATTATGAAAAACTCACTTTTTCTGGGTTTTGGGGTGTTATTTTGTGTCTCTGATGCTCCCACACGCATACAAACTTGGAAAAAAATCCATCCATGCTGTTTTGAGTGAGATACAGGTTTCTGAATGTCCTCTGCCTTGAGTCTCAGATTGCGGGAGTTAAAACTCAGCTCCGTTGTGACGTAACAAAAAGTTTTGTCACATTCAGTTTGAATTTTCCCGCCCACCACCCCACTCGCAGGTCTCCACCCACCAGGTAGCTAGAGAGCATAGAGCAGTCACTTGAATGAGACCCTCTGTGCTGTTATCATGTCTCACGGAAATAACAGCGCTATTTGGATATTATGGATTATACTCCCACCTACTTTTAAAAACAAAGTTTTAACGCGTGATTATTGGAACCCGGAGTATCTTATATACACTGTGTTACGACGCAAACAGTCCTCAGATTGTAGGCGATAAGACCTTCATGCGAAATCTGATGTAAACAACAGACTATGTATCTATATTTCACGGATTATAAGCATTTGTGGACAAAAATGGTAATTGGATGTATTTTATTGGACTTTCATGGATCATTCACACATCTGAAACAGACTGGATTCGATTCGCGATCTTTGTATATCAACAAAAAAAGGTAAGAAGTCACGTTATATTTTGCATGTTGTCATCTTCTGTCACAAAATACTACATTTATGATGCTAGCGCTAAAAGCTTTTTGCCAAACTAACCGAGACCGTACGCCCCGGCTTTTCTGACGAGGTGAGCCTCTAATAACTTTACGGTCCGCATAGATATATACACGGTCCGGACCTCCCGCTAGCTTCTAGCAATTAGCATGCGGTCCACAAGCAGTATACATTCCCCTCCAGGTCTTAATTTCTGTAATTTGCGAAAATAATGCGTTTGAAAATGTTTATAACGGGAATATGTTAGTATTGTCCAGGGAAAACGAGTGTATTGTTGAGACTGCTACATCACAATTTACGCTGGAATCTTTGTGTCATGATGAGTTTGACACACCGAGACCGGGCCTTACAGCCCCGGCTTTTCTGACGATGCTAACCCCCGAGCCTCTTAAAACTTTACGGTCCGGACCTCCCGCTAGCTTCTAGCAATTAGCACGCGGTCCACAAGCATTGTATACATCCCCCGCCGGGTCTTAATTTATGTAATTTGCGAAAATAATGTGTTTGAAAATGTTTTATAATGGGAATATGTTAGCATTGTCCAGGGAAAACGAGTTTGTTGTTGTGACTGCTAACGTAACATCACAATTTACTCAGGAATCATTGTGTGTCATGAGTTTCTTCTCCTGTAGTGTACTTATTAGTGATACTTTTCTGTATGATTTGTCTGTTGGCAACATAAACCGTTAATAATAATAATAATAATATATAAAATAATAACACAGTATGGTCTGTACTGCTCACGAGACCACTGAGCATGCGCACGGGCACATGACGTTAGTAGTGGGGCGTGATCAAAGGAGCAGCAGCTCATAAATATGTAATGACTAGCTCAAAACGGCACAATCTGAAATGCCCTGAAACAGAGGCTACTAAAGATGGGTAACAATCTTTTCCTACAAGCTATTTCGAGCAAACAACTTTTGAAACATGCTTTATGGAACTCATACACCTATATAACTTGTGGAAAAGCAGTCATAAGATGGGCACTTTAAGTGACATTATGCAGTAATATGCAAACCGAATTATTATTATGCATTCAAACGTAATGTCGCGATAGCACTCTTATACATCCCTTAACCATATATTAATCACTAATATCCAGAAAATAGCCTACTTACAATCAGTTGCACGCACACACAATCCAAAAGTCAGTTAATCATGACATTTCTAACTAATTTAACTGTTATTAACGGTCTACAGCGCATCTTTGCAGCCTCACTCACTAGCCGTTTCTCAATACCAAGTACGCCAAACTTGGACTTGTGTCCTTCGTAGTTCGATCTTGCAAGTTCAGACTCGGAAGAACGAACTCCTGACGCGAAATGCATTCTGGGAAACTTTGCTGTCATAAGTCCACGCAAGTCTCCTCTGATGCATCCTCGATAAAATGGGCGGATCAAGAACACATTCAGGGATTTTATGTGAACTTGGGCTTGATGCGAACTTTGAATTGGAACAGTACTTGGGCCGTGACTGATGACGTTTCACAAGTCCACAAGAACGCAAGTATAGACAAGAACGCATATTGAGAAACGGCTACTGATAACAATTTCGTAACTTCACCGCAACTTTTGGATCAGTCCAACTCGCGAATAGAGGCAGGGGAGTTTGGAAGAGTCCACTTTTGAGGGATGTCCTTTTTTACAATCACAACGATGCTCGATGCCAAACACACACCTGGGCCAACGCACGAAATGGCATCCGCAGTGGATCTGAGATGGTCTGATACAGAAAATGCAAATACAGTTAGAATACTGAAAGCAAAGACCCTCTTCAAGGAAGCCTACAAGATTAGGATAGCAACGCTGCTGTACACGGGGAAGGAGACCAGAAGCCATTTTAA
Source organism: Paramisgurnus dabryanus (assembly GCF_030506205.2). Taxonomy (NCBI): domain Eukaryota; kingdom Metazoa; phylum Chordata; class Actinopteri; order Cypriniformes; family Cobitidae; genus Paramisgurnus; species Paramisgurnus dabryanus. The sequence goes on along the minus strand of NC_133344.1, from coordinate 6,234,292 downwards.
AAAGAACAGATTAAAATGTAATGTTATATTCTGGCAAGAAACTGTAAACGGTAACTGGCTGTCGTTATAGTCTGAACGCCCACAACATATATCACTGATCATTGACTGGCTGGGGCGCTACATGCTAGCCAAGTTGACTGTTACATGTTGTCTAATGAAAGGTTGCCATCTCTATAATATAAGCATCTTTGCTGAAACTATGCTGCAGGTCTAAGGTGAGGTGATGACAGGAAAAGTGTTCTTTGTGTGCTTCTTGGATATAAAAACAACAAACAGTGTATCAATGACTCTGAAAGCGAGGTGAACAACTAGAAAAATAACACTTGACTTGATGATAATAACACCTTCATTATCACATGTCATGGACTTTCATGTGACTGTTAAGTTACCAGAGTGCCCATGTTTGGTGGAGTTTTACACATAAGTCAAACAGATGATCAAAGCCAATCCTCCATATAAGCAGGCTACGCGAGCTGCGTAGGGCCCGCACCACTAAGGGGCCCCCATGTTCTTAACTTCAGTTGAGGGCTGGAACTCCAATTTTTAAATAACAATATGCTGGCCGGACCACTGTTGTGAGTGATATAAGTATTTGAAATGAAAATTATTTCTTAATGTCTAGTGACATATTAGGGCCATTTTATGATTAATTGATATCAATTTCTTACATACTGTTCCTTTAAGGTTTCTCTCCAGTATGAACTCTCTGATGGGCTTCTAAATTATATGACCTAGTGAAGTTCTTTCCACAGTGAGGACAGACGTAAGGTTTCTCTCCAGTATGAACTCTCTGGTGCCTTAGTAAGTTTGACTGATGACTAAAACTCTTCCCACAAAGACTACAGTGATGCTGTTTTACTCCAGTATGAACTCTCTGATGGACTTCTAAATTATATGACCTAGAGAAGCTCTTTCCACAGTGAGCGCAGATGTAAGGTTTCTCTCCAGTATGAACTCTCTGATGAACTATTAATTGAGATGAACTAGAGAAGCTCTTCCCACAGACACTACAGTGATAAGGTTTCTCCCCAGTGTGAACTCTCTGATGGACTTTTAAGGAATATGAAGAAGTAAACGTCTTGTCACACTGAGAGCATTTGAAAGGTTTTTCACCTGTATGAATTCTCATGTGTGTCACTAAACTGTCATGTCCATAAAAACTGTTCCCACAGAGACTACAGTGATAAGGTTTCTCCCCAGTGTGAACTCTCTGATGGACTTTTAAGGAATATGAAGAAGTAAACGTCTTTTCACACTGAGAGCATTTGTAAGGTTTTTCACCTGTATGAATTCTCAGGTGTATCACTAACTTGTCATGTCGATTAAAACTCTTCCCACAGACACTACAGTGATGTTGTTTTTCTCCAGTGTGAACTCTCTGATGGACTTTTAAGTTACTTGAAGAAGTAAACGTCTTGTCACACTGAGAGCATTTGAAAGGTTTTTCATCTGTATGAAGTGTCTGGTGCTTTATTAAGGTAGCCTTTAGACTAAAACTGTTCCCACAGACACAACAGTGATAAGGTTTCTCTTCAGTGTGAACTCTCTGATGGACTTTTAAGGAAGATGAAGAAGTAAACATCTTGTCACACTGAGAGCATTTGTAAGGTTTGTCACCTGTATGAATTGTCAGGTGTGTCACTAAACTTTCATGTCGACTAAAACTCTTTCCACAGACACTACAGTAATGAGTTTTTTCTCCAGTGTGCAATGTCTCATGGATTATCAGCTGATATTTATGACAGAAACGTTTATCACAGTGTGAACACTGATAGAGTTTCTCTTTGAAGTGAATATTCTGGTGTTTTTTTAATGAACTTGAATCCCTAAAGGTTTTGTCACATTCACTGCCCTGATAAGGTCTCTCATCGATGTGTGAAAGCACATGTGTCTTTAAAACACATTTATGCCTAAATCTCTTCTCACACTGAGGACACTCGTAAGGTTTTTCTCCTGTGTGAACTCTCTGATGAACTTGAAGATGGTCTTTGGTTCTGAAGTATTTTCCACATTCAGTGCAGTTGAAAGGCTTTTCCCCACTGTGTGTCCTCATGTGAACCTTTAGATTATAGGAAGAGACACAAATCCTCCCACACTGCTCACAGTGAAACTGCTTCTTCTTCTTCTTCTTCTCTCTGTGGTCTTCTGAATGAAGTTTCTTCTCTTGTAAGGTAGTAAAGCTGATCTCAGATCTGGTGAAGAGTTTCTGTTCTGTGTGTTTTCTCTCATGTCTCTCTAAAAGTCTCTGTGAGCTGAATGTCTTTCCACAGATGATGCACGAAAGAGTTTGTGCTGTCAGTCGCTCTTTTGATGTTGAGGACGTTATTTCTATATCCAAACATGAATCACTCTTCACATCTGAAAGAAACATGAAACAAATAAATTGCCTTTTCTCTCTTATTTAAGGATGAAGAATTGAGATTCTGTATCTTTTCGTAAGGGTGCATGTGAAGCCTTGATTCAGGGCTTGTGTTTGTAATATAGAAATCATGTAATCAATGGAAAAAAAAAAACTTTTAATCGGCAAACGATTAATCGCAATTAATCCTTATGCATCCCTAACCTGTAAGTGATCTGTAAGAATGGGGCTTTATTAGTGTTTCCGCTATATGCATTCTACTGTGGTGGCACGCCTAACGCCCCATTCAGACAGCCAGCGACCAGCAGTAGCAGAGCGACACGATCTCATTCATTTCAATGGAAACCGGGCAACTTCCAGCGGCACGAGCGAAAGTGACCGTTGGCGACCGTATGGGCGTGTCCAGCAATGAGAAAAAAGTTAAGAAAATTTTAACTTTATGCAAATGTCGAGCGAATTTCGGGGAGCGACTACCAATGAGAACGAAGCAGTGGAGTTCACGTCATCCTTCTCTCGCCAGTTACTGCCGTGGATGGTACACATTTGTTTATGACAAGCAGATTTAGAAACGCCTTATTGAAAGAAACGGGCGAGACACAGCAATATCATCGCTGTCTGTCTGAATGTGACGTAAAACGTTCCCGCCACGCCTGCGGTTGTGGATAGAAGGAATACAGCAAACAAAATGAGCCGGATGAGCACTGTTTTATGCTAATTCTTCACCCAAACTTAACTCTAAACACAACATTTCACAGGATTTAGGATGTATTTGTATCTCATTTAGCTAGGGCCACTGGTTATCCTAATCCAACCTCCAACTCTACTCATAAACTTTTCGGCATTTGCTGTATCCCTTCTAGACAAAACCCACGGTGGCAGCTCGCAAAATCAAGCTACCGAAATGTCAGCCATGCTAGACTGGCTGTCTTAAAGGGCCATTTCACCGATAGAAACATTCACAGGGTTTCCCACAGAAAATGTGTTAGTTAAGGTGGTAGGGTTGGGCGAGTGGGCGGGACAGAGGGTGTGGCAATCAAAGGGACTGATGAAAATTTAAATATTTTTATTTAAAACACTCAAATAAAACTTAATTTTGAAGAAACTATGACAGAAAATGAACACATACTAGATTATTAATGAATTAAATGTTTTTAACAGATACCTCTAATGGGAATAGCTGCGTGATGAAGTGAAACTAAAGGGTTAATAAACACAAACTGAAGCAGATGTTGTAGAACATCTGAACAATGATAGATAGCGTGAAGATTGTAAAAATTTATTATTTCCCACTATTAATTACATTATCTTAAAGGAGTGTAACTACTGTAGCATGTAAATAATGAACATAAATAAAGTGAGCAAGATCGCTCAATAATTATATCTAATCAACAGCGAACAGGTTGCTCAAATAACAAAATCACCAGCTAAGTTACTTTAAATTTGCAAGAACTATAAACGAATACAATAACAGGCTTAAATAAACCCAAAACCTAAGTCCACTTACAGTTCTCACGGACACGCGTTTTATCAACTGGCTATACTTGCAGACATGACGGACCACGTCTTTCTCTCATTTTGGCCGTGTGGCGCGCGTGCACGCTCACGGTGTAAAGCGCGTCCACGCTATTCTCCAAGATGTTTTATCAACTGGCTAGTTATCCTCCAGACAGTGACGTTCCGGACCAAGTCTTTCACATTTTGGCCATGTGGCGCACGTCCCCGCTCGCAGTGTAAAGCACGTACGCTACGCACTATTCTCTGAGATGCACCTCACGTTTTTTTTTTTTTTTGGACTATCTAGTTAAGACAGTAGGGTTTCCGAGCTTAGCGGGGCCGCCTAAACTGAAATGTAACTGAAAACCCCAATTAATCCACATTGAAAGTGGGTCATATGTATTTGTAGTCGAAATGTAACATAAATTTAGAATTTTGTGCCTATTTGACCGAGAGACAGAATGTGACTTGTATGTGAGCAGATTTGTATGAAAAACTACAACTTCCACAATGCACCACAGTGCACAGCTCTGCAAGCCACTCCCATTAATCGGAACACCGCTCAGTTATGCTATTGTGTACAAAAATGCCATTAGTAAAACAAAGAAAATAGCCGCCACTGTGTCTGACAGACACCAATCATGACACACTCTGGTCTGGTGTGTAGCAAAGTCTAAGGATGTATTCATACCAGGAAAGTCCGCTAGTTCACTTGCTTTGGTCCGGACTTTTGTGATTGACGAACTCCAAGCAGAGAGATGATTTCTGAATGCCTCCGCAAAAATTGACGTCGGCGGACAGACCGTTGTCATCGAAACGACTTTAGTATGTTTGGGCCAGATAGACGCAAGTGCGTTTCTGTATTATTTCTTTGAAAACAAAACCAAAGGTTTAAAAAAATAAGAACAAAAGTCAAGCAAGCATTCTATGCATTTTGTTGTCAAGGTAAGTGCACGCACACAAACACACACGTCTGTTTTGGTGGAACATTCCATATAATACGTAATTAACAGTGGTTCACTTCCGCGATTTGGTGCGATTGCGCTCACATTAGCAGCGAACCGATCTGGAGTTCACATGAACCGGACCCCAGACCACCCTTTTCAAGCGGACTCGAGTACGTTTCGCGGGTGCGCACCAGAGTTCGGAAGACAGCGTTCACATCATCCAAATGTACCGAACTCTGATGTCAATCGAACCCGGGTGCGCACCAAAAGTGCTAATGTGAAAACGCCCTTAAAAATTGGGTTGACAGGATGATTTAAGGAAAATGTTATTAAAATAATTAACCACTTCAGCCGCATAAATATTTGATAAATGTTTGATATTAATGAGAACATATGAAGCAATCCTTATCGCCAACACTAAGAGAGTTGCATTGCGTAATCTTGTTTTTTTTACGGTCGCTTTTTAAAAAGTTTGAAAATGACTTACCTACAGTGCCTTGCGAAAGTATTTGGCCCCCTTGAACTTTTTGACCTTTTGCCACATTTCAGGCTTCAAACATAAAGATATAAAACTGTAATTTTTTGTGAAGAATCAACAACAAGTGGGACACAATCATGAAGTGGAACAAAGTTTATTGGATATTTCAAACTTTTTTAACAAATAAAAAACTGAAAAATTGGGCATGCAAAATTATTCAGCCCCTTTACTTTCAGTGCAGCAAACTCTCTCCAGATGTTCTGTGAGGATCTCTGAATGATCCAATGTTGACCTAAATGACTAATGATGACAAATAAAATTCACTTGTGTGTAATCAAGTCTCGATATAAATGCACCTGCTCTGTGATAGTCTCAGAGGTCAGTTTAACTTCTTCCACCCTGAAGCTATTTTGGGGATTTTCGCCTGGATTTGGCCTACCCAATTTCAAAAGCTTCCCATACCCACATGCAGAGGTTTACATACAAAAGTTTGGTATCATTTTACAGGAAACCCTTTGAAATTACATAAAACACTGTTGAAAGTGCTAAACATGGTTGTATGTGATGTCAGGCCTCTAATAAACACAAAAATAAATAGGCGCTTTTTATGTTTTTTTTCTAAAGTTTTTATTTGAAAGTATATAACTCTGGCCCTGGGTATCTCAGGTCCCTGCAGACAGTTTTGTTTGATTCCAGCAGGGAATTTTTTCTCTATCATAATATATGCAAAAGTTATTTTACTCCAACTGATGGGAGGAATAATACGCTTATGGTGTACAATTTCTGCCAAAAAACATTTGAAGTGCTACCATAACCACATACAGTGGAATAAATGCAATTTCTTTATATCATTTTAAAGAAAACCCTTTGAAGTTACATAAAAAGCTGCTGTTTGTGACAAATATTGTTATTTATGTTGTTTTTCATATGATGAAACACCAAATTTTATTTTTTATGTTGTAAACACTGTCTTTAATAGTGTATAACTCTGGTTCTGGATGCTCTAGCAGACTGCAGATAGTTCTGGTTGTTAGCAGCAGCAGACAGTAAACACCCAAAAAAAGAATGAACTCTTTATCATGTCGCATTCAAAAGATATTCTTATTTTACTGAAGGGTGCGGAAATACATTTTTCATAAAAATATTAATTTTTTGTTTTGCACATATAATAAAAAGCTAGGGATTAATTATGCACACAACCAAAGAAAATGCTGTGAATGGACTCATTGTTTAGAGTAGGACCTAAAATAAAAGATGATGTATCATTTGTGGCAATATGTGAAATCTGAGGCAGTTCACACTCAAGTTTCACATATGTTTACAAAAGACCATTTTTTACCTTATTATTCATTCGATGATTGTTGGATATGTGTTGATATTAGAACAAAAATAATGCTGTAGCCTTATTCCTGAGAGTGAGAGCTTTCATTTGATATAAGACTTGCCCATGTTTGTCATTTTTGAAAAATATGAAATATGTGAATATTATATGATATCAAAAAATATTGGGGGGTGATAGTGTAAATTAAGTGTAAATAACTTTCTTACAGTAAAAGATATGTCAAAGTGATGCATATCTGCAGAAAGTAGAGACTCTAAGCTTTCAAACAGTATCTCATATGTGGTACTGGGGTCCATGACGGAGCATTAAAGATTAAAATAATCTTTTATATTAAGTCAAAATACGAAATTTTGGACCCGGGACAGGGTCCTCAGGGTTGAAGAGGTTAAAGCGCAGTGAGCATCATGAAGAACAAGGAACACACCAGGCAGGTCCGAGATACTGTTTTGGAGAAGTTTAAAGCCGGATTTGGATACAAAAAAGATTTCCCAAGCTTTAAACATCCCAAGGAGCACTGTGCAAGCGATAATATTGAAATGGAAGGAGTATCAGATCACTGCAAATCTACAAAGACCCGGCGGTCTGTCTAAACTTTCAGCTCAAACAAGGAGAAGACTGATCAGAGATGCAGCCAAGAGGCCCATGATCACTCTGGATGAACTGCAGAGATCTACAGCTGAGGTGGGAGAGTCTGTCCATAGAACAACAATCAGTTGTATACTGCACAAATCTGGCCTTTATGGAAGAGTGGCAAGAAGAAAGCCATTTCTTAAAGATATCCATAAAAGTGTCACCTGGGAGACACCCCAACATGTGAAAGAAGGTGCTCTGGTCAGAGGCAACAATGCAAAACGTTATGTTTGGGGTACAAGCAACACAGCTCATCGCCCTGAACACACCATCCCCACTGTCAAACATGGTGGTGGCAGCATCATGGTTTGGGCCTGCTTTTCTTCAGCAGGGATAGGGGAGATGGTTAAAATTGATGGAAAAATGGATGGAGCCAAATACAGGACCATTCTGGAAGAAAACCTGATGGAGTCTGCAAAAGACCTGAGACTGGGATGGAGATTTTTCTTCCAACAAGACAATGATCCAAAACATAAAGCAAAATCTACAATGGAATGGTTCACAAATAAACATATCCAGGTGTTAGAATGGCCATGTCAAAGTCCAGACCTGAATCCAATCGAGAATCTGTGGAAAGAACGGAAAACTGCTGTTCACAAACGCTCTCCATCCAAACTCACTGAGCTCGAGCTGTTTTGCAAGGAGGAATGGGTCTCTCGATGTGCCAAACTGATATAGACATACCCCAAGCGATTTACAGCTGTAATCGCAGCAAAAGATGGCGCTACAAAGTATTAACTTAAGGGGGCTGAATAATTTTGCACGCCCAATTTTTCAGTTTTTTATTCGTTAAAAAAGTTTGAAATATCCAATACATTTCGTTCCACTTTATGATTGTGTCCCACTTGTTGTTGATTCTTCACAAAAAATTACAGTTTATATCTTTATGTTTGAAGTTTGAAATGTGGCAAAAGGTTGAAAAGTTCAAGGGGGCCGAATACTTTCGCAAGGCACTGTACAGGTAAGCACAATACCCACAACTCCAAAGCTACATTTTCCCTATAATATGTATTTACTTTGTGTGTTATTATTTTGCGTGTATGTGACCGGACCGCTCAAGAGCCAAGCCTGAAAGGAAAAGATGGGTCCTCACGCACTGACAGCATGCACATGTTTGCTAATGCTGAGATTAGATGATAGTGGACAGATGCCTTTCTTTTGTGTCTCAAGTTCACAACAACTTAATATAAGGACTAAAAAACTGTAAATTGAAATGCATTATTGCTTCAACCAGTTTTTGGCATTTAGGCTGTGTGAGACAGCAGGTGCCGCACACAGCTCAGACAGACCTTTCACGTCTGTATCCTCATGAGAATAATGCATTATACTAGTTAACAATTTTAAAACTTTAAAATGAATAAAGATAGCGTAGTGATATGTGCACAGGAGATTTTGATTGACTGTTATTTGTGGGGTGCGGTGTTGCTGGTAATGAGGTGCAGCATGCTGGAGAGAGATTGAAGTCAAATAAAGCCAGAAAGTTTTACAAAGTTGTCTACTCCGTATTAGAGCTGCAACTAACGACTATTTCTTCTGTCGACTAATCTAGCGATTATTTTTCCGATTAGTCGACTACTCTAACGACTATTTTTTATTATTAATACAGTGTTCTTTTTTTGATTAGCTATTTAATCTGTTGGATAATCTGTTTTCTACTCTCTGTCTGATCTGACAGTTATTGTTTGTTTTATTGTATTTTAACACAACTGAATGCTATTTTCACATATTATCTGTTCTGTTGTCAGATATAGGGGCAGTTTCCCAGACAGGGATTAGACTAGTCCTAGACTAAAATAAATATAAGAGCTGTCCAAACGGAAAACATCTTGCACTGACATATCTTAAAATACACCAGTGCCCTTAGTTTGGCCTCAAAATGCACACAAGTAATGTTTTTAGTAAGGCATGTTTGTTTAAACTAATTATATTTCCTAATTAAACTAAGGTCTAGTCCTGGCTTAAGCTAATCTCTGTCCTGTGGCCGGTTGCATAAAACTTTAAGACTAGTCTTTAAAGTTAGTCATGAATTTTTTTTCTTCAAGACTGATCATAACTGTTTTAAGTATGTTACATAGAAAGGTAGATTGGTCTAATTTAAATCCAAATAATAAGACTGATTAGCCCTAACTAATTGCTAGTTCTTAAGACGCAGTCTTAATGTCACGGCTATGTTTATGCAACCGGCCAGGAAACCACCCAGGGCCGGAGTGGGAATCATCTTCAGCCCTGGAGTTTCATGACTTAGACCGGCCCACTTTAGTTCATGACTGACTATATTAAAATAATACAGTTAAATCCTCAGTAGCCTATACATAAGTGTGCAATAGTGAACTGTTTTCTGCATCCTTGCAATTCATTGTATTTTTTTAAATAGATAATTTCCAAATCAATGCAAATACAGTAAACAATTATGATTTTTGCTCTAATCTTGCAGCCCTATGATAAGGTATTTTTATATTATTCAATTAAACATATTCAAAAGCTACTAAAAGGGAACAAATGTGTTTGTGTTTTCCCCTATATTTCTATTTTTTAAAAATGGTGGGTCTTGAGATTACCTGTTGGGTTGAAAAAGTTTAGAAACTCCTGATATACAATACACAAGCAAGATTTATCAAGTATGCAGAGGAACAGGAGGAAAAATAAAAAATCCTTATCTTAATTTTTAGTACTTGGATCATGTACATTGCCAAATATCTTGTGTCATAAAAGAACAAATATTGAATGGACTTGTTTTACTTAAGAAAACATTATATTCATATGAAACGTTTTAAATAAACTGATGAGTTTTGCATCAAATAAGTTTTTGTTATCAAAAGACGATGAATAATAATGACTATTCATAGATCATTCATTATTGCATCTATGACTTAGATTTTTAAAAATTACGATTTGTCTCATTTTCATTTAAGTGGGTTTGTATCAGGTCGCGCATCTAGACGCGCGGCAAACGCCCTCAAATACAGACGCATCTGAATCTAAACTCGTGTTCACAGGCGAGCGCTTTGAAAAGCAACCCGTGCGTCTTGCGCTAACATTTTTAAAGCGGGCAAATTACGCGAGTGGGCCTGAATAAGTGCTGGCAGCAGCAACCTTCAACCCGGTGGCATGACAACTCACAATTCGGCGCAAATTAAAAAATTGCCATTACACAGAGTTACTACAGAAGGCATGCGCGGGCATAGGAGAGAGAGAGCTCGCGCACAAGCACATAGAGAACCTGTTTGTGGGGGAAAACACTGCTAATCTTTCATGGTAAACTCGAATATGTCGTCTTCTCTGCCAGTAACATCTGACGTTTACGTGAAAATGCAAGTACAAATCACAGCCAACTTTTAATTCTTTCATTCAGTGTCATGTATGAGAGGAGCTGTCTAGGGGCTTCACGCAGAGAAAGAGAGAGAGCACGCGTGCACAAGAGAGGCACCACCGAGCGCGCACAACAATAAATTAAGCCGTTTTAAATGAAAATAAAAATGTAACGTTAAATGTTGCTGCCATTGTTGATTTTGTGGCACACACAAACAAATCAATGTATGGATAACACTGCCAGGAGCAGAAGCCGCCATTACGCGAAATGAATGTAAACAGCGACGCGTCGACGCATTTTACGCATGTCGACGTATTTTCATAGTCGACGTAATCGATGACGTCGACGCATCGTTGCAGCACTACTCCGTATCAAAGAATATTAGATAATTTAACCTCTTATGGAACGGCTGAAATTCCACAAGGGGGCGCATTTGTTCCTCAGACGTTGCACAATAAACATGACATCCGAATATATTCATTATAAATGATGAATGAAAAGTGAGATTCGAACGAATGTCTGTTAGTGAACTTATTGTATACACTATTTATATCGTAATTCGGTCAGAAACGTCAAGATTGTGAGATGAACAAATCGTTTTGGATTAAAAGGCTTGGATATTCCATTTCCTTGGACTTTTGGGGATTTATGAACAATTTGTTTTGGACAATTTCACCGAAGAGGATAAAGGAAAGATTTTGAAGGTAAGTAAATATCCTAAATCGGCGCCGCCCGGTTCAGGTAACTAACAACTAGATTACAGTTTTATGACTGCTAAAAATCATATTATGCTTTCTGTGTGCGCTTAATGGAATCCCGAAAGTCTAAGCTTTACAACGATGTGCCGCATGACCGTATATTTTGAAGATTTAATGCTTCAAAGTTACAATGACGTAATGGAGCCTCACGTGCAAGAGAGGGGGTGTGCCGTGTACGGCACAGTGTTCCTTATCAGGTTAATAAAAAAATATAATAAAGACATTTTAAATTTCTGTTATTATTTTGCCATGAAATAACAAATAATGCAGGTTGGCAAGACATTTCTTTTGATTTTGCGTTTTTTCCGCGATAGCGGAATATATATACACACATGACATAAGCTGCTTGATAGCGCGTCTCCCACTAGCAGAATAACAATAATATAATACATTTGGTGCAAATCGAGGTTGGTACATGTTTACACCTTAAACAAACCGTACCAGAGTTCGTTTGGAACCGGACCGAGACCACCTCTTCAGCTGGGTCTCGGTGCGGTTGTTTGTTCCGCACCAGAGTTCGATTGCTGTATTCACACCTGCCCAAAAGGTCCGCACCAAGTAGGGCTGGACCAGAAAATTCGAATATTCGAATATTCGTTCGGTGGGTTGACATTCGATTTTCAGTTTTGAGATTCGAATATATATATATAAATATTTTTCAGCGTTAATGCAGAGCTTTTGCCAAGCAAGAAGTGCGCTTCACACTCCCGCTCTCTAGGTGGCGCAGAGAGACCTACATCCATAGCCAACAGCCATCAAACTCCACCAGTAGAAGAAGAGATCGCCTCGAACGGAAAGCGCGCTTCCTGCTTTGGCATTCACGCTAATAGTGTTGTAAATAACGTTCAGTTTCTTGCAAAAACTGATTGATTTGCTTCACAAGACGTCAATATGTCACACGGAGATATGGGGGATTACTTTTGTATTGGATATATATGCTTTAGCTCTTAAAGTGTGCGGATCGGTTGACTTGCATGACGGAGCACTGGGGTTTCTGCAAAATATCTTCACTATTGTTCTGATGAAAAAAACATATTGGATGGTGTAAGTGTTATAATAAATAAACTTGATTTTGAAAGTATGCTACCGTTTTATTACAGTTTGTTTAACTTCGTTCATTTATTTTCGTTGTTTTATTTAAATAGCCTACCCTACGTTGTCAGTAATTACTGTGCTGCTAATTTCTGATACAGGAATGTTTGTTTGTTAGACAAATGTTGTTAGAAAATAGGCTACCTTATTAAAAGTATTGGTCTTGTGTTTTGTTTCACTAATGCTGTTCTCGCATGATGCATGACAGGCACGCCGCTTCCGGCTTGCGCTGTTCTGTAGTATTTTTAAACTTTATTAATTCTAGAAGTGTCACATGTCCATATTGCACGAAAAAAATGCACTACACTCCCTTGAGTTCGCAGCAACACATCCACCACATAATAAAACTGTGGATAGACAGACACACACATACACACACACACACAGATTCCTGCCTTTATTAAAGAGAAATAATATGTTCAGCCCCTCCTTCCGAAGCTTCGAATATTCAATTTTATTTCTACTAGAGCTTCGAAGCTCAAAAAATGGTATTCGGAACAGCCCTAGCACCAAGGGGGGAAACGAACTTGAGTTCAATTCAATCGAACCAAACAAGGCGGTTGTGAATACACCCTTTTTTTTTCTTTTCAAGTACTTAAAAAAGGATATGCATATTAAATGTTTATTTAGTTTTACCAATTTTCTTTTTGTCTCTTGTTTACTGTAATTACATCTGTGTTATATCGACCTCATTGCTTTCACAATATAGACATATAAAACACCGCTCAGATATGCTATTGTGTACATAAATGCCACGTTAGTATTACAAAGAAAATAGAAAAACTCACTTTATAGTCAGACGTCCGTTTATCCCTGCATCCTGCACACAAACGCCTCCACCACACAATAACTCCACAGACTTAGTGTCTTAATCTTGTAAGCCGAAACCCGTCTCCGAAATAAACAAACCATTCACGCGTCCACCGCACAATATCTCATCAGACGCGCTGGCTCAGTGCTTGTAAGCCGAAACATGTCTTTGAAATAAACAAACCATTCACGTGTCCACCGCACAATATCTCCACAGACGGCTTAGGCCCTTGGAGCTAGTGCTTGTAAGCCGAAACACGTCTTTGAAATAAACACTCCCAGTGTCTGGGAACATCCACCGAACGAACGTCCATATCCTGATCTGATGCGGAAATGTTATACAGAAAGCAGTCAAAGCACACAGCTAGAGTACAGACACTACTTGTCCGTCCAAGCTCTAGCCAGTCCGGGCTTCTCTACGCAGCAGAGGCCGAGGGTTGCGGCGTCTTCCCCAGGCTCCTCTACGCATGATTTGAATATTAGACGAGACACGAGAGAATTTATATAACGGCAAAGGACGTCTCATATGGCAATAAATATCCACATAGGCTATAACTTAGCAAAACAGCATAATGAAATTAATAAACAGACAAGGAAGCAGGATTGACATGTAAATTGTATTATTATTACCGGAAAAACAACAATATACTGAAATAAACTCTGAGGTATAGGCTAAATGTGCCAAACACGCTGTTAATCGCATAAACAAGTCTAAGCAATAATAAAAAAAACATTATTATCTCTTAAAACTTTATGACAAAAAAATTATATTTAAAGGAAATGTATTCTTACAGTTATTCAAAGATGCACAAATTATTCCAAATATTAATTCCTGTTTCAGAGCACGTTCGTCTCTGGCCTCGCTCTGTTATGTAATAGCTGCTTAAAAGGGGCGCATCCTCGTCTTTCAAACAGGTATCATTATAACCATTATAACAATAGAGTAAACTTTATAGTTGAAAAAAAAAGAAAAAAAAAGAAAAAAGGGAAATCCAAGGCACTCTTCATATATCAAAAAGGTAAAAAGCCTTTATTTAAATATGGCTATAACACTAAAAACATATAACAGGGCAGTAACCCATGCGTAGCGGCACAGATAGCCTTCTTCAGGGTATACTGATCAAACAAACAATCTTCACTTAAAAAGTCAGCTAATCACAAACACCTGAATGACATCACAAAGGTAATGCATTCCCATATGTAAAACATTGCAAGAAAAGACCACTAGATGGCAATTACACTAGAGTAAAGACACCAATGAATAGAACTCTTAAAAAAAACAAAACAAACAAACAAAATTTAAGCTCAAACTTTTTATATATATAATTTGCAGGCTATGACATACCCAGGACTCAATGATGAAATTGACTTTAGGCCCTTTTTGTAATTGTTCCCTTGATTTTTTTTTTTTAAGAGTTCTATTCATTGGTGTCTTTACTCTAGTGTAATTGCCATCTAGTGGTCTTTTCTTGCAATGTTTTACATATGGGAATGCATTACCTTTGTGATGTCATTCAGGTGTTTGTGATTAGCTGACTTTTTAAGTGAAGATTGTTTGTTTGATCAGTATACCCTGAAGAAGGCTATCTGTGCCGCTACGCATGGGTTTTACCATTTACCTTTTTGATATATGAAGAGTGCCTTGGATTTCCTTTTTTTCACGTTTTGTATACCCTACACCAAAGAGCACCTAACAAATTTTTCCCAAACTAAAATTTTTTCAGCTATTTTTGAGCACTTTGGATTTTTTCTGATTTCTAATAAACTTTATAGTTGCTTCCACTGTGTTTGTCTGATATGAATAACAATTTTTACGCCGTCTTTGTCAGAAGAAAGCGCCGTACATTACGGCGTACTATGAAAGGCTTACGGTGTATAAAACGACGTCATTGATAGGATTATAAAACGGCATAAATAACGGCGGTTTGCTGTGATACCGCCGTAATTTGCGGCGGTTGTTAGCTAAAAATGCCGTACTTTGCAGCGTCTTTTAGACTTGAACGCCGTAAAAACCGTTGTTTTAAAGATGATGCGCATTTGGTAAGTGCCGTCAATTGATCTATTTGGCGTTCCATACTCTGCTCACACTTGCTGTGTGAAACCGGCGTGGACTGAAGCCACTCGCGTTGCTACTACTCTACGGCGCCACCTTTTTGGGTCTGATGAATCGACGCGCATATTTTGCATCGACGTATTTTTGCGTCAATGCGTTGTCCCAGCCCTAAAACTGTAGTATGATTATAACAGACTGGGGCTGAATCCGAAACCGCATACTACCATATAGTGATGCAACAATACACTTAGTTCACGGTTCAATACATATTTCGGTTCTTGTTCACGGTTTACGGTTCGGTCTCGGTTCTGATGCCTTGGCCTATTAAAGTGTTTTTAATTATTCTATGCTTAGGTAACAGGAACATTGAGATGTTAAGAAGAAAAAAATACTGGTTTTAATTGCAGTTCTCTTTATTTTATGTAAATGCAAAAATCATCTTACATATTTCTAGTGTACTGATACAATAATATAAGATATAATTAAATAAAGACATATAAAAATAATATCCTATTCAAACTGGGGAACATGTGAATTCATTACATTACATAAATTGGCCATTTTATATACCTGTACTTAGTAAATTAAACTTTACATTGTAAATGAAGGCTATACCTTACTGCACTACTGTTAAATCCAACATCATGCTGTCTGTGTAGAAACCAAAAATGCGTTCCTCAATCAACATTACTGGTGGGATTTATTTTAGCATCAGGCGCATTCTCTTCTTGAGTTAAACTTTTTCAACTTGCGCAGAAGACGTGTTTGAGGCAAATAACGCGCGTTTGCATCAATAACAAGCCCAATTTGCGTCATTCGCATTGCCCGACGCGAATTTGCATCTTTACATTGATGTTGTATGTAATCTACACGCGCAAATAATTAATCCACACCTCAGATTTAAAAGACAGTCGTGCTGCTTCTTTTTGTTGTTGTACTTCTGTTGGGTGTGTGTGCACGCGAATGAAATCTGACACCAGCATTGCAAGCAGAGTTCAAGCAGCTAGCGCACAGTGACTGGATATCAACTCGCTGTGGCGTTTATAAGCGTGCAGATCACGCGCATGCGCACATTAACAAAAGTGCAGGGAATATAAAACTGACAGATTTGGATGGATAAACCGAAAAACCGCAATTCACCTGCGCGTATTGGACCGTGGGGGTGGAACCGAACGGTTCAATAATGTATTGAGAATTGTGGCATCCCTACTACCGTACTATATACTAGGCAAAAAGCAGTAGGCGAACGAATAGTATGTCCGAAACCTCAGTATACGTAAAAGGGTAGGCGAGAATTAGCGGGATTTTGGACTATTTCTCGCTAGATTCAGAGGCATGTGTACTTAAGTATCGTCCGAAACCGCCTACGTACTGAAAATGTAGTAGGGGAAACAGCACGTGAACAGAGTAGTACGTCAGAATCCTCAGTATCCATAAAATCAGTAGGCGAGAAATCCCCGGATGCCCTACTGAGTCCGCCCACATTCTGAAGCGTGCATCAGATGGACACTTCTATCCCAGCTTTCCCATGATGCCACGGGAAAGCAAAGCCATTGACCGGAGACCAGCCAATCGGGTGATTCGATACGTTACACAGGGCTGTTCCTCTATGGGCTTCACGCACAGACCGGCCAGGATATACCACAAAGTGCTCAGCTGATTCATGAAAATAAAGCTGCAGAAATGTCACAGCTGTGTTGAGATGACAGTAAATATGTGATGTTTTGTTAGAAAAATTACATTTGAATAAAGTTTTGTTTGATATGGGATTCACTTCTATACGTTTTCATTTATTGTGATGGTTTTATTCATTAATTTTTTATTTGTGTTACCTGTTGTTTTAAGTAAATAGAAGAGAATGCTTCACTAAAATGTATATAATCACATTGCCTGCATTGTGTAGTTTGTATTCAAGCACAGTCACCTCACAATAGATATTAAATTACAATCTGCTTGTTTTACTTATTTTAATCCACTACAAAATTATGTGTAATATATCTGTAACACTGACAGAGACCGTAGTGGAGTTGTCAAGTTACTGATGCAATCAGGTGTTAGTGCACCTGTCCCTTATACACACGCATACGTTTTCATGTCTGTTATTAGGTTTGTTCGAGTTTATGCACCGCTGTAAGAACCAACAGGTGGATGACATCAAGAACCGTGAGAGCGATTCCAGAAATCACACGGAGAAGTCTGATTTCGAGTTGCTCTCGCGGTATTGTGATGTCATCCTCCTGTGGGTTCTTACGGTTCCGTATGAGCTCGAACGTGTACTACGTCATATGTCGCATGATAACGTCAACATGGCAAATGCTGTCCATACTTAACACGAACGTACATACTGTCTTAGCGCACGTTAGGTACCCAGTGAAATTCAGTACCTACACAGTAAGTATGCGATTTCGGATTCAGCCTGGGTCACATATAAAAAAAAATGTTTTGTCATAATTGTGCTGCTTTTTCTCAGATATTTAGACATTTGTATCCATTAATAATTGAACTATTGTTAGAAAAGAGCTGGATGAATGAATACAGTGTGGATACCTGTCTATTATAGACAGATATATAAACAATATCCACTTCAAGTACCGTATATAGAAAAAATAGTATTGAAATATTTGCCTGCAAACTTAATTTTTAGCAAGTGTTACAACTTACCCCCTACCTGTTACAATAAAATTAACCCCACCTATGGAGTAAGTTGTAATGTTTGCACTTCTGTCACGTTTGATGTAATTGTCCAAGACTAGGAAGTAATAGAAACAAACTTTAAATGTTTATTTGTAGCAGAGATGTGTAAAAATATAATTAATCAATCTCAAATATTTTTTTTAATGATTGAGCCAAAACCAAAAAGCGTTATGATGTGTTCCGCTCTCCCCTACTTATATTTTTTTGGTCTTTCAGTGAGTTTGTGACTGAAAACCCAAAAATACAACAATAATTAAGCAGACATACCTAATGGAATAAAATCATCATCTTCTTCAGAGCGATCTTCTTCTTCTGAGGGTTCAGTTTTGATTTCTGTGGGTTCAGTTTTGATTTCTGTGGGTTCAGTTTTAATCTTCATCATGAGGTTCGTGCAGTTGATGAGTTTAACTGAACACATCTTCAGTTTGGTCTGCAGGATCTGCTGCTGTTCTCCAGCATTACAGACAGAATCCAGAGACTCTGTGGAGGTTTGATCCTCCTGTAAGCTCTGTTTACTGTCACACATTGTAGTGTCCTGAGTGTCTGTGGGCTTTGACTCAGTATAACAGAGTAAAGTCAGACTGAGCTCGGAGTCCTGTGTGTGTCTGGATTTCTCTTCAGAGAGTTTAGAGTCCAGCAGTGGCTGTGGTGTGCGGCTCTGATCTCTGCTCATCCACACTGAATCCAGACTCCCATCATCAGTCGCATACACTGAAGATTCACAACATTCCCCATCCTGACAACACAACAAACACAGACAAAAAGATCAGAAATGATTTGATGTTGTCTGATTCAGGTAAATGATGTTTAACCTGTACAAACCTCTCGATTCATTGCTAAATCTCCTCTTGACCTCCGCTTTGTCTCCAGTAACGCCACCTCTTTCTTCAGCTAAGAGATTTCTGTGATGAAATCATCAATATATCCAGCATGGACAGATCAGTTCCTACTCATTTACAGCTCAGCACATCTCATCATCAACTTCTCAACACTTAAATACACAGAGACAAGACTCTGCTTAAACTCAATGAAACACGCAAGAGAGAAAACACTGAGGATACACAAACACATCACACGCGCGCTCTTTCTTTCTTTCTTTAGTGAGTTTATCTGCGGACTAAAGAGCTGCAGCGCCGCCTGCTGTACTGGAGAGAGAAGACGCTCACTGCTTTACAATGGATTTAACAAAACAAGTATGCGTCTCAATCATGGTCAGAAATCATCACAAACTATTAAAGTAATGACTAAATGAAAAGAATTGGTGGGAAAATAATTGCTAAAGAATAAAGACAGAACATCAAGCTTTTGTAGTCATAAAGATAATCTACAGCCCTGATCTTGTACTTTTATTTTACCTCTCACGTGCCTCCGTACATGTACATTTGTATACTTCAAATGTTTATATTTCGAAGACTGTACTGTAAATATCCTCTGATTCCATTTTATTTTATTTGCAGTAGTACTTCATCCATCACCCAGCACCTTAGCTTTATTGCACCTCAATGTTTGTTACTATTGTGTTATTGTATGTTTCTTGTTTTATGTATAATGCTTTGACAATATTGTAAGTGACACAATCATGCCAATAAAGTTCTCTTAATTAAAAATTAAATTAAAAAAAGATAGGACATCGTAGGACAAAGAGATTATGGTCAGATTAAAAATACATCACAAACTTTCACAACGTTGTTTTTTCATTGTAATCAGGTAATGTTACAGTACAACATTTAAAAAACTTTAAACACCCTAAATAAAAACAAAAAGGACATTTTATAAACATTGTAAAATACCTAATTGGCACGTTTTCTTTAGGTAGTAAAAAACATAAATCACTGTTCACTGCAAAAACAAAACCAGACCAAAATGCAACATTTGTAAGACATTTTGTTTAGCTGTTAAACCTTGGAATAAGACTTTTAAAGAACATCTTGACCATACAATAGGTGTTTATGTTACTTTGGTTTAAATGTATATCAACCCACCTGGAAAATGCCTGATATGCCCATCTACCAATCCAGCCCTGCCTGCCATTAATAAAGCTGACATGCATTTAAACCAATCTATACACTGGTCGTATTTTGGTGTGGTCATGACGTACTTTAAACGTTTTATTTCAACATTATGATTATGTTATTTTAACACCTAAACAAAAGGTCTCACAAATGTTGTATTTTGGTTTTGTAGTGAACAGATTAGGGCTGCACAACGATTAATCATGATTAATCTATTGCAGAATAAAAGTTTTTGTTTACATCATAAATGTGTGTGAACTGTGTATAACAACTTTGTATATATAAATATGCACACATGCATGTATTTTTGATCAACTGTTTAATGAAGAACTTCCAAAGCATCCACAGCCAAACTCATTAATTGTCCTTGCACGTTTGCTTTGATTAATCGCTGCTACAACCTTGCCAATAAGTATTACATTTTCTAAAAACCAAACTGGGAATATGTTAGTGTTTACAAATGTTTGCAGGTTGTGAAGAACTCCTGCGGAGTAGAAACTATCCTTGACCCTGGGCAGAAAAATATTGTAGTTTAAATGTTCATAATTCGCCTACTTTCAGCAAATGTTAGGCTATATGAAATATGATATTATATTATGTGAAGAATATTTTTAAATTAAAGGTGCTCTAAGCGAATTGAAGCGTTTTAGACCATAAAACATTTTTTGTTACATTCCGGAAACATCTCCTCACTATCTGCTTGCTGCCTGTCCGCTGATCAAACTGTAAAAAAACGCGATCTCTGTAGACAGCCCAGGCTTCACAAACGGCAATATCAACAAGTGGCCAAACCTAGCATCACAAAACAAAACAAAGTATCCCAGCCAATAAACGACAATAAGGATTTGGGGTGGGGGTTGGGCGCGTTCATGAAAGCACGGAAGGGAGGGGGAGGAGTTAGCTACGCTCGGTCTGTTTGAAAACAGTTTCAAACGTCAACAATAACTAACGTCTCGCAGATTCGCTTAGAGAGCCTTTAATATGGTGAACATTATAATTAACATTATCATTATTAAAATTAAATTCATTTATCTTATTTCTTATTTATTTTATTTAAGCGTTACACTGACCATCCTATCTGCACTGAAAAAACAACTTGTAAAATTTGTTTAAGTAAAATGTACTGCTTTTAAGTAAAACTTACCTACTAAAATCAAATCAAATCTACTTAATAATGCATGATAAAACATATGTTAAATAATTAAGTAAATGTTACATCATTATTTTTTTAGAAGTTAGATCTATTTTAATCGTTAGGTAAGGTATATTAGTTTAAAAAAAAAATTAATACGACTTACTATTCCCACACAGTTCATTTTTACATGAATTAATTGTGTATTTATAATCATTTTACTTAGGAAAATCTAGTTCTCAATAAATGTTAATATTATGTAGAAATTATGAGAGTTAATCTAATAAATATTACTACACAAAAAGTTCGTTTTTTTCAGTGTGTGATATTATGTGTTCTGTGTATAAAAGTGACATTCAACCAAAAGAAATTATTTCAATAAAGATATATTTCAAGTATTAAATTATTTTGCCCACATAGGTCTTAACCCAAAGGGTTCACTTGTGCATTGTTTACTAGAATGCACTTCATCATAAATGAATAAACTCAGCATAGGCCTATATGCATCATACGGTATAGCATTAAATATCTTTGCTGCATTTTTTCTAGAACAGACAGTGGCTTTCTCGCACACAGTGAGTTAGACCCGCCTTGGCCGGTGGGTCTTTTAAGCGATCACCTTTTACTTAAACCATGTCGAAACTAAGGAGCCACTTGTCCTCGGATTCGGCGCCGCGTTTGCAGGACTCATGTTCCGCGCTGTAGGGGATTTAAAAAAAAGTGATGAGTGGAAGTGGAAAAAATTGCATTTATTCCTCTGTATGTGGTTATGGGGACACTTCAAATATTTTTAGGCATAAATTGAATACAAAGACTATATTATTCCTCCCTTAACTCTTTCACCGCCATTGACGAGATCTCGTCAATTAAGAGAAAACGCTTCCCCGCCAATGACGAGATTTTCCGTCTTTCCGCAATATCGCTATTATCCACCAGGTGGCGCCCTTCCGCAACTTTTTAAATCCGGAAGTATTGCCCTATGGCAAGCGGCTGCATGTCCGTGTCTGTTTTAAAGATCGCTCTGAATGGGATCTCTATGAAAAGTCCGTCACAAAAATTGAATTATCTCTGCTTTTTGCTCAAAATGTGATGTTTTTGCAGAAACCTACCGATATTCAAAAGCTGATTACAAAAGAAACACTGAAGGTAGGATGAAATGTTTTTTTTGTTTGAAAGCAGATATATTCATTTGGTATATTGTATGTTTATATATTTAAAGAAGAACATTTTCTGGAAGGCATTAAACTTTGGTGAAAATCATGAAAAACGCTGGCGCTGGCTGGCAACTTTTTTTAAAAACGCTGGCAGTGAAAGAGTTAAGTTGGAATAAAATAACTTTTGCAAAGATTATGATAGGGAAAAAAATCATTCTTCCTCTGTAAGCTGACAATTGCTGGAATTAAACAAAACTGCCTGCAGGTTTCGTTACCACTCAGGGCCAGAGTTATGCACTTTTAAATACTGACTTTAGAAAAAAAAACATCAAAAGCTCCTATTTATTTTTGTGTTTATTAGAGGACTGACAACACATACAACCATGTTTAGCACTTTCTACAGTGTTTTATGTAATGTCAAAGGGTTTCCTGTAAAATTATACCAAACTTTTGTATGTACACCTCTGCATGTGGGTATGGGAAGCTTTTGAAAATGGGTAGGACAAATTCAGGCGGAAATCCCCAAAATAGCCTCAGATTCGGACATACTATACTATACTACTTTTTGCCTATTATAGAATTGGGCAGTTTCGGACGCAGCCAGTTACTATAACAACTTACAATGTTGATACGTCTTTTAGTTTCTGTTTAGAACTTCTATCCAGACCAAGCTCGTAAGCAAAATGGACAGGATTTCGGGGTGTCCTCCGAAAGTCGATCGCATACGTCATCGAGGTTCTCACATTTCAGGTAAATACATTAAAAAATTACAATTTATTTCTCTTTAGACACACAATCACTTTAGTTTCATTCTTACCTTGAAATGTAAAGGTTGCTTTTTTGAAATAAAACCTGAAATAGTAAACCTTGATGACGTATACGGTTGACCAATGCGACTTCCGGGGTACCCAACCGAAATTCTGTCCAGGACGCGTTCAGCGAAAATGGCACGTATGGCCACACTATTTCTAGTGATGTTAACAATTAATTGATATTCGATTAATTGTCGGTAAGAATTAAATCGATGAAGTTTAACGATTGTAGAATAAGCAGGATCATGCACGTGTGTGCGGCACCTGTGCAAAACAAATACAGCTGGAGAAAAAAGTTAAACTAGCCATGATCACAATGATGCTCGATGCCAAACACACACCTGGGCTTTTTAACGCCATGAGAAACGAGGCTGGCTGCCAACGCACGAAATGGCATCCACAGTGGATCTGAGAGGGTTTGATACAGAAAATGCAAATACAGTTAGGATAATGAAAGCAAAGACCCTCTTCAAGGAAGCCTACAAGATTAGCATAGCAATGCTGCTATACACAGGGAAGGAGACCAGAAGCCATTTTTAATGAACAGATTAAAATGTAATCTTATATTCTGGCAAGAAACTGTAAACGGTAACTGGCTGTCGTTACACTCTGAACGGCGCTACATGCTAGCCAAGTTGACTGTTACATGTTGTCAAATGAAAGGTTGCCATCTCTATAATATAAGCATCTTTGCTGAAAGTATGCTGCAGGTCTATGGTGAGGTGATGACGGGAAAAGTGTTCTTTGTGTGCTTCTTGGATATAATTACAACAAACGGTGCATCAACGACTCTGAAAGCGAGGTGAACAACTAGAAAAATAACACTTGACTTGATGATAATAAAACCTTCATTCTCACATGTCATTTACTTTCATGCAACTGTTAATTTACCAGAGTGCCTATGTTAGGCAGAGTTATACTCATAAGTCAAATTGATGATCAGAGCTGATCCTCCCTATACGCAGGCTACGCGAGCTGCGTAGGGCCGCACCACTAGGGGGCCCCCATGTTCTTAACTTCATCCAGTGCTGCACAGACCAGCTGGCGGGAGACATCGTGCCGCGGGAGCTATTCAAAATTATAACAAGCAGTCTGATCTCATGATACTTAAATTCCAGTTGTCAGTCCATCTATGCAGCTCCGCTCTGCGTTTGAAGTTCCTATCAACATGCATCTTCATTCGGATATTAAAGCTATCCACCCGGAGCAGGACAGACAAGCACATTACAGTGTTAAGGTTTCTCTCCAGTGTGAACTCTCTGATGGACTTCTAAATTACTTGACCTAAAGAAGCTCTTTCCACAGTGAGCGCAGAAGTAAGATTTCTCCCCAGTATGAAGTCTCTGATGGACTTTTAAGTAAGATAAAGAAGCAAACGTCTTGTCACACTGAGAGCATTTGTAAGGTTTTTCACCTGTATGAATTCTCTGGTGTGTCACTAAACTGTCATGTCGATTAAAACTCTTCTCACAGACACTACAGTGATAAGGTTTCTCTCCAGTGTGAACACTCTGATGGACTTTTAAATTACTTGAAGTGGTAAATTTCTTGTCACACTGAGAGCATTTGTAAGGTTTTTCACCTGTATGAATTGTCAGGTGTATCACTAAATTTTCATGTCGCTTTAAACTCTTCCCACAGAATCTACAGTGATAAGGTTTCTCTCCAGTGTGAACTCTCTGATGGACTTTTAAATTACCTGAATGAGCAAACATCTTGTCACACTGAGAGCATTTGAAAGGTTTTTCATCTGTATGAATTCTCTTGTGACTTAGTAAGGTAGACTTTAGAATAAAACTCTTCCCACAGATACTGCAGTGATAAGGTTTCTCTACAGTATGAACTCTCTGATGGACTTTTAAGTAAGATGAAGAAGTAAACGTCTTGTCACACTGAGAGCATTGGTAAGGTTTGTCACCTGTATGAATTGTCAGGTGTGTCACTAAACTTTCATGTCGATTAAAACTCTTCTCACAGACACTACAGTGATGAGTTTTTTCTCCAGTGTGAACTCTCTCATGGATTATCAGCTGATATTTATGGCAGAAACATTTATCACAGTGTGAACACTGATAGAGTTTCTTTTTTAAGTGAGTATTCTGATGTTTTTTTAATGAACTTGAATCCTTAAAGGTTTTGTCACATTCACTGCACTGATACGGTCTCTCATTGGTGTGTAAAACCACATGTGTCTTCAGATTATGTTTACAGCTAAATCTCTTCTCACAGTGAGGACACTCGTAAGGTTTTTCTCCTGTGTGAACTCTCTGATGAATTTTAAGATTGGCTTTGGTTCTGAAGTAATTTCCACATTCAGTGCAGTTGAAAGGCTTTTCACCACTGTGTGTCCTCATGTGAATATTTAGTTTAGAGGAAGAGACACAAATCATCCCACACTGCTCACAGTGAAACTGCTGCTTCTTCTTCTTCTTCTTCTTCTTCTTCTTCTTATTCTTCTCTCTGTGGTCTTCTGAATGAAGTTTCTTCTCTTGTAAGGTAGTAAAGCTGGTCTCAGATCTGGTGAAGAGTTTCTGTTCTGTGTGTTTTCTCTCATGTCTCTCTAAATGTCTCTGTGAGCTGAATGTCTTTCCACAGGTGATGCAGGAAAGAGTTTGTGCTGTCAGTCGCTCTTTTGATGTTGAGGACGTTATTTCTATATCCAAACATGAATCACTCTTCACATCTGAAAGAAACATGAAACAATTAAATTGCCTTTTTACTCTTATTTACACAGAGAAGGATGAAGAATTGAGATTCTGTATCTTTTTCTAGATTCACACATATAGACAGAAGACAGGTGTCAGTCCTGTTATTACAGCTGGGTCATTGCTAGTGATGGGATATTTGAAGCGAGGGTTCAGAGCGCGCGTCGAGAATAAATGGGGGTGCCAGATGAAGCCTTGATTCAGGGCTTGTGTTGTTAATGTAGAAATCATGTAACCAATGACAAAAACATTTAATCGTTATTAAGGATCGACCGATATGGATTTTATTTGTGCCGATGCCGATTAGAGATCGACCGATACTCATTTTTTTAAACCGATGCCGATAACAAATATTTGGATGCTTATGTGCCCGATAACCGATATGCTGAACCGATTTTTATTTACTGTTATACTTCTGTTTTTGACATAATTACTACAAAACTACTGAACTGAACAAACCCTTATAATAATAATAATAATAATAATCATCACAATCACTTCCTCTTTGCATACAAAGTTATAAATAGAGAATTCTGAAAGAGTGAAGAATAATATTAATTTAATGAATCATGTAGAAACTATATTCCCAATACATGGACCATTCCAAACACCCCTATCATTTTGTCAGAAATGGACTGATCCAAAGTTCGCGCTCCGGTTGCCAGGTTACGGAGCGGGAGAGAGAGAAAAGTATAGCACAGTTGGCTGCTTGTTATACATAGTTTATAGAGTAAAACAGGTGGATTAAGTCTCTTTTTTGGGATATAATATCGTTGTTTTGACCAGCAACCTGTAGCCTTCAGCAGTCCAACAAGTAGTTAGCAAAGAGATTTTACAAATAATATCACTGACTGCAATACTACATTCAGGAAAGTAACAATCAAAACGGCTTATATATGAATTTCTTAACTGGTGACGTTATTTGATGTCAGAATAATTAATATTTTTTTGTTATAGCTTATGAAATGGCTGTTGACAGCGCTGTTTATCTATGCATTTACTCGCGCATTAACTGTATCAAACTGTGACCGCTTGCGGAGGTAATAAATGATTAATTAATATCCACAGACATTTATTTAGATATTTTAGCAAAATAATGTCTATCTGGGAAATGTTAATATAACTTAGGGTAAATCTTGTTAAAAAATGTGGCTGTGCTTTAGCCTTCAACCCCGGTAAGTTAACAGCAGTATGAACGTGATTTTACGATGCTAATGATAAGCATAAATAACAGAAAAACACATTTAATTTAGCGTTTTTAATTCCACAAAGAATTAATTCATGGCTGTTTTATTCATGCAAAGCTACGTCGTTATTGGGACCGGATTTTATGGATCAGCCAGCGTGACTCTGTGAGTTCGTCTCTATTCTTGGACAAGCTGCATACATTGCTTTTAATATATCAACTTATTTAACATAACACACATTAATGCACAAATAAGATGTGTTATAAATGCCTCATATGCAAAGTAAGTATACTCAAAGACCTTTTAATGAAGTCGCGTCACTCCGCCTTCATATGTGCTGTGCACGCTGCTTCTGCTGCTGTGAGCTCCTCTCCTCAGGATGCGTCCGGCGCGCAATTCTCAATTCTCTCGTTTATCGGTCAATCCGATATTACAAAACCGATATCCGATCATCGGGAAATGCGCAAATATCGGGGAAAATATCGGAAAACAGATATATCGGTCAATCGCTAATGCCAATGCCGACTTTTTTCCATTAGCCTCAGCCGATGACCGATACAGGCTGCCGATTTTCTTAAGCCGATATTTGGAGCCGATACTGCTTTTGCTCATTCAGTTTAGATCATAAAAATGAAACAATGACAAAAACAAATGTTACAACTCTTAATTTAAAAAAGGAACATTTATTGAACTATTTTTGACAAATAGAAAAAACAGGTGAGGTAGAAGAAAATTCAGTGCTGCTGAAAATACTAAGCATAAATAAAATAAGTACACTATGGCACACAGTAGCAGCAACCAAGCAGCATAACAAGGGGAACACTGTACTTTTTCCTTGAAAGTAACCAACTATTTACAACCTATTTAATGCTTAGGTCTAAGTTTTAGTGCACTTAACTTAATCTTTTGTAGAGCAAATGTAAAGGAAAATGTAAAAAGCAATACTGATCAAAACAACTTAAAAAGAATTGTGAATAACATGCGCATTTCCCCACTTCTGTACCTCACACACCCTAGGGCCCTATAATAAATGCGAGGGAAAGTTTGCCTCAGCTCGCTGGAAACGCATGAAACTGAACAAATACATGAGGATTTGTGTTCGGACTTCGGTCAGATAGTAGAGCGCGTGCACGTGAGAGAGGTGCAGTGAGAGAGACATGGATGAGAGAGTGCATGTATCTTTGCGCTCCCAGTGAACGGAAATGTTGACAAAACTTACAAAATAACAGTTCTCCAGTCACATAAAAGTCATGTGGGAACTTAGTGCTTAGCGTCGAATTTCCCTTATTTTTTTCACTGACGAAATTTCCGCGTTAACAACCATGAACGTATGCAACCATGAACTGCGCTCTCCACAATGAGTAACTATCAGCAATGGATATTGATTTTTAGCCTTTTACTACTACATATATTTATGGAGATGAGAATTAAAACCCACCCTGTCCAGCTATGATTAGCTGTTCGGCTGATCACATGACCTGCGTTCGCTTGCGGCATTATGAGTACGCGTCCAAACGTCAGACTGCTGGTCGCTGAATAATGCTGCCTTCACGTGCTATGGGAAAAAAGAATTTTCCAGTTGTAAACTGGTATTTACCAGTGTGTTGTGTTCAAGTGCTCGTTGTCGTACTTTAGGGAAAATACATTCACGTGAGTAAATTGCCTGATCGCTCATTACTAGGACGCTCCTATTGACTGTTAGCTAGCATCTGCTAGCTGGTAGGTAACACAAAACCAAAACAGTATTTTTAAAACTGACACTGAGTGTTAACGCATTGTATTACAATCGTCAATGACACAACATTGTATAGGCTACAAAAACTATGTGCTAACAGTAGCAAAAACAATTTAGTAGTGTACTTTGTGTATCATTCACTGCTCTTCTGTTGCTCTCCACCATTTTCAAAGGTCAAACGTTATCTCATCTCGGCAACTCGTGCATCAAAATATTCTACGAGTTGCCCAATAGAAAATATCACATGAGGGGGTGTTCATGTGCATTTTCCACGTCGGCTTTTGGTATTTACCATAATTACCATAGCACATGAAGGCAGCATAAAACTCCTACAAATAGCACGGAATCACGGAACAACGTCAGCATTATTTAATCCTATGACCAGTGTTCGTTACAGCTGCCGTATGCATAAGGTTAGCCTAGCCTAAAAGCTATTTGAAGCTCTCTAAATACAATGGCAAGCTGTTTTATAGGCATTCACGTTTTTCATTTGGACCACCAAACTTTCTTAGCTATGGTTGCACGCACAAATAGAGCAACGCGTTTACACTTTCAAAGTATATGCCAATATTTCAGTCAAACAGTTAAAAGGTGCTTTGAAGTTTAAAACTTATCAGAGCAGGCTTGCAGCGCTCGGCTCTGCTAGTGGGGGGAGGGGCAATGCACAGGCAGCGTCTCAAGCAACACAGAGCTGTCTGTGAACACCTGTCTGTATTAATGCCGGGGCAAAACTATCATTTTATGCGAACGCAACCCGCGTATCGGCCGATGCCGATACACCTAAAACTAGGGATGCACCGAATCCCGGATTCGGCCGAATACTGGGCTTTTTCACGGGGTTCGGCCGAATCCTAGATTTTCTTTCCACCGAACCCTAGGCTTGCGCTATGCTGGTCGACGTCACGCGGCCGTTGATTAAACACATCAGGTGCTGATGTGGAGATAAGCATTATCTTTCGGTGAGGCTTAGGGCAGTTCACATTTCACGAACACACCTGGAAAAACGAGCGTGTTGCACTGCATCGCTTTCATTATGCATAGGCTTATGGTAATTGTCAAAATAGTTTTTCCCACTTGACAACTTAATGTTGCCTATCCTTTTTTTTACAGTCAAAATTAAATAAAATGAAAAATACACTGCTGTGGACGTTGTTTACTTCATTAATGGGTTTTACTGTGTTAATGGAAAAAGGTATTGGTCGAATCTTAAACAGTGGATTCGGTATTCGGCCGAACCCAAAAAATCTGGATTCGGTGCATCCCTACCTAAAACCTTCTAAACCGGACGATATATCTGTCGATCACTAATCGTTATGCATCCCTAACCGCACCATCCAATCGGAAAATTCACCTGCAGTAGCCATCGTTCAACCTGACTAGGGCAGCACTCAGACGTTTTTACACCATATATTGTAGCATTGAAACACTTTGCACCCAAATGTAAAAAAAGTTACTCAAATCAATGAACAGCACTAATAAAGATCTGATCTGTAAAAATGGGGCTTTATTAGTGTCTTAGCTATATGCATTCGATCGTGGCGGCCCACCACGCCTAAAATGTTCACGCCACGCCTGCGGTTGTGGATAGAAGGAATACAGCAAATGAAATACAGCACTGTTTTATGCTAATTCTTCACCCAAACTTAACTCTAAACACACGATTTCACAGGATTTAGGATGTATTTGTATCTCATTTAGCTAGGGCCACTGTTTTCATCCTAATCCTACCTCCAAATCTAATCATAAACTTTTCGCATTTGCTGTATCCCTTCTAGACCAAACCCATAGCTACAGCTTGCAAAATCAAGCTACCGAAATGTCAGCCCTGCCAGACTGGCTGTCTTAAAGAAATACATTCCTTTCTGGATTCTCGTTGTTCACTCATTTATAAATAAATCTCCTAAAATATCATAATTTTCCCCATGGGTTTAAGCGAGACTTGCAATCGCTAAGGGCCCACTAGAATCACTGCTAGCTAGTGGTTGAAAAAAATCATACATCAAAAGTAACATAAAATAAATAAAAAGAAATGGACCTACAGCGCTCTTTATCAGGCATCATGATAAGCACAGTTGTTATTTATTAAGTTCATTATAATGGTGAGTTCCGCGCTAATCTTGACCCTGACTGACCCTATGATGTCACTTGTCACCTGATCAGTGTCTGTCAGACTTTCAGTCCGTAGGCTTGTTGGACTTCATGCGGCGCTGCAAAAACCGACAGCCGGATGACGTCAAAGTACCGCGAGAAGTACCACTTCATACGAAGTGTAATTTCGTTTCGCTCTCGCGGCACTTTGACATCATCCACCTGTCAGTTGTAGCGGCGCCGTATGAAGTCGAGGAAGCATAGTGACTCCGACGTTGACGATGTCTGACAAGACACGAAAAACCACAAAAGAAGAGGCTGGAAGAAGAAAAGAATCAAGAAGATAAAGGTACGTAAACCTGTAGGCCTAATCTGCAGTCTAAAAGTCTTATAAGCCTAAATCGTGCTTGTATTAACTTTTGTTATGCCATTTACGTAAGGGATAATATATAGTGAGGCGGCTGTTATAGCGAATGTTACTATTAATCTTGTTTTTGTTGTTTTAGATATTATTGATAATTTTGTTTATTTGAAAAATTCAAACATTTAAATGTTCTATTTATTATTTTATATAATATTTTATTCAAATGTTATTCTATTTACTCTATTTCATTTAAATTATATATAGGCTGTTGTTTGTGCCTCTTAAACTTTGGTGTCATTTAAAAAATGTATCTTTGATGGTCAGTGAAAAACACTTTATCAGTCTTTTTATTCAGCAAGTTCATCAGTGTGTGTTCGTTGCACTGCACTGCCATTCAGTTCAGGGGTATCATATTTTTCCTGTTAGACATTAAACATGAAACTTAACTCAAGAACTCAAGGGGGCGGTTTCCCTGACAGGAATAAGACTAATCCTAGACTAAAATAAAAGTAAGAGCTGTCCAAACTAAAAAAAGCTTGCATTGACATATCTTAAAACAGTGGTTCTCAAACTTTTTCGGCGTGCGGCCCCCCTTGTATACAGTGCATTCCAATGTGGCCCCCCCAAAGAAAATGTATGACAAAACATTTCAAAACTTAATATTTGAATGTAACGAAGCATATTACATTTAACAATGTAGTGCTGTTGGTTAGTAACCTTATTTATTTTTAGATTTAATTACACAGAATTTATGATACATTTATTTATTTCATAAAATGTCATAAAACCGGGGCCCCTCTGGCACCATCTCAGGGCCCCCCCAGGGGACCACGGACCCCAGTTTGAGAACCACGGTCTTAAAAGACACCAGTGCCCTTTGTTTTGCCTCAAAATGCACACAAGTAATGTTTTTAGTAAGGCATGTTTGTTAAAACTACCGGTAGTTATGTTTTCTAATTAAACTAAGGCCGAGTCCTGGCTTAAGATAATGTTGTCCGGGACCACCCTAAGGTCTGTTATTGTCATTCTGTACATGTTGCCACATAAGAACGAAATACAGACTCAGGACCAGCAGCGTAAAAAAGATAATTAACATATAGTATACATATAAAAAAATTAAAACATAATTTAATAGACAAAAAATGTAAAAATAACATAGTAGATATAATATGTACAGTATTGTTATAAGGTAGTCATTGCTTTTCTTTAGGCTTTACTCAAAACGGTCAAATTGGCCTTAGAGAAAATTTTGCTTAGGACCCCAAAGGTCTAGGGCCGGCTCTGATTTAAAGGAACAGTATGTAGGATTGTGGCCAAAACTGATATTGCAATCACAACACTTGTGGCTAAAACTGGTACTGCAATCACACAACACAACACATACACAACATGACAACATAAACATCAGTTGAGGGCTGCAACTCCACTTTTTAAATGACAATATCCTGGCCAGACCACTGTTATCAGTGATATAAGTATCTGAAATGAAAATGATTTCTTAATGTCTAGTGACATGTCAGAGCCATTTTATGATTAATTGATATATATTCCTAACATACTGTTCCTTCAAATCAACAGATGATGATTACGACTCTGTTTGGAGAAAAAATTATAAAACAAATAAGCCTACACGAAATGTTACACTTAAATAATTAGCACCCTGCTGGAAAAAAAACAATAAAACCATTAGACCATTAACCATTGCGGATCATTAATGGTTTTATTGGGAATTTTATTGTTTCTAATGGAATATGGCCTACAACACACTACAGTGTAGTGTTTTTTGTTGATCTCTAATGCTATTTATTTGTTCTATTGGTTCTATGTATTGGTTCTAATGGAATATGTATTGGTTTGAATATTGCCCAAAACACACCACAGTGTTTTAATGGTAAAAGCTAAGGGGTCCTATTGGTATTTTAATGGAAACCATTAGAATTTTCTGTAATGATTTTATTGTTTTTTTCAGCAGGGCAGATTGACAAAACGAATAAAAAAGTATTTAAGTTTCTGTTCGTCATGCTTTTTAATGATTTTATATAAGCACAATGTTTTCTCCTTATGAGCAGAAGTAAAAGTTACAAGGTCTGACAGAAAAAGTAATTTTTCGCGTGATTACACAGGTTAAAGTGATTTTTCACGTGATTAACCGAGGTAGTTTGTTTGACGTATAGCTATGGCGGAAAAGAGTATTTACACCCGCCATCGAGCACAGGATAAAGAAGAAGACAAAGAAACAAGTGCGTTGCTAAAGGAGATGAAGTTGTTACACACGAAGATGGATAATATTGAAAAGCAGTTTAATAGCAAAGTGGACAGCATGCATGGTTCCCTGGCAAAAAGTTATGAAAGCTGAGCTGAAGAAATCAGTTAAAGAAGGAAAAGTTTTGACATAGAAATCGGGATTTTAAAAGCCTGGCTGGATTCTCTCGAAGACAAAATACGGCCCACGAGCTCTAAACTTCCTAATAAATTTAATCCTGATGTGTCAATTGTTATGATGGGTTTGCCTTACGATACCAGAGAAGATTTGAATGGAAAAGTAAGAGAGCAACTGGAGATTAGTCTGGAATGTGACCCTTTACCCGACATTGTTGGAGTGCTGAGAATGCGAGCAAGAGGACCTGGTCCTTGCGTGGTAAAGGCCGCCTTCAGTATGGTAGTGGAAAAGGTGGCGGTGCTTAGGTGTAAACAAAAGTTAAAAAACAACAGTCGGTTTAAAAAGGTTTATCTGAAATCCGCCAAGTCCCATACGGATCGTATGCTTGAGCTCAACTTTAAGGCGATTCTTCGGGAGATACCGACGGGAAAGGATTTTTATGTTGCAGGGAACGGTCATCTGATTAAACGGGTTAATCCCAAAGTAAATACTCCCGTCGCTACCCGAGCTGGTTCAATGGTGGCAGGTGGGAGAAGCTGAGGAGGAGCCGCTCATCCTGTAAGCATACTTGATCCTTTTTGTTTGTCTTTGGCACATTGGAATATTAATGGCTGGACTACTCTGAACTGTAATCTTAGAATTTCACTACTGCAGACTCTAAATCCTGATATTATTTCATTAAATGAAACACATTTACACTGTGATGGTTATATTGATTATCCAGATTACTCTTGGTTTGGTAATAATAGAAAGTAACATGTAAGAGCTAAAAAGCCTTCAGGAGGTGTTGGTATTTTGGTTACAAATAATTTGATGGAATTAATGTGATTAATAAATCTATGGATGATATAATAGGCATACGTTTGGAACATTTAGAGTTGCAATATAGTATAGTAATCTTTTCCTGTTACTTACCGCCATGGGATCAACAAGAAGACGGGATTCTATTACTTTTTTCAGTCACTTGTTAGCGCAGTTTTACTCTGTGGATGTTGACGCTATTTATATATCTGGAGACTTTAATAGTCGTATTTCGAATAAGGATGACTATATACAAGATATTGATCACGTCCCTTCCCGAGTGACTATAGATGTAAATGCAAACAGCCATGGGGAATCCTTCCTTGAATTTCTTAAGGATTGAAATACTGTGTCTTAAATGGGAGAATAAATCCTGGAAAAGATTTTACATCTATATCACCAAAAGGAAAAGCTGTTGTGGATTATATAATAACTCCTCATGATTGTCTGCATACTTGTGTTGATTTTGAAGTGATTGCTGCATCTGAGCTTTTGGACAATACCCCTATTTGTTTCGATTTTATAGGGGAGAATGTAGGTTACCAGATCATTCTTTGTTAATGTTTACATTTAAAATCAATGCCTCTATGGAAATGAATTTTTCTGAAAGGGATACTGAGATTTCTTTAACTAGACGACGACCCAGAATTTCTTTAGAATTTTTTTTCCTCTACCATAAGTCGTCATGAACTTGTGGATCTTAGCAAGTTAGATGAAGGCAAGAACATACAAAGTAGTATTGATAATTGGTATAAACTAGGGGTCTTCAATTAAAATAGCTTGAGGTCCAGAAATGAACCCTCCTCCAAGCCAAGGTCCGGACAATTACGTACTGCATGTAAAAACAAAAATTGACTGCTTTCACCAGACTAAAGAAATTAGTGTAAATCTTTGCTTTTAATGAACAAAATGTAAGTTATCATGTATTCTGAATAATCTCTCTTAATTCATATGGATTTTCTCTCTTAATTTGTACTGTTCCTTTAAGTCTATAAAAATGTAAATAAGCTCAAATGAAATAAATCAGGTTAAACCGAGTTTAACTTAAAGATGGAAGCATAATCTTCCTAGTTTAAAAAAAAATCAC
The DNA here is from genome assembly GCF_030506205.2 of Paramisgurnus dabryanus. Lineage (NCBI taxonomy): Eukaryota > Metazoa > Chordata > Actinopteri > Cypriniformes > Cobitidae > Paramisgurnus > Paramisgurnus dabryanus. Next base: position 6,198,868 of record NC_133344.1, on the reverse strand, counting down.
ATTACATTTATGTTAACTTGCATACATTAATCTGACTGAGAACTTTAGTGGGAGAAATTGCTTTGTCCTTTCCAGCTAACATTTTAAATATTATTTTCCTCACTTCATGGCTTTCTTTTCCATCTAAAAATGTTTCACGCAGCATCCATGCACTATTTACCCATCTGTAACGGGCTTGTTATGCTTTCCTAAAACCCACTGTATTTTCACACTCATAGGCTCGTTTTTGGGTGGAAGTGAGTGAGGACCCGTGTGGGTCGCTCATACTGGACTTTTAGTTCATTTATTTTTCGCACACTTCACTCGTACTGCTGAGGGTAAGTTTCTTCAAAGTGTCTATGTTTAGTTTCGTAATAGCGTTTAATGTTACCACTTTTGACAACCGCAACAGACTCCGAGCAAATGAGAAAGAATAAATGCGTATTTTTCCACCCACCTCAAAAAAGAAGTTTTCAGCACCAACTTTCCTAATTATGAGAATGCCATTGTTTTTCACTCTCTGCTCTCTTCGCTGCAAATCTGTCTGTGATTGTTCGTGTCGGCGCGCAGCACTCAAACCTGGGTCGGTGTAGGACCCAAATAGCGCTACTGAGCTGCCTTTAAGTGCCTGATATAATAAGGATTTTATAATAACGTTAAAAAGTATTTGCTTTTTATTTATTTCATTGCGTCAAAAGGATTTGCGGTCCGGAACGACGGATCTTGCGGTCCGGATTCGGACCGGGGTCCACCATTTGGTGAACCCTGGTATAAACTATTCTGTGATATAATAGACAGAGAAATTAATACACATCTTCCTAAATATTCTAATCGTAAATGGGAGAATGACACATGTCAGAAAGTTGATAAAAATAAGCCATAAATCTCTAATCAAACCCATCCCAAAGTCATCAAGAAATGATTCCAGAAAACCACTTATAGGGGCATTAGTCTTCTTAGTATAGCATATAAATTGTATTCAAATATACTGAATTGTATAGGCTTACTCGCCATTTGGAAATGAGTCAGTATCTTGCTGATGAGCAGAATGGATTTAGAAGAAAATGGGCATGCATTGACCATATTCTGTATCAACTATTATTGGGGTTAAAATTGCTGAAAATAAATCCACTTTTGCATGTTTTATTGTTTTTCAAAAAGCATTTGATAGGGTTAATAGAGAACTGCTTGCCTATAAATTAATTGAAGCAGGAGTGGATGGAAAATTCTATAAAGCAATACAAGTACTGTATATTGATACAGTTGCTAGTAGGGATGAGACGAGATATGGCTTAAATGTGTGAGATTTCTTGTGAAGGTGAAATGCTGGCCTTTTCTCAAATAAAAGACTGCATCCTTCGGAGGTCGCATTGTTAAACTGCATTTACTTCATAAAGACTCTCTTATTAGAGAATATTAACAATTATAAAGTTTACTAATTATTTAGTTAATCGCAACTTGTTGTAATATGCTCACGACTTGTGAATGTAATGCTCAGATAATTAACTGAAATAAACCTTGATGACGTATGCAGCCTGCATATGCGACCTCCGGAGGATGCAGCTTTCTGTTTGAACCTTTTACAGTGCATACATTATATTCTGTCTTTTACTGCGTTTGCTTTTTTGTTTGGGTTTCCAAAAATGTTCGTTTGTGAACTCGTGTGAAGTCTGAGACGCGTTGTGTTTGTCTGTTGATCTGCTGAGACTTCACATCTGACACGGATTAAACCCTCACACAAAGTTTACATGATTTAATGTCTGCATGTTCTTGCTAAGTGACAGTGGCTGTATCATTTCTATTGTAAAGAAATGGACATATATTAAATATTTAAAATGGGTTTAAACATTGTTTGGCTAAAATAAGCGTCTCTCTCTCTCTCTCTAAAGTGAAAGTGAAAGTGAAGAGAGAGTCCGTGAGACGAGTCCACTATCGCCCCCTGCAGGCATTTGTTATAATACATACATAATGCTTTTTATTTATAGGACCAAAATGTAATGTGTTTGTTAATGTTATGTTGTTTAAAGTAACTTGGTTTTAATACTTTATTTGAACCATTTATTATTGCATCTTCGTTATTATGTAATTTTAAAGGCTACTGCTCACTTGGGTCTATTTTTATTACCCCAAAATAACAAATTACTTAATAATCAGTTAGCAAAATAATTGTTAGGGACAGTCCTTGATTAGTTAAAACTTTTAAAAATGACTTGATTTCAGTTTCTTATTCATTTATTTTATCATTGAAGATTTCTTAAAAAGTGTAAAAATATCGTCTCGTCTCGTTCTCATGAACCCAATCTCATGTCTCGTCTCGTCACACCCCTAGTTGCTAGTGTTGAGATCAATGATTTACTCACTGATTGGTTTTATACACCTTTTGGAGTAAAACAAGGGGATGTACGCTCCCCAACACTTTTTGCTGTATTTGTGAATGATCTAGCTTTACAAATTAAGTATGCTAATTTATAGACTGGTCCAACCAGACTCTCGTACATTCATTTCATTTGTACAGAGAGTCTGGCCACGCTCCATTGCAAAGCGTTACTTCCGTTAAGGAGGGTCCTCTGTTGAAGTTTAAAACGATTGGATCTGCCCAGAGTCACTCTGAATCTGCCATAACCAATCGCTAACGTTTGGTCGTGACGTAAATCATGCACCGAAACCGGCCGTAAACAACAAGTAAGAATAATCAGACAAACAAAACTTAGTAAACCTGGTTCTTGCTCCGGCTTTAAAAGTTAATTCCGGTATTTAACACTTTGAGTCTCATTTCTGGTTTGTTTTGGATGAACTACAGTGATGGACACAGAAATTTTGACAATGGGTCGTGTCTTGACTTTTCGACTCATTTAGAAGTGTCTCTCTTGACTGCTTCAGAATGGAAGTCAATGACCATGCACAAACATGTCATTAAAACAACACTTAACGTTCATTTTCAAAACTGTACTACTCACCGAGTGGTTTGTGGTGTTCGTTGATGATTAAAAACAAATATATTGGCGCAATGTATGATTTCAATCCGTGTTATTTGCTACAGTGGAACAATTTTTTCAGATACCTCACAACCGCGTAAAAACTTCCGCTCTGTATTTGAGTCTGAAGCATGAATGAACGTAGTCCAACAAACTATAATAAAACGGTAGCATACTTTCAAAATTAAGTTTATTTATAACACTTACACCATCCAATATGTTTTTTTCATCATCAGAACAATAAAGAAGATATTTTGCAGAAACCCCAGTGCTCCGTCATGCAAGTTAACAGATCCGCACACTTTAAGAGCTAAAGCATATATATCCAATACAACAGTAATCCCCCATAACTCTGTGTGACATATTGACGTCTTGTGAAGCAAATAAATCAGTTTTTTATTAGGGCTGTCAAAAATAGCGCGTTAACGACGTTAATTAGTTGTTTGTTGTTAATTACGTCAATTTTTTTAACGCATTTCACGCATGCGCAGTGTGACAAATTATTCAGGTCAGGAAAGTCACGGAAGTAGTTGGGAGCTAGAGGCGAGATGGAGCAAGGTGAGCAAAGTGGGCCTATTGACGGATTCAAATATAAAAAGAATGATGATGGTACAGTTAACAAGTACAAGGTTATTTGCAAGATTTGTAACAAGGAGTTTCAATTTCACCGGAGCTGTTCAAGCTTGAAGTACCATGTCAACGCCAAACATGCATTTGCTGGGCCGTCAGGTTCAGCAAGTGGTTTGCGCCAGACCACGCTGAATGTTCGCAGGCCATTAACAAAATCAACCTCAGTTAATTTGACCAACACAATAGCAAAATGGATTGCAAAGGATTGTAGACCCATTAGCATCGTAGAAGACGCAGGTTTTCTTGATGTTTTGCAAGTGGTGTCTCAAGACTCATACTATAAGCCACCGTCAAGAGCCACAGTTATGACGAAAATCCACGAGCTCTATGATAATGAAAAAGAAAAAAGGAAAGCGGTCTTGGCTCAAGTAAATCATATCGCCCTGACAGGAGACCATTGGACATCAGTAAGTAACAACAATTACCTCGGAGTAACTGCACATTTCATCAGTGACACGTGGGAACTGAAGTCTTTTGCGCTGACGATATTAAAAACTGAGGAGCGTCATTTTGCGGAGGCTTGTAAAGAACAGTTCCTGTCTGTTGCACGTAAGTGGGACATCGAGGGCAAGACGACAACCATTGGGACTGACAGTGCACGTAACATGGTTGCCGCAATTCGACTTACACGCTATGAACACATGAGCTGTGTCGCTCACATGGTGCAGAGAAGTGTCACAGTGAGTCTTGCTGACAGCGGCTTTGTAAATGCTTTGGCCAAGGCTCGCAAAGTTGTCGGTCATTTTAAGCACAGCCCAGCAAATGCTATGGAGCTTCAAGCACAACAAGTCAGCCTGGGAAAGAAGCAAGAGCCATTGATCCAGGACGTTCCAACACGTTGGAATTCGACGCTGGAAATGGTCAAGCGCTTGAGCAGAAATAAAGAGGCTGTCATCGCAGCCCTGGACAATCAGGAGCACAAACTCGTTTTGCCGACCGCAGCAGAGTGGGATAAACTGCAGAGGCTGGAGGCACTTCTAGAGCCATGCAGGTAAATCAGTCACTTATCAAATATCATTGCTGTGATTATTTTCTGGAATGAATTAAACCAAGTCAAATATCAATAACATGTATGCATGTAGTGTTAATTTCGTCAGACAAGACGAAATATGTTCGTCAACGACCTTTTTTTCATGACTAAAACGAGACGATGGCAAGACTTGCACCACTGTCCAAAAACGCTCACTAAGTCTAAATTAACATGAATTTGACGAAAAAGACAAGACGAAAATGTTTTGCATAAAATAAAAACTTAAGATAAAATCTCTCTTAATTTTCGTCTACAATCGTCTCTGCTTTTTCATCAGCTGTTGCACCTTTAAAATATTCAGAACGAGTTCGGATCCTGCTTATTACATTGCTACCTACCAAATAAATCAATAATTTGACACAAAATTATTATTTAAAAAGGAGTTTATTGATTTAAAAATGATTGTATTTCTTCCGCTTAAGAAAATACTGCGCTCCGTCTCTACGGTTAGAATCCTGTGTGTTCATGGCAACGCTCTGTTGTTCATGGCGACGGTGTGTTATAGTTAGCATCGGTCTGTTATCAACAAAAAAAGATATGTAATTTAAATGACTAAATATGACTAAAACTAACAAGGACATTTGGCACAAGACTAAGACTAAATTAAAAATAGGTGGTGAAATTAACACTATATGTAGGTATAATGATAATAATGATAATGATAATATGTTGATAACCACTGTTCTAATAATACACTGTCTCTGTGTGCATGTGTGTTTGTGTGCGTAGGTATGTAACTGAGCTCCTGGGTGGAGAGGCCTATGTCTCCTGTTCTGTGGTACTACCTTCTCTCTGCCACTTGCGTCTCAAGATGGAAGCCTGTGATGAGGACCCTGCATATGTGGTGAGATTCAAGACCAAGTTCAAGGAGGACCTAGCATCCCGCCAAGAACATCTCAACAATGCATGGCTCCAGATTGCTACAGTTTTGGATCCTCGTTTCAAAGACTTGAAATGCCTGCCCAAGACAGACAGGGAAGCGGTGTGGACCACACTTGAAGGGATGCTGCAACAAGAATCACCCAGAAAGTCTTCACAGACACATGAAGATGGGCCACCCAGGAAGAAAATCAGCCTTCTGCAAATGGGCTCAGATTCAGAATCAGAAGATGAAGAGGTCCAACCTGCCATACAGAGGTACAGAGCAGAGCCCACCATTACATTGGAGGACTGCCCCTTGAAGTGGTGGGCATCTCATTCAGGAGCCCATGAGAAGCTGGCCTCACTAGCTCACAAATATCTACCCACTCCTGCAACCACCGTTCCCTGTGAACGACTTTTCTCAGTTGCAGGTCACATTGTGAACAAGAAAAGGTCAGCTTTACTTTCAGAAAATGTGAAAAAGTTAGTTTGCCTCAGCAACTGGCTGAAAGATGATAAAGCTCAGTAGATTTGAAAGGTGATGTTCAAACAAAAAGACCAGTTTCAGTGTAACATGTTATAGTAGTTAGCAACTGGATTTTTGAGCAACTGGATTAAAGAATGGAGGAAAAGGTAAAAGATTGTTCTTTGGTTTGATTTAAAAGTTTTATTGAACATGTTTTGTTCCACATAAAAACGCAACAGATGACTCAAATTGTGCAAAAATGTGGTAGGCCACTGTTATGTGGTTATGTGTTAATGTAGTAGGCTACATTTGTTGCTTTCTGTTCAATTTAATACTGTAAATTGTACATCCTGGTTAAGAGGAATGCCAAAGAGGAAGCGATGGGACATTACAAAGACAAATATAATGGTGTGTAGTATGTTTCAGCTTGATTTAAACCACCATTATTTGGCTGTGTTAATAAACAGACATAGTATGAGAATTTTGTATGTGTGTCCTGTTATTTATCTTTTGGTATGCATTTCAGAAAAAAATGGTTATTATTCAGGTGTAATGGCAAATCGTGATTAATCCTGATTAATCCACTGAAAATTCTGATTAATTTGATTAAAAATTTTAATCATTTGACAGCCCTATTTTTTATATATATATAGACCCTTTTCTGTTTCCCGGCGGCGGAGTGATATCAGCGAGCAATGAGTCTTCCAAAAGAAGTCAATGGAATTTTAAAAAATGCCAAATAAAACACGACAGAAACTGTATTTCGCTATACAACTTGTTTTTAATCATCAACGAACCCCACGACCACTCGGTGAGTAGCACAGTTTTGAAAATGAACGTTAAGTGTTGTTTTAATGACATGTTTGTGCATGGCCATTGACTTCCATTCTGAAGCAGTCAAGAGACGCTTCTAAACGAGTCAAAAACTCAAGACACGACCCATTGTCAAAATTTCTGTGTCCATCACTGTAGTTCATCCAAAACAAACCAGAAATGAGACTCAAAGTGTTAAATACCAGAATTATCCTTTAACTTCTGTATATTCAGCAGTTTTCCAACAACGGAGCGAATAGCTTTACTCACGTCTTTCTCCGCTGCCATTACTGAACTACAACTCAAACTGGCGCACAACCTCAACGTCAACGTTCTTAGCCACCCCCCTCTGTTTGCTGATTGGACCTGCAGATTTTTGCAGGAGAAAACGAAACTCTACAGAGGAGTCCCAGACGTAGTACTGAAGCGAAATGAAAATTAAGCGGAAGCACGTAGGAGGGCGGAGCCAGGCTAGCTAATTTAGGGATATCACTTGATAGCAGAGATGGGACCAAGTCACACATGTGCAAGTCTCAAGTAAGTCTCAAGTCTTAACCTTCAAGTCTCAAGTAAGTCCCAAGTATTTTTTTTCTTAGTCAAGTCAAGTCCTGTAGTAGGTCAAGTCAAGTCAAGTCACCTTATAATTGTAATTTTACCTGCAGAATCTGATCTTAATAAAGATAGAATATAAAGATGTAAAGAAATACTCATGTTCAGTAAAATACAGCATGGAATCAAACAAAATTGTAATCTCTTCCATTTGCACACCTACATTTGAAATAACAAACTTGAGCGTGCAAAAGACACAATAGCTGTGTCCCAATTCAAGGGCTGCAACCTTATAAGCATGAGACCTTAAAAGGTGAGCACTCGGGCTTTCAAGGTGGAAGCCTCAGAAGTTCGCGAAGAGAACTGAAATGAGACGGTCTAACCTCGGAGGACCCATAATTGCACGCGCCCGTCAGCAGGACACAGCTGAGACGTTTCTGACTTATTAAAATAAATATGAATCCAGAAAAATATTAATTTATTTTAGAAAATATGACACATTGATGTAGATTAAACTATTCAACAGTATATCAAATTAATCAACCTTAGAAATATACGTAACATTAAAAGAATAATATTAACACAAAACATAACTTATAATACTAAAACAGTGACAAGAAAAAATGTTTTCTGATTAATACATTTTTATTTAATAAAGTTTTTAATTGTTTATTTTAGAATATCCACCCATTATATGCAGCCGCGCAATGACTCTTGGGATATCCTCTGCTGTTAAGGATCCATTCGTTCTATCCTTAAAAGCGCGGAGAAATAAGGACGCATTTTGAGGCTTCATTCTAAGCATCCTTTGAATTGGGACGGCCTTCCTAGCCTCAAGTCGCGCTGCTGTGACGCAATCAGTCTTAAAATACGTCCTTAGAAGGTCGCAGCCTTTGAATTGGGACACAGCCAATATGTGAACCAGCCCTAACATTGTAGAATCCAGTCATTTTTCTTTGTGTGTCAGGGCCCGCAAATTTTAAGTTAAAGGCTACTTTAGCTATTATTACATTAGCTCACTACCAACTAACCAGATATTAACAAATTGACAAGCACTAATTGGGCAGAATGGCTCTTCAAATGACAGACGAATTTGGAGGTTGCCGTCCGTGAATTTAATGTTGCATGTCTTGCAACGCACTGTTCGTCTTTTGCCATCTTGATGAAGCCGAAAGCGATGACCCTCGATACCCCTCTGGCTGACATGTTAATATCTGATCTAAGTGGGCGTGGTGTGCGTAAGGTATGAGAGGGCATTACTGATGATAGTGTCATGATTCAGTCATGGCAACGCCATTCTCAGCCTGCGCTCCAGCTGGGTCAACTTTATTTTTTAAAATAGTTTGTATATTTTATATTCAAACTGAAAACATGATGTGATTAACACTCAAGACATTCAAGTTATCGTGTCTCAAGTCAATTAAAGTCCCAAGTCTTTAACTTTCAAGTCCGTGAACTTCACTCTTCCTCCCACGCTTGCTCTCGCTGGATAATTGTAACATGTACATTCTCTAAAGCAATGTCATCACCATTACAAAAAGTTGTTTTAACAAAGCATTGTTTTGAATTAGGACCATACTGACTAAACAAACCAAATTCACTTTATTTTTTGTCATTTCTACTACTTATTTTTGATAATTTACAAAATTCTGATGTTTTATTGAACGTGTTTTGGCACCATCATGATGATCAGTGTTTCCTTTAGTTGGGTAGTTTGTGTTTTCATATTGTAGTGTGTGTGCTTGATGATGGTGTTTTTTAAAACACATTATTATTGCACCAAGTGTTTGTTACCAATGCAATTTACATTGAAAAAAAAATGATTAATTGAATTTAATCAATTTTTTAAGGTAAGTGGTTGCAATCAATTTGTTTAAGCTAGATTTAAACAAAAAAAATTAGTAACGTAAAATAAAATATAAAACTTTTGTTTAAATGTAGCTTAAATAAATTGATTGCAACCACTTATCTTGAAAAAATTGATTGTCACGTTTGGTGCAATTGTCCAAGAATGGTAAGTACTAGAAACAAACTTTAAATGTTTATTTGTAGCAGAGATGTGTGTGTCGCTTGTGTAAAAATATAATTAATCAAACTCAAAACAAAAAACAAAATATTTTTTGAAAGATTGAACCAAAACCAAAAAGCGTTAGGTTGTGCCCGCTCTCCCCTAGGCTACTTATATTTTTTGGTCTTTTGATTAGTGAGTTTGTGACTGAAAACCCAAAACAGGTGCTAACATTAAAAATGTTAAAAATACAACAATAATTAAGGAGACATACCTGATGGGATAAAATCATCTTCTCCCTCAGTGCAATCTTCCTCTGCTGTGTGTTCAGTTTTTATTTCTGTAGGTTCAGTTTTGATTTCTGTGGGTTCAGTTTTGATTTCTGTGGGTTCAGTTTTCATTTCTGTGGGTTCAGTTTTCATTTCTGTGGGTTCAGTTTTCATTTCTGTGGGTTCAGTTTTCATTTCTGTGGGTTCAGTTTTAATCTTCATCATGAGGTTCGTGCAGTCGATGAGTTTAACTGAACACATCTTCAGTTTGGTCTGCAGGATCTGCTGCTGTTCTTCAGCGTTACAGACAGACTCTGTGGAGGTTTGATCCTCCTGTAAGCTCTGTTTACTGTCACACACTGTAGTGTCCTGAGTGTCTGTGGGCTTTGACTCAGTATAACAGAGTAAAGTCAAACTGAGATCGGAGTCCTGTGTGTGTCTGGATTTCTCTTCAGAGAGTTTAGAGTCCAGCAGTGGCTGTGGTGTGCGGCTCTGATCTCTGCTCATCCACACTGAATCCAGACTCCCATCATCAGTCACATACACTGAAGATTCACAACAATCCGCATCCTGACAACACACACAGACAGACACTAAGATTAGAAATTATTTGATGTTGTCTGATTCAGGTAAATGATGTTTAAGGTGTACAAACCTTTCGATTCATTGCTAAATCTCCTCTTGGCCTCAGCTTTGTCTTCAGTAACGCCACCTCTTTCTTCAGCTGAGAGTTTTCTGTGATGAAATCATCAATATATCCAGCATGAACAGATCAGTTCCTACTGGTTTACAGCACAGCACATCTCATCATCTCAACAATAAAATACACAGAGACAAGACTCTGTTTACACTCAATGAAACACGCAAGAGAGAAAAACACGGAGGATACACAAACACATCTCTCACACACACGCGCTCTTTCTTTCTTTCTTTCTTTAGTGAGTTTATCTGCGGACTAAAGAGCTGCAGCGCCTCCTGCTGTACTGGAGACAGAAGACGCTCACTGCTTTACATGGATTTAGTAAAACAAGTATTCGTCTCAATTATGGCCAGAAATCATCACAAACTATTAAAGAAAAGACTAAATGAAAAGAATTGGTGGGAAAATAATTGCTAAATTATAAAGACATAACATCAAGCTTTTAAAGTTATAAAGATAGGACATCGTAGGACAAAGAGATTATGGTCAGATTAAAAATACCGGACTTAAACCTTTATGACATTTTACTAACAAATATTTAAGTAGTTAAAGTTCTTATTAGTTCTTATTCTGTGATAAAGCTTAAAAAATAAAAATATTCAGGCGCAAACGATTGTGGGTATTCCTTACAACATGTGCAAATAAATTTAAGTACATTTTTTAGTTTAATGTTTAAGTTAAATTTACTTAATTATTTTAGGACTACATGCAGTGACTATAAAACCGTTAAATAATACAAGAAAATATTTAATACGACTTACTATTCCCACACAGTTCATTTTTTACATGAATTAATTGTGTATTTATAATCATTTTACTTAGGAAAATCTAGTTCTCAATAAATGTTAATATTACTATGTAGAAATTATGACAGTTAATCTAATAAATATTACTACACCAAAAGTTAGTTTTTTTCAGTGTGTGATATTATTTGTTCTGTGTATTAAAGTGACATTCAACCAAAAGTAATTATTTCAATAAAGATATATTTCAAGTATTAAATTATTTTGCCCACATACCCAGCTAACAATTTTTGGTTCCCAAAACGTTTTCCAAAGGTTAGTTTTTGGTTCTAAAAACGTTCCCCTAACGTTATTTTTTGGTTCCCATAACGTTATTTTTTAGGTTTGTTTTTGGTTAGCCAGGAAAGTTTTCTTTACGGAAATAGAACGTTATTTTTAGGTTAGTTTAACGTTATTCTAACGTTATGATAACGTTATAATAATGTTAGGAGAACATTAGTTTTAGGTTAGAATAATATTAGGAAAGCGTTAGAAAAACGTTAAACTAACCTAAAACTAACGTTCTCCTAACGTTATTATAATATTTATTATATATATTATATATTATAATATAATAACGTTAAACTAACCTAAAAAATAATGTTCTATTTCCGTAAAGAAAACTTTCCTGGCTAACCAAAAACAAACCTTAAAAAAAATACGTCGTTATGGGAATCTTATTCTAACGTCAGGAGAACGTTTTGGGAACCAAACATTTTTGCTGGGAGTATGCACAGTTGACATGGAACACAACCAGTTTAATCAGGGCCGGCCCTGGGCATAGGCGGAATAGGCAAATGCTAAGGGCGCCGCCGACCCCTTGGGGCGTCCGTGCGCCCAAATTATTATTATTTTTTTTATATATGTATATAAACATTTTACTATAAATATTTAATTCTGCACAAGAAAACAGCAGTTATTAATGAATTATTAGTAGCATAGTATCTCGGAAGATCGTGCTTGTTAAATAGCTCTATACTGCACTGAAGCGGCAGTTTAAAATATAAACCCAGAATTCAGCGAACGTCAAGACAAAGAAAACGGAAACAACAATCAGACCGAGATGCAGAATTTACATAATGTTACACAGACCATGTTTAAATTTCAATGTTTCTGGACAGAAATACCAACTTGTTCACTTTGTTTGGTATTAATAAGTGCTGGCCGCGGTGCTGAAGACGCGCTCGGACGGAGTACTGGTGGCACATGCACAGATATTTACGTGCAAGCCATTGGAAACTATTATTCGTTATTATATAATTATTATTCGTTATTTAACTTTATTACTTTCACTTAAGAAGAGTTCTGCACTTTTTATTTCAACATTTCTCTTTATATAAATTCTATTTTGTACTTAAATCTATAATTTCGTTACTAACCCAACGAACTCATCTGCGCTTTCCGATAGGTTGCACGTAAGGGGAAAAGTATAGCTTTCTTCCACTTGAAAAGAGTTGTGCATTTTTAAACTTTAAAAAAAAATATCTCTTTACCAAAAACATTTTTTTCTTCTATTTCAAATCTATAGTTTCGTTATTTTACTAACCCAACTAATGACTCGTCCGCTTTCCAATAGATTATGCAATATCTGTGCATAAGGTTTGTATTTTAAACTGCCGCTTCAGTGCAGTATAGCCACAGTATGCGTGCGTGCGTGCGTGTTTGTTTGTGTTTGTTTCCAAAATATTTTCAAAATAAAGAAAAAAGACAAAGCTGTGCAGTTTGTGTTTCTGTATAAGTTTATGAGCAAAATGATTGGAACACAATTGTGATTCTGTGATTCTAAAGGGCACCAGGTGAAATCTTGCCTAGGGCAGCAAATTGGCCAGGGCCGGCCCTGAGTTTAATGATCTACAGCAGTGGTTCTCAAATGGGGGTACGCGTACCCTGTCACGAGCAGAAAGATTTGATGTACACATGCTTTTAGGAACGCCTCTCTCCGATGTGCCCTATTGAGTCCCCTTAAACCCGCGCACGCACACAGAGACAGAGGGGGCACAAACTGCGCACATAAACGCCGCACATACGTTGTTTTTCATTACTATATTCGCAAAATGTATGTTAATGTACTACAGTATAAGGCATAGTAGCGCAACTCTCTCTAAAGTTTACACTTCAAGAGTTCTGATCCGTCACAGCAGCACTACACATCTGTGCAACTGCGATTGTACTGTAGCCTATGTCAGCATTGCATTCTCATCCCATCTCACCAACAATTTAATACTTAGTCGCACATACAAACGTAGTCAGAGAAGTGCCTCATCTTCTTTCCAGTCGCATGAACGTTGCGAAACAGCAGTCGCATCCTCTCAATGAATCACTCAATTTGCATCAGTGATATGCGCAGGTTGATAAGAAATGAGCCGGTTACGAGTCATCCAAAAATATTTTAATGATATTCAGGCCGCGGTCAGTCGGTCGAGTTTAAAAACTATTTTGAACAATTACGGGCGGGTTAGTTGAAAATGTCGGTCGGGAGTGGGTTGTTTATACAATGACCCGGCGCATCACTGATTCGCATTGGCTACCCGCCAATTTGGCTGGTAGATTCTCGTTACCCGCCAATTGCAAATCCACCCGCATTTGGCGCGTGGTCGGGTGTTAATTTTTTCATGCCCTGTATATACATATATATACATATATACATATATATATATATATATATATATATATATATATATATATATATATATATATATATATATATATATATATATATATATATTCAAGTAAGTGACATCTGTCAGTGTTGTAAATATGTTTGAGTTTTATTTAAATGTACCTCATTAAATCTTCCATAATAACCTTGGGAAAGCAGCTGTATTCCACACAAATTCCTACAGGTAGCTCGCTCGTAGGTTTATTTTCTGTGGTTATGGCGCATTTGGATGTCTGGTTACAAGCGCCTGTGGTAAAGACTGGGTACGTGTTTGACGTCGCGTTGAGCTGTGTAGACCGGTGTATCATATGACATCAGTAATTTAATTACCGCGGCGCGGCAACCGGGCGATCCGCGCAACGCTGTGAAGCCCGCAGCGCGGCAACCGGACGATCCGCGCACATCTCGAGTTGAGGCACTATGGTTAAAATGGATGCCGTCATTTTCGGATTCATTTTTGATAAAACGAAAATACAGTCGTCACACGTTCAATGTCATCTCATATTTAAACATCAAATTCAAGAGAGAGAGCCATACGTGACATACATGCACATCCCTATTATGAATCCAAAAGCAGTAAATACTCTATGTTTGGATCATCTTTCTAAATCTGATCTATAATAATTTATTTTTTTATTCAAAATGTGGTGTTTTTGGACGAATCCTACCCATATAAGAGGTGATAAAAAAGTATAAATAAAGACAACATGAACGTTTTTTTGTTGTTTAAAAGGATCTGTTATTTCATTTGATGTATTGTATGTTTACAATTTTGTGAAAAATAAAAAAAATGCTGGCACTGGCTGGCAACTTTTTTTTTTTAAATGCTGGCGGGGAAAGAGTTCAAATCACAGTGAGTAGCTGCAGTGAAGTACGGCACGTCTATTGGTACAATCAATGTTGTGTTTTTATCTATCATATCTATCCAAAATAAGTTAAACACATTTCCATATAAAAAGGAATAAACCAATATATTAATAGCAACATTTATAACAATTAAATAATTTTATTACTGAAAAAATGTCTATTGAAACATTAGATGAATGTATTATAACACAGGTTATTTTAAATAAAAATACCTCAACCCACCACACATTGAATTTAGATGGCATTGTATTTTATCAAATATATAACTAGTGACTTCAACACAATAAAGAAGACTTATAACCGGTATTTATTGAAAATGAATAAACATTTAATTTACTTTGGATTAAAAAAATCTTACCACAGCAGTTAGCAGCCTCTATTAAAAAAATCAAAAAAAAAATCATCTCTTCATATAGACGGGAATCACTAAAATATATATTAGTTCTCAAATATAAGTTACTAAATGAAGAAAGAAAATAAACCGCTAGAATAAATGTTAGACTGAGGTAAAACCTATTGACAAATACATAAACATTTCATTCACTTCAGTTAAACGTTAGCCGAATAGCTCTGTTTTTACAACAATCAAAAGCTTCTAACGTCACATTCTCCTTCATGGAAAACATTAAAATATATTTTTGTTTTCACATATTAAAGTTACTAATGCAGAAAGAAAATAAATCGCTAAAATAATTAGGGATGCACGATCTTGTTTTTTTCATGGCCGGTTTTTATACCGGTTTTCTTAACAAGCAAATTGGCCGATTCCGATCCGATTTTTTTTCTTATCAAGCAGCAAAAAAGAAAGAATGAAAGTATACATACACAATATGTTTATTTGGTATTTAACAGGCTAAACTTGGTTTGGCTATTGAAACCAATAACTGTAACCATCTAAAATTAACAGCAGTAACTGTGCAGTAGGCTACGTTTAATACAAACATAAGTGGTTAAATGAGACCATAACATGGATGGTTGAGTGAGGGTTGATGGTCTTGCCTGTTTTGCATTATTAACAGACTTTTGATACCTATTGTGTAAATTAAATGTCTGACCAAGTTTGTTGTGGTGAATGCAGGGCTCTCAGGTTTTATTAAAAACTTTGGAGTGAGATAACATCTGTTAGGGGAGAGACCCCTCTGCCCCAGCAAATTCTCAAGTTTTTGCTAGCAGTTCATTGTTACCTATTATTCATAACTGACCAGCACAAATATAAATTATAACAATTGGTAAGTCTGATAAAAGACAGACAAATTTATCCAAATTAAATAAATTGCTCTACATATTAAAAAATACAAATGTATCTAAATTAAAATGAAATCTGTATTATATACAGTAGGATTGCAGCACTTGCCATCAGCGTGTATTTTAAGCTGTGTTTAAGAGAGAGAGAAGGTTACATGTTTAGTACTACATGGCAATAATAATGAAATACGTCTCTGGTCCTTTCATTCATTTCAGGTTAGTTTCAGGTAAGCTAAAGCTTCTGATTGCAAAGCAGTTGGAGAGTTTTTTAATAAATCAAAGCATGATTTAACACGTATTTGGCTATATTCAAGAAACCTGCGTTATTTACCGCATTTATCAGATATTGCTCTTCTAACTTTCACTCTGTGCGTGCACGCGCCGTGCATCCACGTGATTGACATCAGAGGAGCGCGAGAAAAACTCGAGACAGCTAAACTCGACAGATAACTTTCCTGCGCCTCTTCCATTAATTGTATATAGTAGGAAAAGTTATCAGTCTCTTAGAAATACAAGGTGTACGTGTGTAAACTGACTGAAATGCGTGTATCTCACAGTGAATGCATGAGACTTGAGAGCCCTGCGAATGTACTGTTGTTAATCTCCGCAATTAACTTGTCCTTTACAGAAATTGCAGCTTGCAACCTTAATGTCCTGCGCACAGATTTCGAAATCCTTTTACACAAAACACATGTTTGCGAATGATAAAAATGTAGTCTGTGCACGCGGGTGCACTTCCGCAAAAATCGTCCGAAAAAATACAAAAACGGCCGGTTGCCGATCGCGCAAAAACCGTCCGGTTCCGATCTCTGGCCGGTTAACCGGTGCATCCCTAAAAATAATGTTAGACTCTGAAGTAAAAACCAAATGCCAAATAAACATTTCATTCACTTTAGGTAAAAAGATCTTACCACTTAGGCGGCTATTCGTTTATTCGACAATAAAAAGTTTCTAACATCATATTCTCCTCAAATCTATCGGAATTCACTCATATATACATTTTTTCGCACATATTTAAGTTACTTAATCAAGAAAGAAAGAGAAACGCTAATATAACGTATGTCTCTGAGGAAAGAAAACCGTTAACTGTTAAGCGTCACCGTCCCGTATACGGGACACCTAACTTTATGTCAATATTGTTCAGGTAAATGTTCATCTATCACTACAAACTATATATTGTTGGAAAGGTCTAAGCCTCTAGAATAGACATTTTAACAGTGTTTTATAAAATAAATTATGTAGGGAGAGTAATTGATTCATTTATGAAGAGAGTGCGCCTAAAAACAATTTTGTCCTGCTAAATGTCACTGTTTCGCCAGTGGGGCGCCTACGTTTACTTCAGTGTTTTCCATGTGAATTCTTATCCAATCCTGACAAACTATATATCATTTGAAAGCTCTAAGGGTGTAGTTTCGATTTATCATCAGAATTTTGGGAAAGAAATGACATAGTGAGAGCTATTTTCTAAAATGCCACAGGTCCAAAGGTGGGCCCATGTTGTTATTATATATTGGTAACACGAATACCCTATCTAAACCTAAAATTTCTTGACAAACTATATATCATTGGAAAGCTCTGAGAGTGTAGTTTTCATATTTTATCACCATTTTGGAGAAATTGTGAGAGAGTGAGAGTCAGTTTCGAAAATGTTATTGGGCCACAGGTGAACCCAGTTTGTTTTTACATATGTATAGCAATAATACCCTATTCCAAACCTAAACAATTTTTACAAACTATATATCATTGGAAAGCTCTAAGAGTGTAGTTATCATATATCTTCACCATTTTGAGAAAAAAATGATGTAGTGAGAGTCAGTTTCAAAAAGGTCACGGGCCCACATGTAGGCCCAATATGTTTTTACATTTTTCTAACACTAAACCCCCACCCTAAACCCCAAAAATCTTGATAAACTATATATCACTGGAAAGCTCTCAGAATGTAGTTTTCATATGTCAAAGTCATCTGATGATAGAAATAATTTAGTGACAGTTTTTTGTTACATGCCACCCCCCCCATAGGAATGCATATTAATTTTCTATATTCATAACACTATATACTAGTATAAATATACAAAAATGTTGACAAACTATATATCATTGGAAAGCTCTTAGAATGTAGTTTTCATATTTCAAAATGTTTTAGCAGTAATAATAATGCAGTGACAGCAATTGATTCATTTATGACAAGAGTATGCAGCAAACCGTTGACACCTACTGGCCGTTGTTGGTAAAACCACTAAAACTGTGATACAAACCTCATTTTTTGTGATTTTAACTTGAAATTTGTATGACAACTGCTTGAGACATATGGCTTCATGTTTACATTATTACTTTTTTGAAAAATTTACCTTTTTATAATTTTTTGAATAAAATTAATATTATTTGTATTTATTAAAATACATTTAAACTGCTATAACAATTTTTCTGTTAAATATTTTCACCTGCTTACACTTCAGCCAAAAACCTTGAATTGTCTTCTTTAAAACAAGATAAAGATTAGGCTTCTAGACCAAAAAATGCCAGAGTTATATTCATTTGAACAAGCACTTCAATTTTTCACCCCCCCACTCTAAAGGATAGGACGACGCTTAAGAGGTTAAATTATGCGGATTCGCGTACAAGAGAAAGCGGGTGCTCGTGAAGAGCGCGAGGTAAGCGCGTGCAAAAGGAGCACGCGCATAACAGACGTGCTCACTTAAGGAATAACGGGTTTATTTATGCTTTCACTTAATTTCCTAAAAAAAAACATAACCCAAAAATAACCATTAGAGAACGTTAGGTATAAGTTATTTTTAGGTTATTTTAAAAATAACCACCCAGCAACGTTATTGGAACGTTATTTTATGGTTCCAAAATAATAACTAAAAAATAACCAAAAAAATAACGTTCTGTATAAGTTATTTTTAGGTTATTTAAAAATAACCACCCTGCAACATTATGGGAATGTTAATTTATGGTTCCAAAAAAATACCCAAAAAATAACGTTCTGTATAAGTTATTTTTAGGTTATTTTAAAAATAACCACCCTGCAACGTTATGGGAACGTTATTTTATGGTTCCCAAAAAATAACGTTCTGTATGTTATTTTTAGGTTATTTAAAAATAACCACCCTGCAACGTTATGGGAACGTTATTTTATGGTTGCAAAAAATAAAACCTAAAAAGAACGTTCCCAGAATATTATTATTTGGTTCCCAAAGAATAACCAAAATATAACCAAAAACTAACGTTAGGGGGACGTTCTGTGTTTGCTGGGTAGGTCTTAACCCAAAGGGTTATTTTGCCCACATAGGTCTTAACCCAAAGGGTTCACTTGTGCATTGTTAACTAGAACGCACCTCATCATAAATGAATTAACTCAGCGTAGGCCTATATGCCTCATACGGTATAGCATTAAATATCTTTGATGCATTTTTTCTAGAACAGACAATGGCTTTCTCGCACACAGTGAGTTAGACCCGCCTTGGCCGGTGGGTCTTTTTCGCGATCACCTTTTACTTAAACCATTTCGAAACTAAGGAGCCACTTGTCCTCGGATTCGGCGCCGCGTTTGCAGGACTCATGTTCCGCGCTGTAGGGGATTTAAAAAAAAGTGATGAGTGGAAGGGCAGCGCCGGGGCTCTGTGTGTGTGTGTGTGAGGCAGATCGGCAATTGCGAAATTGCAGGCGAAGCTCAAAATGGCTGTTATTTCAAATAGCGTAGCATATTTTTAACTAATAGGCCTATCGTTTAACCGGTTTCAACCGGCTTATGAGGCTCGGTGGTCGGTCAAGAAAATTCGTTTTCGCCATCGCCAAAAAAAAAATAAAACCTACAGGGAACGTTTTGGGAAGGTTCCCGTTAGCGTATAAAATAAAACCTAAAAATAACCTGCAAGGAACGTTCTGTGAAGGTTCCCATTAGGTTACCCAAAAAAAAAATCCTACAGGGAACATTCTTGGAAGGTTCTCTTTTTTATGCTATTAAAAAATAACTTAAGAGGTTCTTATTTGGTTCCCCCTAAAAAATAACCAAATGTGGGAAACTTTGGAGAAGACTGTTGTGCACAATAATAATGAAAAATGCTGACCAATACTCAATTATATTACACATCTTTACAAAAATGATTAAAACAAGCAAACTATAATTTAATATATATTGTGAGCTAACAGCAATGCTTAAAATATATTGCATTAATTCCTCTGTATGTGGTCATGGGGACACTTCAAATATTTTAGGCAGAAATTGAATACAAAAGAGTATATTATTCCTCCCTTACGTTGGAATAGAATAACTTTTGCATAGATTATGATAGAGAAAAAATTTAATTTATCCTCTGTAAGCTGACAATTGCTGGAATCAAACAAAACTGTCTGCAGGTTTTGTTACCACTCAGGGCCAGAGTTATACACTTTTAAATAGAGACTTTAGACAAAAAAAAAACATCAAAAAGCGCCTATTTATTTTTGTGTTTATTAGAGGACTAACAACACATAAAACCATGCTTAGCACTTTCAACAGTGTTTTATGTCAAAGGGTTTCCTGTAAAATGATACCAAACTTTTGTACGTACACCTCTGCATGTGGATATGGGAAGCTTTTGAAATTGGGTAGGACAAATTCAGGCGGAAATCCCCAAAATAGCCTCAGATTCGGACATAATATACTATACTACTTTTTGCCTATTATAGAATTGGGTAGTTTCGGACGCAGCCAGTTACTATAACAACTTACAATGTTGATACGTCTTTTAGTTTCTGTTTAGAACTTCTATCCAGACCAAGCTCGTAAGCAAAATGCCATCTGTGTGACAGCGTTTAGGATGACTGATTCTTTAGGTTGTGAGAATTGCAGAGATGGAGTACAAGTCAACCAATGAGAAGATGGACATCAAATATCTTTGCCCTGACAAGCCAGATATAAGATGTGCAACAATCAAACGACCAATAGGTTGTTTAATAGAGCATTTAAAGGGTTGTGGCAAAATAATCAGCATTAGGCCCCATCAGGCTGAATTAGAGAAGGGCACTAGACCTCTGCTCGGTGTTCTGCATGTGTTCAGTCATTTAAATGTAAAACTTACACCACTAGCAGTTAATCATAGGTGAGTCGTACAGCCTACGATATGACTCAAAATTTGCCCCACCTACATTTTATAGTCAGGAGCTTTATTATTAGGACCTAATTTTATAGTCAAGTTTACTTATTCTCCCTTTTGAAAAAAAAACATGCAGTAAAGCTCATTGATTGCCCATTTGTTTACTACAAATACATGGCTTCATTTCATTTGTATGTTTGTTCTAGGTAGGGTGGCCATACGTGCAAGTTTCGCTGGACGCGTCCTGGACAGGATTTCGGGGTGTCCTCCGAAAGTCGATCGCATACGTCAATCGAGGTTCTCACATTTCAGGTAAATACATTAAAAAATTACAATTTATTTCTCTTTAGACACACAATCACTTTAGTTTCATTCTTACCTTGAAATGTAAAGGTTGCTTTTTTAAAATAAAACCTGAAATAGTAAACCTTGATGACGTATACGGTTGACCAATGCGACTTCCGGGGTACCCAACCGAAATTCTGTCCAGGACGCGTTCAGCGAAAATGGCACGTATGGCCACACTCATGGATTAAAGTGAAAAAAATTCTTCTGACTGAAATTTTTTTCAGGCCAAGTCATATTCCTTTAACTAACACTCTATGTAGGCGAGACCAATAGCATTTTAAGGGGAGATTTTTTTGCCATTAATTCCATATTAAAGTCTCCTGTGGCATATATAGGTTGCTGTAGTTTGCATGGCATTTAAGAGATGAAGGCAAAACAGCTAAATAACTGACTATATAAAAAGATAACATGAATATCAACACCTTTAATGAATCTTTTATTAATTATTTATTAATTGTAAATGTATTTATTTTAGCATTTACTAATAATGTTTTAAATCAGAGTTGAAACTGTTAACATTAGTGAATGCACCATGAACAACCACCAATTAATGTAATGACATAAACAAGAATTCATTAATGCTTATATACTCTATATTTCAAATTATTTGTTCATAATGCATTTACTAATGTGAAGAAATACAACTTTTTAATATCATATTATTCAGTACACATAAACGAATAATCCAGGGTCTGTTCTGTTCACACAACAGTTTACAGTCACAGCTATACAGTAACGTTATAAATATAAACCCTGAACGAGTAACTCGAGTTAAACTCGTGTACAATTCGCGCACAGGATCACTGTACCTTTATCAACAAAATATTATGTTACAGTAGAGGCAGCGCTGATGTGCTATTTTATGCGCAATGGTTCTGCAGTTTACTTTCTCCTAAGACCTAAATGGTCGTGTTTATATGAGGATACTTGCAAAGACGGGATTTTTGACGCTATTTGTATTTAAGGCCAATAAAGTGGCAAAAATACTCACAAGCTCAATGAAGCGAATGCGCGGCTTATGTGTTCAGCTCTGACACACAAACAGCGGATGCATTTAACGTTAGCACTGTTGTTTGTGTTTGAATGGCTTAATATATCACTTGTTTATAAACTGCGGCGCTTAAATATGTGTGCAAATTTTACGTTTTTTGAGACCACACGCAAATGAAACTGCAAGAACCGACAGGTGGATGACATCAAAGTGACGCGAGAACATCAGAAGCAGTCTCCTCTTATGATTCCTGAAATCGCTCTCACGGGATATGGATGTCATCTGCCTCCTGGTTCTTGTGGCGCCACATAAAGTTTACCCACGAGTTTAATAAACCCGTTGTATCAGCAACTGGCCTGATGAGCATAGCAGTCAAAAACGGGACGCGGGTAATCACGTACGTGAGAAATCATTTACCCCCAAAATACAGGAACCCTATTCGCAAAGACACGTAAATTACCTGGCGGTTTGATTTTCTTATCCCACGAAATGAAAGGCTTGCCAATCTTCATCATTTCGCTAAGCCAAGTCAATCTCCATTGGTCTTTTACACCTTTATCAACCGCCAAAACATCGGAGCCTTTCTGCATTACAAGTTTGTCCATAGCTGAAAAAAGTTTTACCTCAGCTTAAAGTGATACAGTCAGAAAACCCGGAGTGGATCCTGTGCGTATGATTACAGACCGCTTAGAGTGGAGAGAGGAACGTGATTTGGCTCCACTCCAGGCTTTGATCACATCCAACTTAAAAAAAGGTGAATACACGTCGTCTTTATGAAAAATGAATTTAATAATTTTGCAATTGACGGAAATCCGTCTAGCGACGGAAAACTTTAATCCATGCACACTATTTCTAGGGATGTTAACAATTAATTGATATTCGATTAATTGTCGGTAAGAATTAAATCGATGAAGTAAAATGATTGTAGAATAAGCAGGATCATGCACGTGTGTGCGGCACCTGTGCAAAACAAATACAGCTGGAGAAAAAAAGTTAAACTAGCCATGATCACAATGATGCTCGATGCCAAACACACACCTGGGCTTTTTAACGCCATGAGAAACGAGGCTGGCTGCCAACGCACGAAATGGCATCCACAGTGGATCTGAGAGGGTTTGATACAGAAAATGCAAATACAGTTAGGATAATGAAAGCAAAGACCCTCTTTAAGGAAGCCTACAAGATTAGCATAGCAACGCTGCTATACACAGGGAAGGAGACCAGAAGCCATTTTTAACAGATTAAAATGTAATCTTATATTCTGGCAAGAAACTGTAAACGGTAACTGGCTGTCATTACACTCTGAACGCCCGCAACATATATCACTGATCATTGACTGGCTGGGGCGCTACATGCTAGCCAAGTTGACTGTTGCATGTTTTCTAATGAAAGGTTGGCATCTCTATAATATAAGCATCTTTGCTGAAAGTATGCTGCAGGTCTAAGGTGAGGTGATGACGGGAAAGGTGCTCTTTGTGTGCTTCTTGGATATAATTACAACAAACTGTGTGTCAATGTCTTGGAAAGCGAGGTGAACAACTAGAAAAATAATAATAAAACCTCACATGTCATGGACTTTCATGCGACTGTTAAGTTACCTGAGTGCCCATGTGAGGCGGAGTTATACACATACGTCAATTTATTTAATTACAAGATTAGTTTAAATTGATGATCAGAGCCGATCCTCTCTATACACAGGCTACGCGAGCTGTGTAGGGGCCCGCACCACTAGGGGGCCCCCATGTTCTTAACTTCATGCAGCGCTGCACAGACCAGCTGGCGGGTGACATCACTGTGCCGCGGGAGGTTTTCAAAATTATAACAAGCCGTCTGATCTCACGGTACTTAAATTCCAGTTGTCAGTCCATCTATGCAGCTCCTATGACGTGCCTATCAACATGCATCTTCATTCAGATATTAAAGCTATCAACCCGGAGCAGGAAAGACAAGCACATTACAGTGTTAAGGTTTCTATCCAGTATGAACTCTCTGATGGGCTTTTAAATTACCTGAATGAGCAAAAGTCTTGTCACACTGAGAGCATTTGAAAGGTTTTTCACCTGAATGAATTCTCAGGTGTGTCACTAAACTGTCATGTCGATTAAAACTCTTCCAACAGACACTACAGTGATGAGGTTTTTCTCCAGTATGAACTCTCTGATGAACTCTTGATTGAGATGAATCAGAGAAGTTCTTCCCACAGACACTACAGTGATAAGGTTTCTCTCCAGTGTGAACTCTCTGATGGACTTTTAAGGAATATGAAGAAGAAAACGTCTTGTCACACTGAACGCATTGGTAAGGTTTTTCACCTGTATGAGTTCTCAGGTGTGTCACTAAACTGTCATGTCGACTAAAACTCTTCCCACAGACACTACAGTGATGTTGTTTTTCTCCAGTATGAACTCTCTGATGAACTCTTAATCGGGATGAACTAGAGAAGCTTTTCCCACAGACACTACAGTGATAAGGTTTCTCTCCAGTGTGAACTCTCTGATGGGCTTTTAAATTACCTGAATGAGCAAACATCTTGTCACACTGAGAGCATTTGAAAGGTTTTTCATCTGTATGAATTCTCTTGTGACTTAGTAAGGTAGACTTTAGACTAAAACTCTTCCCACAGATACTGCAGTGATAAGGTTTCTCTCCAGTATGAACTCTCTCATGGACTTTTAAGTAAGATGAAGAAGTAAACGTCTTGTCACACTGAGAGCATTGGTAAGGTTTGTCACCTGTATGAATTGTCAGGTGTGTCACTAAACTTTCATGTCGATTAAAACTCTTCTCACAGACACTACAGTGATAAGTTTCTCCAGTGTGAACTCTCTGATGGATTATCAGCTGATATTTATGACAGAACCGTTTATCACAGTGTGAACACTGATAGAGTTTCTCTTTAAAGTGAATATTCTGGTGTTTTTTTAATGAACCTGAATCCCTAAAGGTTTTGTCACATTCACTGCACTGATATGGTCTCTCATTGGTGTGTAAAAGCACATGTGTCTTCAGTCCACGTTTACAGCTAAATCTCTTCTCACAGTGAGGACACTCGTACGGTTTTTCTCCTGTGTGAACTCTCTGATGAACTTTAAGAGTGTGTTTGGTTTTGAAGTAATTTCCACATTCAGTGCAGTAGAAAGGCTTTTCATCACTGTGTGTCCTCATGTGAACATTAAGATCAGAGGAAGAGACACAAATCTTTCCACACTGCTCACAGTGAAACTGCTTCTTCTTCTTCTCTCTGTTGTCTTCTGAATGAAGTTTCTTCTCTTGTAAGGTTGTAAAGCTGATCTCAGATCTGGTGAAGAGTTTCTGTTCTGTGTGTTTTCTCTCATGTCTCTCTAAAAGTCTCTGTGAGCTGAATGTCTTTCCACAGGTGATGCAGGAAAGAGTTTGTGCTGTCAGTCGCTCTTTTGATGTTGAGGACGTTATTTCTGTATCCAAACATGAATCACTCTTCACATCTGAAAGAAACATGAAACAATTCAATTGTGAATTAAGAAGTGAGATCCTGTTTTTTTCTGTAGATTCACACATATAGACAGAAGACAGGTGTCAGTCCTGTTATTACAGCTGGGTCATTGTACACCAAATAAACTAAAATGTGTAAACATATGCAGCAAAAAAGTGTAATTATTATTTTTACACTGTAAACCCAAACACTAAAACCCAAGTAGATATACAATTTTAAAGAAAAGAAACAAATTAAATATAGTTTGATATTACCTTATGTTTATGCAAAAATAAAAACTGATATTAAGCAATTAGATGACATCTTCTATCACACTCTATTAAATACAATAATATAGTATATTAATGATAGACAGTGCAGGTCTATAGATTACAAATGTGACTGGTGTTATAATGGTTATTATTTCTATTAGAGAGTCACTTTTCCTGCTTCTGCTCTTTCTATTTCTCTCTTGCCGATTAAAAAAACTAAAACTACTCATTTTAGATTTAAAAGTCTACTTGCTGTCCCAGTGATAGGGGACTTTACATTACGGTTTTGCGTTTTGTAAATCTCGAGTCAGCTTGAGCTTTGCTCGTTCAGTGCAATGGGCTTAGCTTGTCTTGCTACCATCTCCGTGCAAACGTTTTAGATTTTAGAAAATATATGATTTATTAATAATAATAATATAAAAAAGATGGGAGAAAGAAAATCCAGTGCGAGGTCGTGACTCCAAAACAAGAGCCAGTTGTTATTGCCATACAACCCGTCGGGACACTGAAACTGCACGTGAGCTTTAGCGCGGTAGCGTTCACGGCCATTCTCCAATCGACTCGTGTTTTACACACAATATTAATCAGACTTGGAACCCGACGTAATTTAACTATGACTTACCCGGACCCGACTGACCGTTTCAAATATAAACCCGGAACCATACGGGCTGCGGGCAGTGCCGGCTAAGCCTTTGCGAGGCCCTTGGCTAACACTGGTTTGGGCCCCCCCAATATACACTGAAAAAAATAACGGCTGGATTTACTAAAAAATATAGTGCCCCGTTGTTTAAATTTTTTTGTAAAACGTTCTAATAAAAAGGGATGCAAAAACGATGCACTGTCTATATTTTTTAGTAAATCCAGTGTTTTACAGCATATGTGCAAAATTAAATGGATAAAATTATTTAAATAAATTAAACAATATTATCAAATAATTTTACACTAAGAAGTAGCCCAGAAAATAACATTTATTTAATAAAACTTACAACAAAAAAGTAAGTAGGCTAAAAATTATTTAAACAAATTAAACAATATTATCAAGTAATAATTTTACAATCAGAACAGCACAGAAAATAACATTAAGCAACTAAAAGTGCTTCTTTCTGCTCTTCTTTAAAGAGAATTCCTCAATTAAATCATTAAAATCAAGTTGACCCAAAAGTAGGCTGAAATAATTTAAATAAATTAAACAATATTATCAAGTAATTTGTATAATCAGAAACAGCCCAGAAAATAACATTTATTAAATGCAACTCACAACTAAAAGTGCTTCTGTCTGTTCTTCTTTAAAGAGAATTCCTCAATTAAATCATTAAAATCAAGTTGACGCAAAATAGGCTAAAATTATTTAAACACCATTAAACAATATTATTAAGTAATAATTTTACAATCAGAACAGCACAGAAAATAACATTTATTATGCAACTAAAAGTGCTTCTTTCTGCTCTTCTTTAAAGAGAATTCCTCGATTAAATCATCAAAGTCAAGTTGACGCAAAATGTCGTACTCACTTGACATTAATGTATGTAATTAATTTATGTGATTAAATTAAACAATATTATCGAGTTATAATCTTACCAATCAGAAAATAACATTAATTAAATAAAACTCACCACTAAAAGAGCTTCTTCCTGCTCTTTTTCAAAGAGAATTCCTTAATTAAATCATTAATCAATCAAGTTGATGCAAAATGGTGTACACACTGGAGCTGCTTTTTAAGATTAAATTTCTAGGCGATAGGTTATTGGTCAGGGAGCAGCAAAAATGTATTTTGCGAAATGTATAATGTTTTAAACAGAAGTAAAGATAAAACAGTCATGCATTAGGAAAATTAATAATTGCTTTATTTATTGTATATTTTCTATAGGTGTGTAAAACCATATTTTGGCAGATTGTTTTACTTTCACTGAATATACATGCACAGAATAAGCGGATAACTATCAAAAATCTGCTTATTACAGAAAACTGTTTTCATGCGTTTACATGCAAATCAATAAGCCGGCTATGCAGATAAATGCGTTTACATGGGACTTGAAGACTTATCAGTTTTCTCGCAGGCAGTGACGTCACCACCTATAGTACACAATAGTCGTTCAAAAAGTCAACGGCATATCTGTCTAAAGCTGTACTGTTGTATCTCTTCTTGTGTGTGCAGAACCTGTAAATGTAACATGAGCTTCTATTTTCACAGTTTCTCTGCCAACTGCTTTAGTCGAGCGGAGACTTTTATGCGTTACCTTGCGCTTACTTCCGCGTATGACGTTTATCTTTCATACGCGGAGACATGCACACATGGACAAAACCGTGAGAAAGCCGGTTAAGGTGTTTACATGCCACGCGAAATCGGCGTAATGAGCAAAAAACTACCTGTGCCGATCGGTTTTTGCTTACGCCGTTTATGAGCTTTCCCCAATTAAAGAAAACAGTTTTACGCGTTTACATGACCTCACGTGTTATCAGTTTATTAAGCATAATCGGCGTAAGACTGTGCATGTAAACGCACTCACTAGTTCACGAGATTGCCTGCCTATTTAGTCATAATAATTAACGTTAAACGAACTTGGCTTGCTGTTTTTGAAGGCAGCTCGACCTTAGGTCGGGTTCGAGCCCCAAGTGTAAGCGAAGGAGGAGAAGAATTGCCAGAAGAATTGGGGCACAGAGACTCCCGTTTACGATATGATTTTAATGATGATTGACACAGGACAGTTTAGGTTCCTTTCAAACCTATGTTAAAAGTGTAGCCGTTAAAATATTATTACTGCGGTAAAAGAGTTTAAAAATAAATTTTATTTTGATCATGGTGTCACGATCGCTGGATAATTCTGAAATTACTTTTCAATCATTTCCGATGTTACAAGGTTGAACGTCTTTACGTATACATGATTTGCGAGGTACATTTGCAAATGATTCATAAATAATAAAAATAATACCTCTATGTTTTATAAGTACTGTATACTCAAACTCTAAAGAAAGCAATGTGATTGCCGATGCACTGAGAGAGAGAGAGAGAGAGAGAGAGAGAGAGAGAGAGAGAGAGAGAGAGAGAGAGAGAGAGAGAGAGAGAGAGAGAGAGAGAGAGAGAGAGAGAGAGAGAGAGAGAGAGAGAGAGAGAGAGAGAGAGAGAGAGAAAACAAGAGACTGCGGCCTTGTACAAGAGTGGAAATGATCGATGTTATTTGAAGTCGTCTCTTAAAGGACAAAATATCCCATTAAGCTATTACGTATTATACACATTTTTTCAGAACATTGGGACCCAGTGGTTGGGGACCTCTGCTCTAGGTAGCACTTACGCATAATTACGTAAATCATATTGTTTTTAAAAACTCAAAATAGAATTGTCTCGGGGGCTCCCTATTTTCGGGGCCCTGGCCTGCAGCCCATGTTGCCCATTAGGATAACGTGAGTGCTCCGTAAAGTCCTCTAATGGTAAAACAATGTTCAAGTTCAGAAACATGAAGGATACAATGTGACACGAGCTTGATCGCATCGTATCCCAATTCATTGAAAAACAGAGAGCACGTGAACGCACACCGAACTCATCATGTCGCACACAAAATGTCATTATTAAAGAGTGGCATCATCACGGAAAAACAAAAAAGACAAAATTTGATGGCAGATATACTTGGGCACTTGTTAATATACCTGGGCAGCATGCCCAAGTAAAGTCAAGGTGTGGGGAAACACTGTGACAATAGCACAGCGCCATCTAAGGGAATACTGAGATAAACTCATTTCAAGACAAAAGTAACATGGCATTACAAAAAAAAAAATATATGAATCGATTTTTGGAATTCTATGAATCGATTCTGAATCGGCAAAGCTTGAATCGCAATTCAAATGTGAGTCTTTTTTGCACACCCCTTATACCTGATACTCAAAATGTGTGAAGTTTAAAGTTAAATTAACACGATTAGTTGAGGAGTTCCCAGCATGCTTTGCATGAGCACACAATATGACAACATTTTTTTTAATTAAGTGATATTTTATGTGGTTTTTAGTATAAGAGACTCAGTAGTGTTATACATTTATTTATGTTGGAGATTTTTTATTTTTGGGCTTACCATTGTTCAGGAGTGTGGTGCCTGTACTTGGCTGTAAGTCAACAATGTGTTGCTTTATCATATAAACAATAACTATGTGAAAGTCAGCACTGAGCTCAATCTCAACACACTTTCTCTGGTATTACATTTACACGAGTCACATGATTTGTTTCTGTGATTTGCGAACAAAAATTAAATGTTAGTTGGTTTACTTTAATATTTTGAGTACTCTGAACTTGTCGGGTTTTACAGTGTACTATTTAGTTGTAAAATTTAAGTATTTGAGTACAGGAAACTTATAAAAAACAAGGCAATTAGTTGCCACAAAATATTTAAGTAACATTACTTCTACAATTTAAGTTCCATAAAGTATATAATTTAATTTGTGTCAGACTTAAACTAAGTTTAGTTATATTGTTATAGAGATCGACCGTTAATGTTTTTTTTTTACCGATACCCACCATTTGGATGCTCATGTGCCCGATAACCGATATGCTGAACCAATTTTTTATCTACTGTTATACTACTGTTTTTACACAATTACAACAACACTACTGAACTGAACAAACCCTTATAATAATAACAACAATACTTCCCTCTTTGCATACATACTTTGTAATAAACAGAGGCCGACCGATTTATTGGTTTTCCGATTTTATCGCCGATACGAGCATGTCGCAGATACATCTGTATCGGCGTATACGACACACGTATACGAAAACATACATTCCAAAGCATATTATCATAATTTTTACTCCACTACATTTCATAATTTTTAGTTTTTTGTTTATATTTAATATTTAAGTACATTAAACATCTAGTTTTTTGTACTTTTACTTAAGTAAAAAGTGCTTTTACTCAAGAAAATTAAAACGACACAATTTTATGTAATTAGTTATTAAATAAACTTTAATATGCAATATAAAAGAAATACACGATTATATGCTTTAGAATGTAGTGAACATTTTTAGTAAAGTAAATTTTTTCCCAAGACAAACACTCTGATAAAGCACAGATGCTTGGAAAATTTACTTAAAATACTCAAGTAGTGTCCGCCTCTGGTAATATATAATTAATTAATGTCCACAGACATTTATTTAGATGTTTTTTAGCAAAATAATGTTTATCTGGTTCATGTTAATATAACTTGGGGTACATCTTCTTAAAAGTTAGGTGAATGTGGTGTCTGTGCTTCAGCCTTCAACCCGGTAAGTGAACAGCAAGATGAACGTGAGTTTAAAAGGCTACTAATAAGCATTCAAAAAAATTAATTTAGCATTTTTATTTCCCACAATCATTTATTCATGGCTGTTTAATTCATGAAAAGCTACGTTGTTACTGAGACAGGATTTGATTAATCAATTTACGTGACTCTGTGAGTTTCTCAATTTCTTAGTCAAGCTGCATAGATTGCTTTTCAGGCATTTATAACACATCTCATCTGTGCATTAATGTCTGTTATGTTACATAAATTGATTTATTAAAACAAAGTAAGTATACTCAAAGTCCTGATAATGAAGTTGCGTCACTTCGCCGTCATATTTGCTGCGCATGCTGTTGTTGTCTCCTCTCCTCAGTGGTGAAATGGCGTCCAGCGCACAAATCTCAAAACGGCCACAAGATGGCGGCATTTATCGGTCAAGCCGATATTACAAAACCGATATCCGATAATGGGAAAATGCTTAAAGCAGGGGTCACCAATCCTGCTCCTGGAGGGCCAGTGTCCCTGCAGAGTTTAGCTCCAACCCTAATCAAACACACATGAAGCAGCTAATTAAAGTGCTTCAGGTTTGTTTGACGATTAAGGTTGACAATATTTGCATAGTGACTTCAATAAAAAAGTGGATAAAAACAAAAAAAGATGGCCTGCTCATGAACAACCAGAGAGGAGAACAAATTATAAAAAATAATTTGTTTTAGTTTCTCTACAAAAGTGTTCTCTTCACTTATGAGGAAAGGATTGTGAAACAAACAAATTCAATGAGACAGACAGAAGCCTCCCGAATTTAATAAAAAATATCTAAAAATGTGTTCTGAAAACAATCGGAGCACTTTGGGGTTAAGGACGACACAGGAGTAAGTGATTTTGGGGTGAACTAACCCTTAAGCCTACATGCCTATTCCTTAATAAGATATCCTAAACTCCTTTAACGGTCTTTTAAAGCTATGGTCTACGATTTCAAAGATTGTTCATTATTAATAAACTCGTTTAGATGCTGGTTATGGTTCTACAGTAAAATCCTAACAATATGAAGAGAAAAAAAAAATTAAAAAAATTAGGGGTGACCCCGAATAGTCGAAGATTCGATGCATCGATAGGAGAAGCCTGATTCGACTACCAATCTCACAGTCGAATCGTCGCAGATGTGTTATGAAATGAGGATCATTCAATTTTGGCCGTATATGGGTGCACACATTATCTGATTTCACATATAACAGCTTTCTCACAATATATTAATATACTGCATATTATGATAATGCTGCAAATAATATGTGAAGTAACAGCTTTCAATAAATATTTTTAAAATGCGTTAATAAATCCAACAACCCCTGTGACCGAGCTACACGTCCATAAGAGGTTTCTATGTTAATAAACCATTGCCTCTTTGTTTCTACATTTAAAAGACAAAGCTGGCAAATTATATTATGCCATTCGTTCTTTTAATAATTTCTATATTTTATTTTATTTATAAATCACTTTGGGTTATCTGATTTAACTATTTGGCTTGTGTTTTGTTTCCGTGCACTTGAGGCATTTTGCATATTTGTTCTGCACTTTGTTACTTCTGACCTTATTTTATTTAAAAAATTGTATTTATTATAAACGTAAATTCTGATCTAATTTAAGTATGTAAATTTTGGATAGCTTTTTGTTGTATGGATGTTGCGCTATTGCGTGCTGGCCATGCTTGCGCATGTAATTTAGCCGAACGGGCTAGGTGCTCTGCGTCTCATATTTAGGAGTTCATCCAACTAAACATTAAAAATCGGATGTTTTTCGACGAGTATAAGTTTTTAATAGGGATGCACCGATACCAATACTGGTATCGGGTATCGGCCTCGATACCACATTTTCTAAAGTACTTGTACTCGTTAAAAGTCCCCCGATACCAGGGATCGATACCACGGTCTGAGAAATGTCTATGTTTGAGCGGCGTGTAAGGGGTTAATGCCTCTTGTGTTGTCAAGAGGCAGAGTTTACAACAAACTGGAAAAGTAGTCCCTTGTTATTTTGTTAAATTATATGACTGAAGCTGTTACCTGTAAATTTAAATCATGTTTTTTATTAAGTACTCAGTATCGGTATCGGCAAGTACTGAAATGCAAGTACTCGTATTCCAAAAAAGTGGTATCGGTGCATCCCTAGTTTTTAAAATGTATTTAAAACAGACTGGTTATCTTGTCAAAAGTTACAAAACAGGTAAGCCGTTTTTTTTTCCGGTGATGAAACGGAAACTAGTATCTGCACCGAACCTATTTCTGCCTGACACGAATGTCTTTCTTGTGATTTAATATTATAGTCGGTCGGTGTTCACTTTCAAATGATAGCAAAGAGATTCCTGAAATAAATAATATCATCCGGTCTTTCTGTATCTAAAGTTAATACAGAGATGATCAAAGTCAAAGCAAGCAAGCAGGTATTTCTGTGCTAAATAATAACGCGCAGTGTCTATAAAATCATTAATTTCAGTGTTTTTCTTGTTATAAATTAACGTTTAATGAATTGTATATAAAGATTAGTTTTTATAATTTACAGTCACAATCACAAATTATTTGTCATTTCTCATTTGTCGGGTTTCTTTGGTCATGACTGCTTTGACGCGCTATCTCCAAATTAAATAAAAACACTTAAAGGACAAGTTCGGTATTTTAGACTTAAAGCCCTGTTTTCAGATTGTTTATGGTCAAATAGAATGGTTTTGACTGAAATTTCGACATTTTCGGCTGCCCTGAGAATTTTCGCGTGTTTGTGTTTCAGCTCAGACCTCTACAATGGGTTTATAGGTGCACTGGAACAATCCTTCCTAAAATGCATTAAACTTTCGTTTACAAAGACGTGAAACTCACCGAGTGGTCAGGGGTGTTCACTGATATGCTCACACAAAAATCGCTGCAAAAGATGCTTTCCAACAGCTGTTTTAGCATTCGTTGTTAACTTGTGGACCTATTTCCCCAAACGCCTCACACCCGTACATTCTTCCGCTTAGAGCTTGAATAATAGACACTCCAGCCCAGGTGGTGGCGCTAATCCGCCTTTGCCAATTGCAAGAATAGAAACAAAGTTCCCGGCGCGGAGTAATACCGTACCTCACAGGATGTCTAATACAGTCAATGGAGTTGGTAAAAACTACGATAAAACCTGTTGGAATGCGTCTTTTGGAGCGATTTTTGTGTGAGCATATCAGTGAACACCCCTGACCACTCGGTGAGTTTCACGTCTTTGTAAACGAAAGTTTAATGCATTTTAGGAAGGATTGTTCCAGTGCACCTATAAACCCATTGTAGAGGTCTGAGCTGAAACACAAACACGCGAAAATTCTCAGGGCAGCCGAAAATGTCGCAATTTCAGTCAAAACCATTCTATTTGACCATAAACAATCTGAAAACAGGGCTTTAAGTCTAAAATACCGAACTTGTCCTTTAATTGTAGCCGGAGTTTCCAAGGCAGGAACACCTTTGTTATTTTTTTAGGTTTAGTTTGTCAAAATGTGTTTTTGTGTGATGTTCTGTAGATCGTGGCTTTAAAGTGACCGTATTATGAAAAACTCACTTTTTCTGGGTTTTGGGGTGTTATTTTGTGTCTCTGATGCTCCCACACGCATACAAACTTAGACAAAAATCCATCCATGCTGTTTTGAGTGAGATACAGGTTTCTGAATGTCCTCTGCCTTGAGTCTCAGATTGCGCCAGTTAAAACTCAGCTCCGTTGTGACGTAACAAACCGTTTCGTCACATTCAGTTTGAATTTTCCCGCCCAACATCCCACTCGCAGGTCTCCACCCACCAGGTAGCTAGAGAGCATAGAGCAGTCACTTGAATGAGACCCTCTGTGCTGTTATCATGTCTCACGGAAATAACAGCACTATTTGGATATTATGGATTATACTCCCACCTACTTTTAAATACAAAGTTTTAACGCGTGGTTATTGGAACCCGGAGTAATCTTATATACAGTGTGTTACGACGCAAACAGTCCTCAGATTGTAGGCGATAAGACCTTCATGCAAAATCTGATGTAAACAACAGACTATGTATCTATATTTCACGGATTATAAGCATTTGTGGACAAAATGGTAATTGGATGTATTTTATTGGACTTTCATGGATCATTCACACATCTGAAACAGACTGGATTCGATTCGCGATCGTGTTGTTTCATCACAAAAGGTAAGAAGTCACGTTGTATTTTGCATGTTGTCATCTTCTGTCACAAAATACTATATTTATGATGCTAGAGCTAAAAGCTTTTTGCCAAACTAACCGAGACCGTACGCCCCGGCTTTTCTGACGAGGCAAGCCTCTAATAACTTTACGATCCGCATAGATATATACACGGTCCGGACCCCCGCTAGCTTCTAGCAATTAGCACGCGGTCCACAAGCAGTATACATCCCCCGCCGGGTCTTAATTTCTATAATTTGCGAAAATAATGCGTTTGAAAATGTTTATAACGGGAATATGTTAGTATTGTCCAGGGAAAACGAGTGTATTGTTCAGACTGCTACATCACAATTTACGCTGGAATCTTTGTGTGTCATGATGTGTTTGACACACCGAGACCGGGCCTTACCGCCCCGGCTTTTCTGACGAGGCTAACCCCCGAGCCTCTTATAACTTTACGGTCCAGACCTCCCGCTAGCTTCTAGCAATTAGCACGCGGTCCACAAGCAGTATACATCCCCCGCCGGGTCTTAATTTCTGTAATTTGCTAAAATAATGCGTTTGAAAATGTTTTATAATGGGAATATGTTAGCATTGTCCAGGGAAAACGAGTTTATTGTTGTGACTGCTAACGTAACATCACAATTTACTCTGGAATCATTGTGTGTCATGAGTTTCTTCTCCTGTAGTGTACTTATTAGTGATACTTTTCTGCATGATTTGTCTGTTGGCAACATAAACCGTTAATAATAATAATAATATATAAAATAATAACACAGTATGGTCTGTACTGCTCACGATACCACTGAGCACGTGCACGAGTAGTGGGGCGTGATCAAAGGAGCAGCAGCTCATAAATATGTAAGACTAGCTCAAAACGGCACAATCTGAACTGCCCTGAAACATACTAGAGATGGGTAACAATCTTTTCCTACAAGCTATTTCGAGCAAACAACTTTTGAAACATGCTTTATGGAACTCATACACCTATATAACTTGTGGAAAAGCAGTCATAAGATGGGCACTTTAAAATGTTATGAGGAAATAATAATTAAACAAATGTTGCCTTTCATTTTACCTTAAAAAAATATATATAAATGCATCATCAGTTTTGTCTTCGTTTATTACTTGAAAGACAGTTTTGGTCACTTTATCAGAAAGTTGTTTATGTGTGCTGCTTGTGAAAGAAAATAAAAGTTACCAATTTGTAGCTGGTCTGACCCCCTCCCAACCCATGTACACAAACATAGATGATTCGACTATCGGTTGACTATGGAAAGATTCGACAATTCTGATTCGAATATGTAAATCCTTAGTCGAGGACACCCCTAAAAAAATCCATTCAGTCTATTGGGTGTACGGCGGCAGATAAATTGACCAATGTAAACTGTCCGGCCGGACAGCTTACATTGGTTAACTGCTCTCATCAAATCCCCGTACACTTGAAAATCCACCTCGCGATCACGTCTCCACCCCATCGCACACCACCCCGCCCCTCTCGTGCCTGCAACATGAAATTTGTGTCAGTGTATGTTAGCTAGCGAAGCAGCAACATCTCACTAATGGAAAAAAACTAACCGACAGCAGCAAGCTTCTTGTCCCTACAGTAAAGGTTAGAAGAAAAGGGAAGTCTGTAGAGGAAAGAGCAGAGGTAAAAAAAGTGTGAAAAACGCCGGACTCTAAGTAGAATCAATAAAGGGTCCGCAATTGACCGTTGGAAGAAGCTTCAGGGAGATTTGGGGCTGAAAACCGACGCCGACACGGCGGACTTTTTGTTGAACAGGTACGCATCTATTTATACTTTTATTGTGTGAGGTTACATAAATATATTTTTATGAGTCTGACAACATGCTGCCGGTCGGCATTGGAATGTTAGCCGTTTAGCATCGCGTATCACGGGTCAAAGTAATTATATTTACAAAGATTGTGTGTGGTGTTACATAAATCTTTTTATCAGTCTGGTAATGTAATAACCAATATGGTTCGGTATGAATTAATCACTATGGCAGGTCTGATTAGGACACAATGAAGATTCCCATTACTTCTTATGGATTTATTTCCATTAATGTATCAGTGTGTGGTTCTATAAACAAACAGTATAAAGGAAAATCAGTATTAAGGTAGTAACAATAAACAATAGCATACATATAAACATTTGCACAATTAAACTGAAAACACAGTCAAATATATGATTTAGTCATATTATCCACTCTTTTCAAATGAATATAGAATAATAGGCTATATGGGCTCAAATAGCGTCGGTAATATAAATGACGTCATACAATGGCTAAGCATTTTCAGTTCGGCAATCTACTGTTATTAAACTAGATATAAACCATGCATAGGAAAATCAGTTACTTCTAAAAACTACTAAATGAATCAATAGCCATGCAATCTTAGTAAATATAATATTAATATATAAACAGCAAAAGTTAGGATATGGGCGTCGTCAACTCTGTGACCTAATTCCACATGTGTATATATATATCCATATAAATCCCATAATAATAACTATAAACATACATAAGTGAAATTAACCCTATAACATATAACTTACATTTAGATGCACGCACACAATTACACTATAACTATCTCCATCATTGACGCGAACTTCTCGTGCATCACTGCCTACCGATTACTGCCACCGACTGAACTTATTAGCACTTTCCAGAACTTCCTCGTGTGTCATATACATTCCACAAGGGGGCGCTAAGAGCTCGTCTTTATGCAATAAATGAAATGACTGTAAAAGTATACTAAATATATTGTTGTATAAAGCCCTTCTTAACAGGTAACAACATGCTCATGCTGCCGGTCGGCATTGGAATGTTATCCGTTTAGCATCGCGTATCACGCGTCAAAGTAATTATATTTACAAAGATTGTGTGTGGTGTTACATAAATCTTTTTATCAGTCTGGCAACAACATGTTCATGCTGCCGGTCGGCATTGGAATGTTAGCCGTTTAGCATCGTGTATCACCGGTCAAAGTAATTATATTTACAAATAGGGATGGGCATGATTAATCGACGATTGATAATTGATCGTTAAGAATTTAGTCGATGACTTTAATTTGTTATTGATTAATCGAATACTTTTTTTATCTAATGCAGTTTGCGTTGCCTAGCGTAGCGTGTGTGTCTTGAAGCAATTAAATGAATTTCACTGTGTGGCAGCAATTCAACATTTTACCACCAGGGTGCTATATTTGACACCATACTCCGTTATCTGTGACCTTCTGTTTTGATTTTAAAAAAATAATCATGAAGAGGTCATGATTTTTTGGAACAAATGAAGTCTCTGTTTAAGAATGCGGCTCGCAGCTGCAGGTTCCGCTGCTTTAGAGCACCGCATATTCAAGCGCATATATGTTCCATTTGTCTAACTAAATGTAGTTTAACTGTTTGCCACAAGTTGATCTTGTAATAAAGGTCTCATGGAGGAAAACGCGCTGTATTTTTGTATTCAACATTTTTGAATTATAAAAGTTAAATAATTATTTTTATGATAAAAATATTAATGATTAATCGATAGTCGATCGTTAATTCTCCCGACGATCGACTAAAAAAATTTAATCGAATGCCCATCCCTATTTACAAAGTCATTTCTTGAAGCTCAGGAGGGGAAACGTATGCCAAACGTTGTTGTGAATGTAAATAACGTCAATTGCAATCATAATTGTAATTGTTCATTCCTTCAAGGCTTTATGTGTTTACTGCTCGGTAAATCTCTGTTCTGATGTTTACTACCGGTGATCAAAGCTTGAATGAGTGACGTTGTTCAGTTCGTTTCCCGGTGGGAGGGATCAGGTAGCACAGAGGGGCGGGATGAGTTTTTTAAAACTTCCTAACCGTCTCAGGCTTTCTCAACCGATTTTCAACATCGTAGACTACAGCTTTAATTAGTGAATTTGTAACTGAAAACCCAAAAGAGGTGCTCACATGACAGTTAAAAACACAACAATTAGGAGACATACCTGATGGAATAAAATCATCATCTTCCTCAGTACGATCTTCCTCTTCTGTAGGTTCAGTTTTGATTTCTGTGGGTTCAGTTTTGATTTCTGTGGGTTCAGTTTTGATTTCTGTGGGTTCAGTTTTGATTTCTGTGGGTTCAGTTTTGATTTCTGTGGGTTCAGTTTTGATTTCTCTGAGTTCAGTTTTGATTTCTGTGGGTTCAGTTTTAATCTTCATCATGAGGTTCGTGCAGTCGATGAGTTTAACTGAACACATCTTCAGTTTGGTCTGCAGGATCTGCTGCTGTTCTTCAGCGTTACAGACAGACTCTGTGGAGGTTTGATCCTCCTGTAAGCTCTGTTTACTGTCACACACTGTAGTGTCCTGAGTGTCTGTGGGCTTTGACTCAGTATAACAGAGTAAAGTCAGACTGAGCTCGGAGTCCTGTGTGTGTCTGGATTTCTTTTCAGAGAGTTTAGAGTCCAGCAGTGGCTGTGGTGTGCGGCTCTGATCTCTGCTCATCCACACTAAATCCAGACTCCCATCATCAGTCACATACACTGAAGATTCACAACAATCCACATCCTGACAACACAACACAACACACATAAACAGTAAGATTAAAAATGATTTGATGTTGTCTGATTCAGGTAAATGATGTTTAAGCTGTACAAACCTCTCGATTCATTGCTAAATCTCCTCTTAACCCCTGCTTTGTCTCCAGTAACGCCACCTCTTTCTTCAGCTGAGAGATTTCTGTGATGAAATCATCAATATATCCAGCATGGACAGATCAGTTCATACTCATTTACAGCAAAGCACATCTCATCATCAACGTATCAACACTTAAATACACAGAGACAAGACTCTGTCTGCACTCAACGAAACACGCAAGAGAGAAAAACACCGAGGATCCACAAACAAATCACACGCGCGCTTTCTTTCTTTAGTGAGTTTATCTGCGGACTAAAGAGCTGCAGCGCCTCCTGCTGTACTGGAGAGAAAAGACGCTCACTGCATACAATAGATTTAGCAAAACAAATCATCACAAACTATTTTGTTCACACATTTAAGTTTACGTTACAAAATGAAAAAAGAGATCAAGTGATTTGCTAAATAAGTCTTTGAGGTAAAAAGAAATGACAAATAAAACATTCACTTTAACGAATCTTACCAGAGCAGTAGCCGCCTAGCTAACGTTTTCTCTTGTTTTTACATCAATCAAACGCTTCTAACACCCTGTCTTCATATAGACTTTAAAATCGATCGATAACCACTAAAATATGTTGCTAAAATTTTCAAAGTGGTTAAATGTTAAAACTAGTTGTTCAGATAGAAATGCTTGAAAAAAGCTTTTAAATGAGACCAAAGTCATGGGCTCAAGAATAACACAATACTGGCCATTTGAAAATCGAAAATCATCACTTTATTTTGTCCCATGTTTTCCATTAAAATTCAAGAAAGTGTGACCGAATCATGAAAATTATTAAACTTTTTAAATTTTTGAGATATTGACCTGAATCATTCAGGATAACTGTTTGCCATATCCTACATATTCTAATTCTGAAAATTCATATATATAAAAAACAAACTACTAATTACACCAAATAACACTCTTTATTCAGTCTATAGATGAAGAGTTTGCAAAACGAGATAAATCAATTTTTTAACATTTTTGTCAAAACATGTTTATTATTATGTTATCATGTTATTATTTTGTTTTATGGTGCTAGCTGTATTTTTTAACTTATGAAGGTTTAAATCAAAACAAACCAACTGCAGTTGCATTGAAATTAATTGGAATGCACAACCAAAAAACGAGATTTCTGAACAATTAAAAAAACGGTGGTTATCTCGTTTTGCAACGAAACTCTTCATATGCAGACATTATTGCATACGGCTGCTTCACATTCTTTGAGCAGATTTTAATGGAGGTAAAACTCCCGTGGTCAACATTCAAATTCAAATTTATTAAAATTGCGTTCACTTGTAGTTTAGCAATTAAACTAAACGTCTTTACAATTTCAAGAATGTCTTTACTCAACTTCAGCAAAAACAAAGAAGATTTTACAAACA
This sequence comes from Paramisgurnus dabryanus, assembly GCF_030506205.2. Classification (NCBI taxonomy): domain Eukaryota; kingdom Metazoa; phylum Chordata; class Actinopteri; order Cypriniformes; family Cobitidae; genus Paramisgurnus; species Paramisgurnus dabryanus. The sequence continues at coordinate 6,157,442 of NC_133344.1, read as the reverse complement.
GACTTTAGCGAGCTCGAACGGGCAGTAGTTAATCATGAAAGGCGGTGACTGAAAACGAAAAGGTACCTGCTTCTTCCGGTGATGTTAACAATAAAAACTCAGAAATTTCGCCATCAACAAACCAACAGAAGCATTATTTTCCACAACACCGCGCGCCGCCTGAGGAAATCTTGAGTTTCGTTGAGCGGAACCAAAAAGTCAGACGCAACAGCGGAGTTAGCAACATACCTACTAAAATAAATATTTGTTCTTTGATATTTAAGTTACTAAATTACGAAAGAAAGTAAAGAAATCTGTAAAATAATGTTTGTCTCTGAGGTAAAAGTAACGACCGTGAGTGACGTGAGTCCGCAAGCGCGTTCTGAAGGAGCGTAGCAGAGATGTGCGTGCTGCAGCAGTGGAATGAAGGAATTTTCTGTCTTTCCTTTCTTTTTTGTGGCCTAATTTAGCTATCTTTGAGAAAAACAATTCAACCGCACTGCAGAAATTTGCGCTCCACCAGATGCTCAAAAACGTTAACAAAATGCACGTGCAGATAAACTAAATTATTTGGCACATTAGCAAGGGGTGGGACCGTGAGACTTTAGATAGTTTTTTCTTATATGTAATCAGTCAAACAGTTATTCAGCCAATACACTAACTTTACATTTCATCTGACATTCATTATGAAATTTAATTAGGAAATGAAAATATCCAGGTAAAATAAATTATATTCCAGACTTTTCAAGGGCTCTCTCTCTCCTTGGGGCTCTGGTAATCAGTACTGGTTTTACCCCCAGTCCGACGCCCCTGCATGGATTTTAAAGAGGTCTCAAAAAAATCCGATGGATAGCAGCAGTAGTGAACACACACTGAGCAGCGGGCATTCATGCGGGGCTTTACCATCTATCATTAAAGTGTATTCGTTATATTAATAAACCTACAGGGAACCTTCTGGGAACGTTCTCTCTACACTGTAAAAAAGTGTAGAGAGTTTATTCAAAGTTAAATGAACATTAAACATTTACAAGTCTTTGTCTTTACAGAATAAAACAAACAAAAAAACAGCACCAAGCAAAATATTCTGGGAAACAAAATCTGAAGCAAAAAAACAGAAAAAGGTTGATGATAATTTCTGGTTCCCAGAATGCTTTGCATGAGGCTGTTATTGTATAGTTTTATTCTGTAAAGATAAAGTGCTAGTAGGCTAAAGTTTATCCAAAAGCATATACCGTGCCTTTAAATGTAAAGCTTGCATTTTATAGTCAGAAGCTTTATTTATAGGACCTACATTTATAGTCAGGTTTACTAATTCTCCCTTATTAAAAACAAATATCCATTAAAGCTGATTGATTGCCTACAAATACATGGCTACATACAAATACCGTAGCAAAACGGTTTCTTTTCTTTCATCCTGGTAGGTTGTTATTTTCTAATTTTTATCATATTTCTTACGTTTTAAGATAATGAATTCTATTGTTTCCTTTTCCCCCTAAAATAAAAGAATATGAAGAAATTATTTTAAATTAGTCTTTCTTGAATGTGCAAATGAAAGTGGTTGAAGTTTAAAGCCTTTATTTTCATCTGTATACAGTAGTACAATGACTTTGTTATTTTTACAACATTACATTCAACTGTGATTGACATTAAAATACTAATAATAAAGTAGAAAGAAACCTGTTATACAATATATGGTGTCTGTGCAGTGAAAGTGTGACATGCTTGCATATAGACCTATAGCAGAAGGCAGGAGAAGTAATAATTGTAAAAATGAACAAAGCATTTACTGAATTATCTGAACACGGTGTGTTCCTATCCAAGCCAAGTTAATGGACAATTAATGACATTATGGCCCATGACATCAAGACTTCGAAACCAATTCTTAAAATCACATAGCACACAACATAAAATAAATGAGTTTGACACATAAAAGCAGCACACCACACACCCTTCTGATAGGGATTTAGATGCTCTTCTCCTCAGTCTATTATTCACGTTCCGGTTTTCCACGGTCTGTTCGCCATTGCTGTAATGAAAAAAATGCTTCCCTGCCAATGACGAGTAATTCTGGCTTTCCGCAATACCGCTATTATCCACCAGTCTGCAACTTATACAACTCAGAAATATTGCCCTAGGACAAACAGCTGTATGTCCATGTATGGATCTCTATCAAAAGTCCTTTACAAAACTGCAATTATCTCAGCTTTTTGCTCAAAATTTTGTGTTTTTCAAGAAACCTACCCATATTTGAGAGGTGATTACAAGAAAGGTATTGAAGGTAGGACGAAACGTCTTCTTTTGTTTGAAAGCAGAGGGTCTATTTTTTTCATTTGATATATTGTACGTTTTCTGGAAGACATAAAAATTTTGTGAAAATCATGAAAAATGCTGGCGATAGAAACTTTTTTTAAAACGCTGGCGGGGAAAGAGTTAAAGGTTCTGTCCAGTATGAACTCTCTGATGGGATTTTAAGGAAGCTGACTGAGCAAACATCTTGTCACACTGAGAGCATTTGAAAGGTTTATCACCTGTATGAATTCTCAGGTGTGTCACTAAAATGTCATGTCGATTAAAACTCTTCCCACAGAGACTACAGTGATAAGGTTTCTCTCCAGTATGAACTCTCTGATGAACTTTTAAATGACATGAGTGAGCAAACGTCTTGTCACACTGAGAGCATTTGTAAGGTTTTTCACCTGTATGAACTCTCTGATGGGATTTTAAGTTAGACGAAGTAGTAAACATCTTGTCACAATGAGAGCATTTGTAAGGTTTTTCACCTGTATGAACTCTCTGGTGTTTTAGTAAGGTATCCTTTACACTAAAACTCTTCCCACAGAGACTACAGTAATAAGGTTTCTCTCCAGTATGAACACTTTGATGAACTTTTAAATGACATGAGTGAGCAAACGTCTTGTCACACTGAGAGCATTTGAAAGGTTTTTCACCAGTATGAATTCTCATGTGACTTAGTAACGAAGACCCTTGACTAAAACTCTTCTCACAGACACTACAGTGATAAGGTTTCTCTCCAGTATGAACTCTCTGATGGACTCTGAATTGAGGTAAATTAAAGAAACTCTTCTCACAGACACTACAGTGATAAGGTTTCTCTCCAGTATGAACTCTTTGATGAACTCTGAATTGAGGTAAATTAAAGAAACTCTTCCCACAGAGACTACAGTGATGAGGTTTCTTTCCAGTATGAACTCTTTCATGAACTCTGAATTGAGATGAATTAGAGAAGCGCTTTTCACATTGAGTGCAGACGTAAGGTTTCTCTCCAGTGTGAACTCTCTGATGGGATTTTAAGTTAGACAAATAAGTAAACATCTTGTCACACTGAGAGCATTTGTAAGATTTTTCACCTGTATGAATTCTCTTGTGATTTAGTAATGAAGACTTTAGACTAAAACTCTTCCCACAGACACTACAGTGATAAGGTTTCTCTCCAGTATGAAGTCTTTGATGAATTTTAAGATTGTCTTTGGTTTTGAAGTATTTTCCACATTCAGTGCAGTTGAAAGGCTTTTCATCACTGTGTGTCCTCATGTGAACATTTAGTTTAGAGGAAGAGACACAAATCCTCCCACACTGCTCACAGTGAAACTGCTTCTTCTTCTTCTTCTCTCTGTGGTCTTCTGAATGAAGTTTCTTCTCTTGTAAGGTAGTAAAGCTGATCTCAGATCTGGTGAAGAGTTTCTGTTCTGTGTGTTTTCTCTCATGTCGCTCTAAATGTCTCTGGGAGCTGAATGTCTTTCCACAGGTGATGCAGGAAAGAGTTTGTGCTGTCAGTCGCTCTTTTGATGTTGAGGACGTTATTTCTATATCCAAACATGAATCACTCTTCACATCTGAAAGAAACATGAAACAATTAAATTGAGATTCTGTATCTTTTTCTAGATTCACACATATAGACAGAAGACAGGTGTCAGTCCTGTTATTACAGCTTGGTCATTGCACATCACATAAACCAACATTTGTACACAGCAATAAAACATTGTAATTATTTTTGTTAATATTTTATTAAAATAATAACAATATAACTAGTGATCAATAAAAAACATATAGGGCTGTTTTCCCAGACAGGGACTAGACATTAGTTTAATTAAGAAATATAACTAGTTTTAACAAACATGCCTTACTAAAAACATTACTGGTGTGAATTAAGTCCAAACAAAGGTTGTTCAAACTGAAAACAACTTGCACTGACATATCTTAAAATACATCAGTGCAAGTTGTTTTCAGTTTGAACAGCTCGTACATTTATTTTATTCTAGGACTAGTCTAATCCGTGTCTGGGAAACCGCCCATTAATGCTATGCATGATTATTTGTGAGTAATCCACATTTTTGTAGGAGTCGTCAAACGGAGCAATATTATTTATTTGTACAGACAACGACTTTCACAATCCTTGTTGCATTAAATGATGACACTGCTAGGATGAGATATAAAGATGAATTTTTTAAAGGGATAGTTCACAGGGGTTTAACGTCTCATCCGAAGGACTGTCCTTTTTTGACAGTATAGTATCCCCATCACTATACTTGGGTGTTCCACACAGACCACAGGGTGAGCACCCCCTGCTGGTCTCACTAAGACCACTACCAGCAGCAACCTGGCTTTCCCAGGTGGTCTCCAATCCAAGTACTGACCAGGCTCAGCCTTGCTTATCTTCAGTGGGCAAGCTGTCTTGGGCTACAGGGTGACATGGCTGCTGGCCATATTTACTCTTATACTACTGTTTTTGACACAATTACAACAACACTAGTCAACTGAACAAACCCTTATAATAACAACAACAATCACTCCCTCTTTTCATACAATGTAATAAACAGAGCCCGACCGATTTATCCACAAAATAACAATGGTTTTGACAACCATGGTTTTCAAAAACCATAGTTACACCAAGGTTACTGTAGGAAAACCATGGTTTTGCTGATAGTAATCAATACACCAAAAAAACATGGTTACTACACTTTTACCACAAAAAAACATGGTTAATTTTCGTAAGGGCCAGGTCACTGTGTAGTGACACCAGCCAACCCCCCTTGCCATTTACAGTCTTGTTCAAAATAATAGCAGTACAATGTGACTTACCAGAATAATCAAGGTTTTTAGTATATTTTTTATTGCTACGTGGCAAACAAGTTACCAGTAGGTTCAGTAGATTCTCAGAAAACAAATGAGACCCAGCATTCATGATATGCACGCTCTTAAGGCTGTGCAATTGGGCAATTAGTTGAATTAGTTGAAAGGGGTGTGTTCAAAAAAATAGCAGTGTGGCATTCAATCACTGAGGTCATCAATTTTGTGAAGAAACAGGTGTGAATCAGGTGGCCCCTATTTAAGGATGAAGCCAACCAGTTGTGTCAAAAGTATTCATATTCATTACTCAAGTAGAAGTATAGATACTAGGGTTTAAAAAGACTTTTGTAGAAGTTGAAGTATCAACTCAAGCTTTTTACTCACGTAAAAGTGAAAAAGTACTGGTTTCAAAACTACTTAAAGTATAAAAGTAAAAGTAATGTAAGGAAAAAAAATGTCAATACGGAAAAAAGCCTAGGCCGCACCACAGGGGCCTATTGTGCACTACACTATCTCCTCTAAAAACGTTTCTAAAGGCCATAATAACTATAGTGTTATATTAAAAAGTTAATGTTAAAAAATTTGGGATGCACTAGGGCCAGGGGTAGGCAACGTCCATCCTGGAGTGCCGATGTCCTGAAGATTTTAGCTCCAACCCTTATAAAACCTTGGCTACCTGTAGTTTCAGGTGACTTTTTAGACCTTGATTAGTTTGTTCAGGTCTGCTTGATTAGACCTGGAGCTAAACACTGCAGGACATCGGCACTCCATGTTGCCTACACCTGCACTAGGCTATCTGTTTCAACCACATACGGTATATGCCCATTAAAAATTAACGCATTTTAGTACAATGCAAACAAATACATTAAAGCAGTGGTTCTCAAACTGGGGACATCGAGATGGTGCCAGGGGCCCCAGTTTTATAATATTTTATGAAATACATTACTTTATTACAAATTCTGTGTAATTAAACCTCAGAAAAATAAGGCTACTAAACAAAAGCAATACATTGTATAATTTAATATGTTTTGTTTAATTCAAATTGTAAGTTTTAGAATGTTTATGTCATACATTTTCTTTTGGGGGCCGCAAAGGAATCCACTGTACACAAGGGAGGCCACAAAAAAAAGGTTTGATAACCACTGCATTAAAGAACCATATATGTGTACTACTGAGCATTAACATGTGTTCCATAGAGAAGAAGATATGATCACTAGTTGCCTATAAATATTGTAATGGTGCAAAAAGTCAAACTTCAGAGCAGTGGTGCCCTCTTTAGTTAAAAAACAACAAAATCACACACAACTATAGTATGTGTGAGAATAGAAATATGCTATTGTTATCATTTATAATTTTATTTTGACAGCAACACAAACTACAAATATGCAATTATATATTATAGCCTATATTTCTGCATCTGTACTTGTGTTAGCTAATTGACTTTAGCTTAATCTAATGTGAGCTGATCTTACATGTCAGTATACTTACATATTTCTTGTAAGTAAATTAAAAGTCAGGTTTAAGGAAACAGTTGATGTATATTAACAAAAGCAAAAGTTGGTATGTATGGTTATGTGTTTTGATTGATTTAACACTCAAGCATTCAGCTAAGTAGGTTTTGTTAATGCAAATAAATTTTAGGACAGTTATTAGCATATACAAAACAACAGATGTCTTTGGCATAGATATATTTGCCATGCTTCAAAACGCAAAGCAGCAGAATGTCATTTAAGTTGCACAACTGAAGTTACATGATATAAATTGGTATTGTTACACTATTTAAATCACACAGATGAGTTGGTGTCAGCAGCCAGCTATACATTTACACAGGCTTGTGAATGTGAACTGACCTGAAAGTGATGCGCGAGTTTTATTTCGTACTTTTCCATTTGAAGACAGAATGCCGCGTTCTGTTACTGTACAAACGGATGGCGGATGATATCAAAGCATTGCGAGAGCAAACTGCTCCGCATGCTTTCTAATCGCTCTCGCGGTTCTTTTATGTTTATCTTTGCAGTGCTATCGAACAAACTTTTGATCAGCTGCAGTCAGCTGGGGGGGCGGGGATTGCGTACAAACCAATAGGGTGTCGGAATTGTGTATGTTTATACTTCTCATCCAACCGGATGATGCAATTTATCAAGATAGGTTTTTTTAACTATGACAAACTGGAATGTAAAAAAAAGAAAACAAGCCGAAATTAATAGAAGTAACGAGCGATTTTTAAAATGTAAGGAGTAGAAAGTACAGATAATTGCGTGAAAATGTAAGGAGTAGAAGTAAAAAGTCGTCTGAAAAATAATTACTTAAGTAAAGTATAGATACCCAAAATATCTACTTAAGTAAGGTAACGAAGTATTTGTACTTCATTACTTGACACCTCTGAAGCCAACACTTGTTGAACATGCATTTGAAAGCTGAGGAAAATGGGTCGTTCAAGACATTGTTCAGAAGAACAGTGTACTTTGATTAAAAAGTTGATTGGAGAGGGGAAAACCTATAAAGAGGTGCAAAAAATTATTGGCTGTTCAGCTAAAATGATCTCCAATGCCTTAAAATGGAGAGCAAAACCAGAGAGACGTGGAAGAAAACGGAAGACAACCATCAAAATGGATAGAAGAATAACCAGAATGGCAAAGGCTCAGCCAATGATCACCTCCAGGATGATCAAAGACAGTCTGGAGTTACCTGTAAGTACTGTGACAGTTAGAAGACGTCTGTGTGAAGCTAATCTATTTTCAAGAAACCCCCGCAAAGTCCCTCTGTTAAAAAAAAGGCATGTGCAGAAGAGGTACAATTTGCCAAAGAACACATCAACTGGCCTAAAGAGAAATGGAGGAACATTTTGTGGACTGATGAGAGTAAAATTGTTCTTTTTGGGTCCAAGGGCCACAGGCAGTTTGTGAGACGACCCCCAAGCTCTGAATTTAAGCCACAGTACACAGTGAAGCATGGAGGTGCAAGCATGATGATATGGGCATGTTTCTCCTACTATGGTGTTGGGCCTATTTATCGCATACCAGGGATCATGGATCAGTTTGCATATGTTAAAATATTTGAAGAGGTTATGTTGCCCTATGCTGAAGAGGACATGCCCTTGAAATGGTTGTTTCAACAAGACAATGACCCAAAACACACTAGTAAACGGGCAAAGTCTTGGTTCCAAACCAACAAAATTAATGTTATGGAGTGGCCAGCCCAATCTCCAGACCTTAATCCAATTGAGAACTTGTGGGGTGATATCAAAAATGCTGTTTCTGAAGCAAAACCAAGAAATGTGAATGAATTGTTAAAGAATCATGGAGTGGAATAACAGCTGAGAGGTGCCACAAGTTGGTTGACTCCATGCCACACAGATGTCAAGCAGTTTTAAAAAACTGTGGTCATACAACTAAATATTAGTTTAGTGATTCACAGGATTGCTAAATCCCAGAAAAAAAATGTTTGTACAAAATAGTTTTGAGTTTGTACAGTCAAAGGTAGACACTGCTATTTTTTTGAACACACCCCTTTCAACTAATTGCCCAATTGCACAGCCTTAAGAGCATGCAAATCATGAATGCTGGGTCTTGTTTGTTTTCTGAGAATCTACTGAACCTACTGGTAACTTGTTTGCCACGTAGCAATAAAAAATATACTAAAAACCTTGATTATTCTGGTAAGTCACATTGTGCTGCTATTATTTTGAACAAGACTGTACTTCAGTCAGTGGTCTCTCAGTTAAGGCAGCGGCAGTCACTCGGTGTCTTCACAACATTTTTCCACCTGGTTATTAAGACACCTTTGGTCGATTGGATTAGAAGTGGACGAGGGAGACACATTCCCGTTTACACTTTGTGTTTTTAATTCGCCTCTTTTGTCCACTTGCGAGTTGTTGAAAAGAAAGCTGCTTGTGTTGTTACTGAACATGCTAATTTCAGACCAATTGATTAAATAAGTCCACGCAACTTTACACCCTCGCTATATAAAAGAGAGCAGATGCTTTCGTTTTATACAAGTCTACACTATTAGAACGAATGTGTTAAAAACAACACAGTGTTGATTGTGGGACGACACACTAAATGAGTTGTCCCAGAATTCACACATCACTGTGTTATTATTGAAACAACACATTTTGTGTTATGTTTAAAGTGCCCATCTTATGACTGCTTTTGCACAAGTTATATAGGTGTATGAGTTCCATAAAGCATGTTTCAAAAGTTGTTTGCTCGAAATAGCTTGTAGGAAAAGATTGTTACCCATCTCTAGTATGTTTCAGGGCAGTTCAGATTGTGCCGTTTTGAGCTAGTCTTACATATTTATGAGCTGCTGCTCCTTTGATCACGCCCCACTACTCGTGCACGTGCTCAGTGGTATCGTGAGCAGTACAGACCATACTGTGTTATTATTTTATATATTATTATTATTATTAACGGTTTATGTTGCCAACAGACAAATCATGCAGAAAAGTATCACTAATAAGTACACTACAGGAGAAGAAACTCATGACACACAATGATTCCAGAGTAAATTGTGATGTTACGTTAGCAGTCACAACAATTAACTCGTTTTCCCTGGACCATACTAACATATTCCCGTTATAAACATTTTCAAACGTATTATTTTCGCAAATTACAGAAATTAAGACCCGGCGGGGGATGTATACTATTCGTGGACCGCGTGCTAATTGCTAAAAGCTAGCGGGAGGTCCGGACCGTGTATATATCTATGCGGACCGTAAAGTTATTAGAGGCTCGCCTCGTCAGAAAAGCCGGGGCGTACGGTCTCGGTTAGTTTGGCAAAAAGTTTTTAGCTCTACCATCATAAATGTAGTATTTTGTGACAGAAGATGACAACATGCAAAATATAACGTGACTTCTTACCTTTGTGATGAAACAACGCGATCGCGAATCGAATCCAGTCTGTTTCAGATGTGTGAATGATCCATGAAAGTCCAATAAAATACATCCAATTACCATTTTTGCCCACAAATGCTTATAATCCGTGAAATATAGATACATAGTCTGTTGTTTACATCAGATTTCGCATGAAGGTCTTATCGCCTACAATCTGAGGACTGTTTGCGTCGTAACACACTGTATATAAGATACTCCGGGTTCCAATAATCACACGTTAAAACTTTGTTTTTAAAAGTAGGTGGGAGTATAATCCATAATATCCAAACAGCGCTGTTATTTCCGTGAGAGATGATAACAGCACAGAGGGTCTCATTCAAGTGACTGCTCTATGCTCTCTAGCTACCTGGTGGGTGGAGACCTGCGAGTGGGGTGGTGGGCGGGAAAATTCAAACTGAATGTGACGAAACTTTTTGTTACGTCACAACGGAGCTGAGTTTGAACTCCCGCAATCTGAGACTCAAGGCAGAGGACATTCAGAAACCTGTATCTCACTCAAAACAGCATGGATGGATTTTTTTCCGAGTTTGTATGCGTGTGGGAGCATCAGAGACACAAATGAACACCCCAAAACCCAGAAAAAGTGAGTTTTTCATAATACGGGCACTTTAACACAACTTGTGTCATATTTTAACACAAAATCAACACAAAGTGACACATAATGTGTTAAAATTACACATAAATGTGTTAAAAGCTTAACGCACAAAGATGTGTAAAAAATGAACACATCCTTTCTTAGAGTGTAAAGTCATCTCTGAACACTGTGGGTTTGTTACATTTAACATTAAAGTGCCCATATTATGAAAAACTCACTTCTTCTGGGTTTTGGGGTGTTATTTTGTGTCTCTGATGCTCCCACACGCATACAAACTTGGAAAAAAATACAGGTTTCTGAATGTCCTCTGCCTTGAGTCTCAGATTACACTGTTTCAAACTCAGCTCCGAAGTGATGTAACTAGCCGTTTCGTCACATTCAGTTTGAATTTCAGTCAGTAGTCACTTCACTGACATCCTCTGTACTGTTATCATGTCTCACGGAAATAACAGCGCTATTTGGAAATTATGGATTATACTCCCGCCTACTTTTAAAAACAAAGTTTTAACGCGTGTTTATTGGAACCCGGAGTAATCTTATATACAGTGTGTTACGACGCAAATAGTCATCGGATTGTAGGCGATAAGACGTGCATGCAAAATCTGATGTAAACAACAGACTATGTATCTATATTTCACGGATTATATGCATTTGTGGACAAAAATGGTCATTGGATGTATTTTTTTGGACTTTCATGGATCATTCACACATCTGAAACAGACTGGATTCGATTCGCGATCGTTGTATCAACACAAAAGGTAAGAAGTCACGTTATATTTTGCATGTTGTCATCTGTCACAAAATACTACATTTATGATGCTAGAGCATCTATATCTCAAAACAGAGATCATACATTGATGCTAATCCCGTAAATTATACCTTTTAAATGTATAGTGATTGTTTGTAGACAGTAAGTTAGGCTACATAGATATTTTTGCAGGCTAGATAGTTTACAAGGTGGTTTCGAAAAGTTAAAAAAATATTTAACGGCTTTATTTTACAATTCTACATAAACTAAGTAATAATGCTTTGCCAAACTAAAAGTGTTTTGCCAAACAAACCGAGAAAGAGCCTTACCGATCCGGCTTTTCTGACGAGGCTAACCCCCGAGCCTCATAACTTTACGGTCCGGACCTCCCGCTAGCTTCTAGCAATTAGCACGCGGTCCACAAGCAGTATACATCCCCCGCCGGGTCTTAATTTCTTTAATTTGCGAAAATAATGTGTTTGAAAATGTTTTATAACGGGAATTTGTTAGTATTGTCCAGGGAAAACGAGTGTATTGTTGAGACTGCTACATCACAATTTACGCTGGAATCTTTGTGTGTCATGATCAGTTTGACACACCGAGACCGGGCCTTACAGCTCCGGCTTTTCTGACGATGCTAACCCCCGAGCCTCTTATAACTTTACGGTCCGGACCTCCCGCTAGCTTATAGCAATTAGCACGCGGTCCACAAGCAGTATACATCCCCCGCCGGGTCTTAATTTCTGTAATTTGCGAAAATAATGCGTTTGAAAATGTTTTATAATGGGAATATGTTAGCATTGTCCAGGGAAAACGAGTTAATTGTTGTGACTGCTAACGTAACATCACAATTTACTCTGGAATCATTGTGTGTCATGAGTTTCTTCTCCTGTAGTGTACTTATTAGTGATACTTTTCTGCATGATTTGTCTGTTGGCAACATAAACCGTTAATAATAATAATAATATATAAAATAATAACACAGTATGGTCTGTACTGCTCACGATACCACCGAGCACGTGCACGGGCACATGACGTTAGTAGTGGGGCGTGATCAAAGGAGCAGCAGCTCATAAATATGTAAGACTAGCTCAAAACGGCACAATCTGAACTGCACTGAAACAGAGGCCCCTAGAGATGGGTAACAATCTTTTCCTACAAGCTATTTCGAACAAACAACTTTTGAAACATGCTTTATGGAACTCATACACCTATTTAACTTGTGGAAAAGCAGTCATAATATGGGCACTTTAAACATGAGCCTACATCATATATTACTACATATGTTGTCAATCAAGCATTGTCTTCTTAAAGGTAAGTTGCTTATTAATTTGTTAAGTACATAACTTACTGTAAAGCTAATAAACTTCATAAGTTTCCCTTTTCAATACAAGTCCTATATAACGTTATTCTCGTCAAACCTGCCAATGATTTAAGTTGTATGTTGTTCTGTTTGTGTTTTTAAGTTATTCATAATAAGACAAGTTTATGGTTTTGTGCACTGATATCAGACTCATTTTAGATAATAAACACACCTGCCTGTATTACACGTCTTTGCCACGCCATTTTAAGTGTTTGATCACCACATTTGTGAGTGATTGTTGCAAAAAAATTATTTTATATAATATATATAATGTATATAGTGTATTCTATCTACAGTACCGTAGTATAAAATACTGTAGTATGTGTGTACTGTACTATAATACACATAATGAATACCGGCCGAAATATTGTTATCTGTCTTTTTTACTCCCTTATATCTGTATCGGCCCAAAAAACATACAATCCAAAACATATTATCTATTATCTTATTATCTTATATCATCTAGTTTTTTTTTACTTTTACTTAAGTAAAAAGTACTTTTGTACTTTTAGTCAAGAAAAGTAAAAGTACAAAATTTTTATGTAATTAGGTATTAAATCAATTTTAATATGCAATATAAAAGGAATACACAGTATGATTATATGCTTTAGAATGTAGTGAACATTTTTTAGTAAAGTACATTTTTTCCCCAAGACAAACACTCTGATAAAGCACAGATGCTTGAAAAATGTACTTAAAATACTCAAGTAGTGTGCGCCTCTGGTAATAAATAATTAATGTCGACAGACATTTATTTAGATGTTTTTAGCAAAATAATGTTTATCTGGTTAATGTTAATATAACTTGGGGTACATCATCTTAAAAGTTAACTGAATGTGGTGGCTGTGCTTCAGCCTTCAACCCGGTAAGTGAACAGCAAGATGAATGCGAGTTTAAAAGGTTACTAATAAGCATACAAAAAAATTTATTTAGCATTTTTATTTCACACAAGCATTCATTCATGGCTGTTAAGTTCATGAAAAGCTATGTTGTTACTGAGACAGTATTTGATGAATCAATTTACGTGACTCTGTGAGTTTCTCAATTTCTTAGCCAAGCTGCATAGATTGCTTTTCAGCCATTAAAGGTGCAGCTCTAAGCGAATTGAAGCGTTTTAGACCATAAAACATTTTTTGTTACATACCGGAAACATCTCCTCACTATCTGCTTGCTGCCTGTCCGCTGATCAAACTGTAAAAAAAAAACGCGATCTCTGTAGACAGCCCAGGCTTCACAAACGGCAATATCAACATACTGGCCAAACCTAGCATCACAAAACAAAACAAAGTTTTCCAGCCAATAAACGACAAAAAGGATTTGGGGGTGGGGGTTGGGCGCGTTCATGAAAGCACGGAAGGGAGGGGGAGGGGGAGGAGTTAGCTACGCTCCGTCTGTTTGAAAACAGTTTCAAACGTCAACAATAACTAACGTCTCGCAGATTCGCTTAGAGAGCCTTTAATAACACATCTTATCTGTGCATTATTGTCTGTTATGTTACATAAATTGATTTATTTAAGCCAAGTAAGTATTACTATTACTTAAAGTCCTTTTAATGAAGTTGGATTGTGAAACAAACAAATTCAATGGGACAGACAGAAGCCTCACGAATTTTATCAAAAATATAAAAAAATGTGTTCTGAAAACAATCGGAGCACTTGGAGTTTAGGACAACACAGGAGTAAGTGATTTTGGGGTGAACTAACCCTTTAAGCCTACATGCCTATTCCTTAAGTAAGTATTAAAGATATCCTAAACTCCTTTCACATTTTATAAGTACTTACTTTTTTTGGTCTTTTAATTAGTTAATTTGTGACTGAAAACCCAAAACAGGTGCTCACATGACAGTTAAAAACACAACAATAATAAAGGAGACATACCTGATGGGATAAAATCATCATCTTCCTCAGTACGATCTTCCTCTTCTGTGGGTTCAGTTTTGATTTCTGTGGGTTCAGTTTTGATTTCTGTGGGTTCAGTTTTGATTTCTGTGGGTTCAGTTTTGATTTCTGTGGGTTCAGTTTTGATCTTCATCATGAGGTTCCTGCAGTCGATGAGTTTAACTGAACACATCTTCAGTTTGGTCTGCAGGATCTGCTGCTGTTCTCCAGCCTTACAGACAGAATTCAGAGACTCTGTGGAGGTTTGATCCTCCTGTAAGCTCTGTTTACTGTCACACACTGTAGTGTCCTGAGTGTCTGTGGGCTTTGACTCAGTATAACAGAGTAAAGTCAGACTGAGATCGGAGTCCTGTGTGTGTCTGGATTTCTCTTCAGAGAGTTTAGAGTCCAGCAGTGGCTGTGGTGTGCGGCTCTGATCTCTGCTCATCCACACTGAATCCAGACTCCCATCATCAGTCACATACACTGAAGATTCACAACAATCCACATCCTGACAACACAACACACATAAACAGTAAGATTAAAAATGATTTGATGTTGTCTGATTCAGGTAAATGATGTTTAAGCTGTACAAACCTCTCGTTTCATTGCTAAATCTCCTCTTAACCCCTGCTTTGTCTCCAGTAACGCCACCTCTTTCTTCAGCTGAGAGATTTCTGTGATGAAATCATCAATATATCCAGCATGAACAGATCAGTTCCTACTCAATGTCTCAACACTAAAATACACAGAGACAAGACTCTGTTTACACTCAATGAAACACGCAAGAGAAAAACACTGAGGATACACAAACACATCACACGCGCGCTCTTTCTTTCTTCCTTTAGTGAGTTTATCTGCGGACTAAAGAGCTGCAGCGCCTCCTGCTGTACTGGAGAGAGAAGACAAAATTTAGCAAAACAAGTATGCGTCTCAATTATGGCCAGAAATCATCACAAACTATTGCATAAAGTGATTACGAAATGAAAAGAAGGGGTGGTAATAATTAAAATAAAAAAAATTGCTAAAGAATAAAGACAGAACATCAAGCTATTAAAGTTATAAACATAGACCCTTTTACTGTTTGTACACAATGATGACGTGGCAGCGTATGCGCGCGCATTTAGGCAACGGAAGTATCGTAAGAATCAGCAGTGAAGCAACACAAACAGTAAGTTATTTTAAAAAAGTTGACTTTATCAACATTTTCAACACAGCTACCAGATCCGTGTACTATAGTGGAGTGGATAGAAGACGTTAGCAGATGGCCAAATAAAGTTGCCAGATACATATATACGTATATTAGTATATTATATTTGAGCAACCAAACGCAACAACCAGACAATTTGATGCTGGGAAACCGTTTTAATAAACGTTCTGAGTTGCTACCACGTTAGAACCAATGGGGAATAACACTTCTTCCGTTGCCCAAATGCGCGCGCAGGCTATTTGATCACGTGAGCTGTAAAAGGGTCTATAGAACATCGTAGTAGGACCCTGCTGAAAAAAAAAAACATAAAACCATTACAGAAAATTCTAATGGTTTCCATTAAAGGTAGGGTAACACATTTTGAAAAATGCTAACGGTAGCCGCCTAGCAATGAAATCCCGATCCCACCCTCAAGTCAAATCGCCATCCAAAGTCACGCCTCTTTCCAAACACATGAACACGCACAGATCAGACGGTCACGTCTCATGTCTCATTCACCAGTGAAAAAACTTTGCAGTACAAAGTGAATAACATTTCCAAAATAACCAACATAAACAACTGGTTTACATCAGAATTAGTTTAAGCACACGTTCGATTGTGTAGACGTAGTAACTATATCGTTATGCTAATCCGGAAAACGAACACAAATTTCATAAGCAACACAACGTTTCATCAAAGTAGAATATCTGAATCCATCTCAATACAAACATATCGCGTACCTACCTTACCAAAATAAACAGTGCAACGACCCTTTCAGACCCTTTGCCTCCTGTAGCTGTTTGCATCTCGCGGTAAAGCAGTAAAGTTACCGATGCTAATTTGAGTTTTTGCTCTTGCTGATCCAGGCAGTTTTTGCTGTTGTTGTTATAAAAGATGCATTTAGTTTTGTTGCTCCTGTGTAGGTTGTCAATTCAGCAGAAAAGTTTGCTGTTCTCGCTGTTTACAGACAGAGCGCACGTGAACGCGCCGATGACGTATGGTATCTGCGTGGACTCGCTGCGCGGTGGGAATTCAAATTACGCTTACGTATGAGGGACATAAAAGGAAATGTCCGTTCGGACCGAAATCTATGATTTGTTGAACATTTTTTGGTCCTACGCCTTTCACAGATGACATAAATTTTTACAAATACATTTAAACAACTTAACACAGTGAATGCTATCAGAATGTGAGGAGACTTTTAACCAGCATAACTAAAAATGTTTCAGGATCAAATCTGTTACCCTACCTTTAAAATACCAATAGGAAAAATTAGCTTTTACCATTAAAACCACTACACTGTAGTTTGTTTTGGGCCATATTCCATTAGAACCAATACATAGAACCAATAGAACATACCATTAGAAACCAACAAAAACCAATACACTGTAGTGTGTTTTGGGCCATATACCATTAAAACCAATAAACTTCCCAATAAATTTTCTGTAATGGTTTTATTGTTTTTTTTAGCAGGGGACAAAGAGATATGGTCAGATTAAAAATAATTTTTTTTACAAACTTTTCACAACGATGTTTTTTCATTGTAATTAGGTAATGTTGCAGTGCAACATTTTAAAAACGTTTAAAAAACACACCCTAAATAACAAAAAAAAGGACGTTTTATAAATGTTATAAAATACCTAATTAGTAAATGTTCTTTAGGTAGTAAAAAAAACATAAATCATAAAAATATGTTCACTGCGAAAACAAAACCAGACCAAAATGCAACATTTGTGATATGTTTTCTTTAGCTGTTAAACCTTGAAAAAAGACTTTTAAAGAACATCATGACCATACAACCAAGGTTTATGACGTGTTACTTTGTATGTCAGCCCACCAAGAAAATTCCCTGTATGCCCGATTACCAATCCAGCCCTGCCTACCATTATAAAACAAAACACTTTTAATAAAGCTGAGATACATTTAAACAAATGTGTTGTATTTTGGTATGTTCAGGACATTCTTTAAACTTCTTATTCCAACATTATGAAAACGTTTTGGAAGCCTTTTTAGCGAAGACCAGAAGACTTCGATTTCCTCGAGCTGTAGTCTTTATTGCAGAAAGCGATCTTCAAATCAGAGCATAGAGTCCAGGCACTGCAGTCACCAAGTCTGACTTACAGTCCTACTGTCACACTCAGAGCCAGGAAGTAGACTGAAGGAAAGTGAGAAATAATAGGTGAGTAAATAGGATATGTAAAGTTTCCGGAGTGTTATTTTACAGCTAAGTGCAATGTCTCTATTGCAGGAGGTGATCGGAGGATTCCCGGAGGGTAAACAAGGAGGAGAAGGTAAGTCCAAGGTGAGTAGTATGGGTGAGTCTTGGAGTCCATAAGTGATGAGACAAAATAAGGAGTGAAGGGAGCAGACAGATATATAAAGGTGTGAAAACATGAGAAACAGGTGTACGTGACTAGGCGAATATCCTGGGTGGAGACCCAAACCTTTTGGCCGCGTTGGTACTCAGGGGGGTCAGAGCGATGTCGGTTGGCTTGATCTTGATGTCTACGCACAGCCTGCTGGAGACTCACGTAAGCTAAAGTCCCAAACCCCCTCACTCTGATGGAACCAATAGTCCACAGCTGGAACCGCCAAGGGCTCACCTGACCAGGGGAAAAGAGGAGGTTGGTAATCTAGATAGCATTGGAAAGGGGTGAGCCCAGTGGTGGATTGTGGCAGGGAGTTTTGGGCATATTCTGCACAAGGGAGATAGTAATCAGTAAGCAGGGATGCACAAGAGTTCTGCGTCAATCCTATGTTGGAGATAGTTATAGTTTAATTGTGTGCGTGCATCTAAATGTAAGTTTATGTTACATGGTTAATTTTACTTATGTATTTCGATTATTATCATGGGATATACAGTGGCAAGAAAAAGTATTTGAACCTCTAGAAATAAACTGGCTTTCTACTGTGATTTGCCATAAAATGTGATCTGATCCTCATCTAGGTCACAACAATAGACAAACACAATGCGCATAAGGTGACAACACACAAATAATTCTAGTGTCTTGTGTCTTTTTTGAGAACCCCCAGTAAACATTCATAGTGCTGGAGGAAAATGTAAGTGAACCCTTGGATTTAACAGCTTGTTGATGTCTGGGCTTTGACTAGGCCAGTCCAAATGAGAAGGGTCTGGCTGCAGCACTTGCACTCTCAGACTTGCACTCTCAGACTTCTGCGCTTCATGTGCAAGTGACATCACCTGCACTCTTCGCTGCATGTAACGTCAATTGCAATCGACTTAAATAAACCGGAAACGTTAGTACAGAGGGATACTATTGATTCTAAATTATTAAAACACAAACCTGCAAAATAATGCAGCGTTCCAGATAACCCGTAATAAGGATATTACCCACCTCAACCCGGAAATTACGCCGGTCATTTAACGGTATTTAATACTGCAAACGTGTTGATGTTACTAAATACTCTCTTTGTTTTAGCTAAATTTAGACGTTTTTTACGGGTTTGAGGTGGGAAATATCCTAAACCCTACTGCTGGAACACGGTATTATTTTGCAGGTTGTCTGAATTACAGGATTTTAATTATCCTTATTCTATAAAAATAAACAAAATGTGTTTCCAATTTTTTCCGTGTGGTAGGTTGTGTTCATTGCACGACAATCTCTCTATAATGTCGATATGTTTAGCCTTTCAATATGCTATGCCAGTTGTTACAGTTAACTTACTGTATAACAGCTAGAATAATGATTATCAAGGGTATTAAAGAGTCTGAACAGCTACAAAAATGTACCTTCAAATTAAAAAAACAACAACAACATGATCCAAAAGTATTTATTTTTTAAAGACTATTATAGCATTTGCAAGTAGAACCTGAAACGTTTAAAGTAATAAAAAATAAAAATTACACACACACACAAACAGTACGTTTAGAGTTTAATAATGTTTAAGTAAATGTTAAAATTGACAAGGGTTAACATGCTGAAGAAGGACAGTTCCTTATTAGTTGTTAACTAACTTAATTAACCTTGTTTCATTCCGATTAAGTTATAGCTTTCAACACTATCAAAAAGCATCAGGGACTATAGACCATTTCAAAAGATGTAAACAACACTGGTCCAGAAGCACTTCCTGTTTCAGTTTTTTAACACTAGATAAACATTGGGATAAAATAAACCAACGGAACATATAAACCTGAATTAACTGAAGTTAAACAAACATCTTAAAGGTATATATGTGAAATAAAAAAAAATACTGTCACAAACTGTAACAGGAAGTGTTTCTGGACCAGTGTTGTTTACATCATTTGAAATGGTCTATACACTTTTTAGTGGTTTCAACCTATATGCCACATAATTAGTTAGTTCATTGTATCGATTCATAAAGAGTGAAAGTGTGACGGTTGGCTAAGTTAGTTCGGCTAGCCCAAATCCTTAAACGAAAGGCATGCACAACTTACGGAAACAAAGATAATTTTGTATACTTGAGATTTAACTCTAAATATAAGATACCATCATAAACTGTTAAAACATAAAAAAGTATTACATTTACGGTAAGATTGAGGTTGTAATTTTTCCGACATGTGCGTATTCCACTCGTCCGCATAAAATGGCAAAAGCCTGTCGAGTGCAAGTGACGACACTTGCACAGGAAGCGCGGGAGTCTATGAGTGCAAGTAGTGACGTCACTTGCACAGACAAGTGCTGCAGCCAGATGCTCTTGGTCCAAATGGCGCATTTTGTTTTTCTTAAGCCAGTCTGTAGTGGATTTACTACAATGCTTAAGGTCATTGTCCTGTTGCATCAACTAACTTCTACTGAGCTCCAACTGGTGGACAGCCACCCTGACATTATCCTGTAGGATTTTTTTTGACTTAATAATTCATTTTACCCTCGATGATGGAAAGTGGTCCAGGCCATGAGGCAGCAAAGCAAGCCCAAATCATGATGTTCCCTCCACCATACTTCACTGTTGGGATGATGTTTTGATGTTGGTAAGCTGTGCCCATTTTGCGCCACAACTTTTTCCCAAAAAAATCAACTTTTGTTTCATCAATCCAAAAAATATTTTCCCAGTAGCACTGGGGTTTGCCAAGGTGCTCTTTTGCAAACTTCAGGCTCACAGCAATGTTTTTCGGGAGAGCAGCGGCTTCCTCCGTGGTGTACTGTCATAGACACCGTGCCTGTCCAAAGACTTGCGTATGGTAGACTTAGGAACAGAGCTGTGTGCCCGTTCCAATGATGCTGTTACTCGTGGGTTCTTCTTTACTTCATTGAGTATTCTGCATGGTGTCTTAGGAGTCATCTTTGAGTGAACCCTTGGTATTTCTAGCTGATGTGATCCTAACGATCTGAGTGATCTGTTGGGTTTATATTCAATGAGCATATCAGCAATGTATTGAGGTCCTAGTCCACTGAATGATTTATATACCATTAATAATACTTTCAAATCAATCCTTAATGTAACTGGTAGCCAGTGTAGAGACCTGAGGACTGGTGTGATATGTTCATATTTTCTGGTTCTGCTCAGAATCCTAGCAACAGCTTTCTGAATGAGCTGGAGCTGTCTAATTGTCTTTTTGGGAAGGCCAGTGAGGAGGCCATTACAATAATCCACCCTGCTGGTGATGAAAGTCTTGTCTTGAAACAAAGCATCTAATCCTTGCAATATTTTTGAGATGATAATATGCTGATTTAGTTATTGCTTTGACATGACTACTGAAACTAAGGTCAGATTCCAGAATCACACCAAGATTCCTGACTAGATTTTTAGTTGTTTGACCCCTAGCGTCAAGGTATGCATTCACCTTGAGAACTTCATCTTTGTTTCCAAACGCAATGACTTCAGTTTTCTCTTTGTTTAACTGAAAAAAGTTTTGGCAAATCCAACTGTTAACTTCATCAATGCATTTGCACAGGGAGTCAATGGGGCTGTAGTCGTTAGGGGATAGAGCTAAGTAGATCTGAGTGTCGTCTGCATAACTGTGATAGGCAATTTGGTTCTCTCTCATTATTTGGCTTAGTGGAAGCATATACAGGTTGAACAGGAGTGGCGCTCAGATGAGCCTTGCGGGACTCCACATGTCATGGATATCCACTCAGATTTATGGCCACCTATACTTACATTGTCTAACTTGTCTGACCCCGGCGCAGCTCAAGGATGTCCTGATCACCTTTCTGATATTATTGATTTTCTCAGAGAAGAAGTTAGCAAACTCACTACATTTGCTGCCTGAGAGCATTTCAATTGGAATGTAACTTGGGGGGATTGTTAGTCTCTTTATAGTAGCAAAAAGAGTGCCTGTGTTATTTATGTTGTTGTTTATAATATTTGAAAAGAAAGTCTGTCTAGCTTTGCCTAGTTCCACACTGAAAGCACGAAGGCTTTCAGTGTGGAACTAGGCAAAGCTAGACAGACTTTCTTTTCAAAGACCAACAGGAAGATCACAAACATCTCAATTATCACAGGTGCCTCCAGTGTTCTTGTGACCTTGTGAGTTCGTTCTTCCAAGGTCGCCTGGCAAGACCGATCTCCATGAGAATGCAAGTCTGTTCTTTATGTTCTTGGAATTGAGAAACAGCCCGAGATCCTCTACTTTTCCCTGTGGAAACCGGAAGTGTAACCTCTGACCTATTTCTGAATTATCTGACTTTCTGCGTTTTGCATTTTAGAATACTGAATTTGGTCGTCTAAATTTTTTATTTATCTTGAAAAACTGAATTGTAAATATCTTTACAAATACGGCAATATTCAGTTTTATTCAGGGCATTGAACCATAATTTTTTCCCAATTGATTTCGTTCTGAACAGAAACAGTATTTTAACATTTCCGGTTTTCTGTTGAACCCTAAAATTCACGTTCCTTATTCACCGGTTAGAACAAAAAAAAAATTCCCAAACCGGTTAATAACGTTCCATGTCAGCTGTGGGACATAAAAATAAGTACGCTGATCATTAGGACATTAAACTTAAATTATTAGTCTACAATATTTTCCTTAAGTCTTGTCATCAAAAATGAAAAAGGCTACATTATGCAAGTGGCATAACTGTAATTCTGAAATGCCTACATTTGTTGAGTTCACTTAAACAAGCGCACACACATAGACGGAGGACGAATTCCAAACGGCGCTTCGGGAAGAAGATGCAGCATAAACAGTCGCTCCACATAAAGTGAAAATTACGTTGTTTTTCAGTGCTTTATTCGACAGATGTATTTTAATAGACTACAGTATGAGACACAGTAGCGCAACTCTCTCTCAAGTTTATACATTAAGTGGCGGTTTCCCAGACCAGGAATAGCTTAATCCAGGAATAGGCCTTAGTTTAATTAGGAAATATAACTAATTTTAACAAACATGCCTTACTTAAAACATTACCTGTGTGCATTTTGAGGCAAAACAAATGGCACTGATGTATTTTAAGATATGTCAGTTCAAGTTGTTTTCAGTTTGGACAGCTCTTAAAAATGTTTTAGTCTAGGACTAGTCTAATCCCTGTCCGGGAAACCGCCCCCAAGAGTTCTGATCTTTTAAGGGCGGAGTTGGACCGGACACATTCAACCGCATGTGCGTACAGATAATTGCTCACTTTAGCGTTTTTTAGCAGTTAAATTGTTTAAAATCACTTAAGTGTTAACATTTGCAAGCTTTTGAAGCACGTGCAAATGATCAACTTTCACCCTTTAATTTGTGCAATAATCCGCGAATTGCATGCGAGCCGAACCGTGGGTCGTGATCTACGGATCAACTGTGATCCGTTACACCACTAATTAGTAAAAAATAAACATCTTAAGATACTTGGTAGCCTACAATATTTCCCTCTTATGATTGAGCATTAGAGACTTGGGCTTGAGTAGGCTACTTGCTGGTGGCAAGCTTCTCATTTCTCAGATGAGTCAACGACGACTGGAAGTGAACTTCATTGAGTATTGCACAGAAATCTTGTCAAAGAACAAAAAATAACGTTATTAACCGGTTACCATCATTTTAAGTTAACATTTCTGTTCCGGAACATTTATTAAAAGTTTCTTGTTTCATTTCCGTTCCTTGCAAAACATCAAAAGTTTCTGGTTTCCGTTCCGTGAACCGATTCAAGGCCTGGTTTTATTAAATTACAGTTGTCTGTAATTCAATTTTATGCATTTCAAATTCAAAACGTTTTGGCAGAATTCTAGTTCCATAGATGGAAGTGTGACTTTGGATGGTGATTTCAATGGAGAGTGGGATCATGATTTCCGTGCTAGTCAGCTAAAGTTTTTCAAAAGCATATACCCTGCCTTTAATTGTAAAACTTGCGTTTTATAGTCAGGAGCTTTATTTATTGGACCTACATTTAGTCAGGTTTACTTATTCTCCCTTATGAAAAATAAACAAACAACTGATCGATTACCTGTTTGTTTACTACAAATACATATACAAATACTGTAGCAAAACAGTTTCTTTTCTGTCGTCCTGGTTAATTTTTTTTATCATATTACTTAATTTTAAGATTATGAATTCTACGGTTTCCTTTTTCCTCTAAAATAAAAGAATATGAAGAAATTATTTTAAATTATTCTTTCTTGAATGTGAAAATGAAAAGTGCAGTTGAAGTTTAAAGCCTTTTTTCATCTGTATAGCTGTACAATGACTTTCTTGCTTTTTTACAACATTACATTCAACTCTGATTGTCATTAAAATACTAATATTAAAGTAGAAAGAAATCTGTTATACAATATATGGTGTCTGTGCAATGAAAGTGTGACATGCTTGCATATAGGCCTATAGCAGAAGGCAGGAGACATAATCATTGTAAAAATGAACAAAGCATTTACTGAATAATCTGAACACTTTCTTTCTCAGTGTGTTCCTATCCAAGCCAAGTTAATGGACAATTAACAACATTATGGTCCCATGACATTAAGACTTTGAAACCAATTCTTAAAATCACATAGCACACAACATAAAATAAACGAGTTTGACACATAACAAAAGAGTTTATAAAAGAGATTATATAAAAATGATAAATGTGTCAATAAAAAATGAAAAACAACCCTACTGTATATAGTTACAGTATGTTTGCTGCAGATTGTCCTCCAAAAATTATAACCTAATTCGTTTATGCATGCACTATAATACGACAGATAGGGACCTAGTGCCCTCTAGCGGCCAAAGCTTATACGACCTGTGGTTACGTTTTAAGGTTCTTGGCCTTATACGTCAATTAGATGCATTTTATTTTCTACATTTGTAAATAAATACAAATATACAATAACATTATTAGTATATAACTATATAAATACGAATCAAATACAAATATACTAATAATAATATTAGTAGCATACAAATACATAATAATAATACTAATAACATCATCATCATAAATTTCATGTATAAGCTTCATATATAAAGGAACAGTATGTAGGATTGTGGTTAAAACTGGTACTGCAATCACAAAACTTGTGGCTAAAACTGGTACTGCAATCTCACAACTGGTGGCCTATACACAAAATGACAACATAAAGTTGAGGGCTGCAACTCCACTTTTTAAAGGACAATATCCTGGCCGGACCACTGTTGTCAGTGATATAAGTATTCGAAATGAAAATGATTTCTTAATGTCTAGTGACATATCAGGCCCATTTTATGATTAATTAATATACATTTCTTACATACTGTTCCTTTAAACATTATACACCATGTTCAAGCCCTATCAAAGTCTATGTAAAAAGCTTATAGGCTGAGTCCCAAACCACATACTTCCATACTATATAGTGGGCGAAAAGCACTTCTTCTCGTACTCTTTGCCTACTATATAGGATGGAAGTAGGCGGTTTGGGACGCAACGATAGTCTTTTTAGAAGCAGGAAACTACAGCTCCCAGAATGCCCTGCGGCAAACCAGGAAGTACTGCGTTACGTTAAATGCCGGTCCTCGATTCATACAAAATTAAACATTTATAAAGCCAAAGAAAGGAAACACGAATGAAAGGTATGGCACATAAATTTTATAAGTCTAAATGTTGTATACAAGTCGCTACCTAGTTAACTTATAACTTTATAGCGTTATCTTTATCAGTTAACGCTATCTTTACGTGCAATGAATGTAAACACAGTACAACAACATAGCATGGTGACAGAAGATAACATGAAGCATATAACATAAAGGCAGACATGAAAACATTTGAAATGAAGAGCTTACCAAGTGGGTGCACACCGGGTTGAACGTCAATACAAACTAAATGCATCTCGCGCTTCCTTTTTAATGTATTAAACACCGGTCACATGCACACTCCTCTCTTAAAGAGACACTGCATTATTGGGCTGCTAATGTTTCTACATAAATGTTACTTGCGGCATTTATTGCTCTAATTTATAATAAATGTTTGATTAAACATGTACATATGAAATAACAAACTTTACAAATGACAGAACACCACAAAAAACACAACACCCACCCTTTCCCTAAACCCAACCAGTTTGTTTATCACATTGCCGCCTTCACCTGCATTCATATAAGTTTAGTTACAGCCTAAAAGTGGCCCTGAAAGCCCAAAAGCAGCACAACACACACCCCTCTGTTAGCGATTTAGATGCTCTTCTCTTTAGTCTATTATTCACGTTCCGGTGTCATGAGCAATTCGGTCCCCCCGGGCAATTCGGTCTCCCCTAGGACCCCCATTGGTAACTAGCACTAATGCCTGCTCAAAAATGTGTGATTGCGATATCTCGGCTGCGTCCGAAAACTCAAGGCGTTGCCTCGCTGCCTCATGAGGAAATGACTTCGGAGGCATGAAGGCAGCTCAGAGAAAGACTTTCGGACACACTTCAAAGGCAGCGGATTGGAATTATAAACAGAGAGCGCCTTTGTGATATCTAATCACATATTTGAAAACTACAATATTAATTTCTCGCTTGAAAATCTACCTTTATTTACACTAAATTTGTGCTCCAGTCGCTACCTTGGCCGCCATTTTATTTCTTCGAACTCAACCAGGCTCGAACAATCACATTCTTATTGTACGCCCACGCATAGGTATCTCAAGAGACGGGAAGTAAACCTAACATTGAATTCAGACATGCCTTGATGCCTTCCTGCCTTGGAAAGCTGCCTCAGAAGGCAGCAATTTAGAGTTTTCGGACGCAGCCCTCGTCTGCGTAAGGTAAGCGGTCTAGCAAGATAATTACGTTGTACAAAATAGAAACATAAAATGTTTTTAAAATAAAAGTTAACCAAAAAAATAATATAATAAACTAATATTCAAGTTGCAGACATGTCAGTACTTTTGTGTCATCATCTGCTTTACAAAAAACATACTTTTATTTTTACTAATTAAAAATGTACATACCATACGGAATATTTTTTTTTTAATAGTAAAAGTGTAGTTATCATGGCTTATAAATTATAATTTAAATGTGTGATTCAACTATGTAGTAATGTTTTGTATAAGGGATTAATGAGTAAGTAATTGTATAAGTAGACAGTAAAAAGTGGAAATGGTACAGAATATAATATCTAAATAATATGACACAAGCAATGTGTAGATCTCCCACCTATAGCCTCATTTATATACTACTATATGAAACATCATTTAAAAGACATCAATTGTAATTTTAACAACGTTCTAACTACATAAATCATAACGCGATTTTGTAGGAATTGTAATAAGGCGCTAAGAAAACTACCCATGAGGAGTTTTTCCAGCCAATGGAATCACGCGGGGTCCTAGGGGAGACCGAATTGCTCGGGGGGACTGAATTGCTCATGACACCGGTTTTCCATGGTCTGTTCGCCATTGCTGTAGTGAAAAAACGCTTCCCTGCCAATGATGAGAAATTCCGGCTTTCCACAATACCGCTATTATCCACCAGGTGGTGATCTTCTGCAACTTATACAACTCAGAAGTATTGCCCTAGGACAAACAGTTGTATGTCTGTGTATGTTTTTATGGATCGCTCTGAATTGGAATTATTGGATCTCTATCAAAAGTCCTTTATAAAAATGCAATTATCTTAGCTTTTTGCTCAAAATTTTGTGTTTTTCAAGAAACCTACCCATATTTTAGAGGTGATTACAAGATAACTAATGACGGTAGGATGAAACGTCTTTTTTTGTTTGAAAGCAGACGGTCTATTTTTCATTTGATATATTGTACGTTTTCTGGAAGACATTAAAGCAACACTATGTAGTTTTTTTTACCTTTAAATAATGTCTCTAAAAATTTTTCAGTGATAGAACAACTTTTAACTGGACAATTTGTACTGTTGCTGCAACCTGAGCAGCTTCCTAGCTGCTACAAGCACACTCTGAAAGTGGCGGTGGAGGGTAGGAAACACAGCCCCGCCCCTCCCCCTGCCTGCAGAAGAGTGTCTGTATCAGACACTGTTGCGCTTTTCAAACACATGGGGGAACTGTAAGTCAATTTTACATGGAAACTACATAGTGTTGCTTTAAAATTGTGAAAATCATGAAAAATGCTGGCACTAGAAACTTTTTTTTAACGCTGGCGGGTAAAGAGTTAAAGTTTCTCTCCAGTATGAACTCTCTGATGAACTTTTAAGTTAGACAAATAAGTAAACGTCTTGTCACACTGAGAGCATTTGAAAGGTTTTTCACCTGTATGAATTCTCTGGTGCCTTAGTAAGGTAGACTTTAATCTAAAACTCTTCCCACAGAGACTACAGTGATGAGGTTTCTCTCCCGTATGAAGACTCTGGTGCCTTAGTAAGGTATCCTTCAATCTAAAACTCTTCCCACAGAAACTACAGTGATAAGGTTTCTCTCCCGTATGAACTCTCTGATGGGCTTTGAAGTGACTTGACTGAGAAAAAGTCTTGTCACACTGAGAGCATTTGTAAGGTTTTTCACCTGTATGAATTCTCTGATGAACTTTAAGATTGTGTTTGGTTCTGAAGAAATTTCCACATTCAGTGCAGTTGAAAGGCTTTTCACCACTGTGTATCATCATGTGAAAATTTAGTTTAGAGGAAGAGACACAAATCCTTCCACACTGCTCACAGTGATAAAGTTTCTCTCCAGTATGAACTTTTTGATGAACTCTGAATTGAGATAAATTAGAGAAACTCTTCCCACAGAGACTACAGTGATAAGGTTTCTCTCCCGTATGAAGTCTCTGATGGACTTTGAAGTGACTTGAGTGAGAAAAAGTCTTGCCACACTGAGAGCATTTGTAAGGTTTTTCACCTGTATGAATTCTCTGATGAACTTTAAGATTGTGTTTGGTTCTGAAGTATTTTCCACATTCAGTGCAGTTGAAAGGCTTTTCACCACTGTGTGTCATCATGTGAAAATTTAGTTTAGAGGAAGAGACACAAATCTTCCCACACTGCTCACAGTGATAAAGTTTCTCAGTATGAACTCTTTGATGAACTCTGAATTGAGATAACTTAGAGAAACTCTTCCCACAGAGACTACAGTGATAAGGTTTCTCTCCAGTATGAACTCTTTGATGAACTTTGAATTGAGATGAATCAGAGAAACTCTTCCCACAGACACTACAGTGATAAGGTTTCTCTCCAGTATGAACTCTCTGATGGACTTTTAAGGAATATGAAGAAGTAAACGTCTTGTCACACTGAGAGCATTTGTAAGGTTTTTCACCTGTATGAATTCTCTGGTGCACTAGTAAGGTATCCTTTAATCTAAAACTCTTCCCACAGAGACTACAGTAATAAGGTTTCTCTCCTGTATGAAGTCTCTGATGGGATTTGAAGTGACTTGACTGAGAAAAAGTCTTGTCACACTGAGAGCATTTGAAAGGTTTTTCTCCAGTATGAAGTCTCTGATGAACTTTAAGATTGTGTTTGGTTTGGAAGTAATTTCCACATTCAGTGCAGTTGAAAGGCTTTTCACCACTGTGTGTCCTCATGTGAACATTTAGTTTAAAGGAAGAGACACAAATCCTCCCACACTGTTCACAGTGAAACTGCTTCTTCTTCTTCTTCTTCTCTCTGTGGTCTTCTGAATGAAGTTTCTTCTCTTGTAAGGTAGTAAAGCTGATCTCAGATCTGGTGAAGAGTTTCTGTTCTGTGTGTTTTCTCTCATGTCTCTCTAAATGTCTCTGTGAGCTGAATGTCTTTCCACAGGTGATGCAGGAAAGAGTTTGTGCTGTCAGTCGCTCTTTTGATGTTGAGGACGTTATTTCTATATCCAAACATGAATCAGTCTTCACATCTGAAAGAAACATGAAACAATTAAATTGTGAATGAAGAAGTGAGATCCTGTTTTTTTCTAGATTCACACATATAGACAGGAGACAGGTATCAGTCCTGTTAATACAGCTGGGTCATTGCACATCAAATAAACCAAAATTTGTAAACATATGCAGTAGAGCCCGACCGATATATCGGCAGGCCGATATAAGGCATTTTCCAATTGCCTTCAACCATGTCATGATTGTTGCTGTTGTATAGTTTGTCCACCAGAGGGCACTTTACTACCACCCTATAGGCAACACTCGTGTATAACACGTCACACAACCTGTGACCTGCTGATCCAGCCAGAGTCGACAGAGAGAACAGCGGTTGCGTTGATGGTGAGTTGGCCACGAGACATACATTGCTTGAATAACAATTAAAAGAACATCCCATTCAGTTCTCTTAACTCAAATAAGCATGACAAAATTTGTGACTATCATGTCCAGTTTGCTGTTAAATAAGTCGAGAGTGAAGCGGAATTATCTAGTAATGTTACGTTGTTACAGTGTAGTTGACTGACTGTCCTTTTAAAGCAACACTATGTAGTTTCCATTTAAAAATGACTTACAGCTGCCCCATGTGGTTGAAAAGCGCAACAGTGCCTGGTATCAGACACTCTTCTGCAGGCAGGGGGAGGGGCAGGGCTGTGTTTCCTACCCGCCACACCGCCACTTTCAGAGTGTGTTTGTAGCAGCTAGAAGGCTGCTCAGGTTGCAGCAACAGTACAATTTGTCCAGTTAAAAGTTGTTCTATCACATAGTGTTGCTTTAACTTGACAATGTGACTGAAGTATTTCTTTAATAGCGTGGCAGTTAAAGCAATGAGTCGTATCATCTCTCCTTAGCCAGTTATATTGAAAATGTATGTTTTACAATTTGCAGTGTGACGTTATCCTTTGCTAAATTATGGCTCATCATAGACTAGCTTATGGCAGTATCAGTGGAAGACCGCTAACGTTAACAAGCTTGGAAACCACAACAAACTTATTCTGCCTAAATAAGGTAATGATTACTGTATTTATAACTAGCATATCTCTTGTTACAGTCCCTGCATTGTAAAATGAAAGTTAGACTTGCTGGGAGTGAACATTTAGACATAGAGAAAACGTATCAAAAGTAGCTTGTGCATAAACTTTTCTTTTACACGTGTGTGAAATCCACTGACGCCAAGTGTGCGTTGCAGACTGTCATTCAGCCGCAGCATTAACGAGTCACATAATGGATTTAGATCGCTAAATAGTAGGTTTTAGAAGGCAGGCAGCAACTGATGTTTGGAAATGGTTTAATGAAGCTTGATGGAACGAATTTAAAAGGCAATATAGGGACTAATTATTACACACGCACACAAACATTTAGGAGTGACCTTTATCTTGTTTAATGATAATATAAATGATGATGATAGTAATAATGTCATCATTATTTTTTGTAATTATTACTGTCAATAATAATAATAACTAGAAATGCAATTCCCAAGGAATTACCAGTGCATGAAAATGCAAAAAAGTTGATTGACAGAAATGTAAAAGAAATTTAGTCTAGTAGTTTACCTGGCTGTTGACACGTTTTATTGTGAAGCTAGCATGATTTAAAAAAGTTATCATGGAGGCGTGGCGTGGACACCGGAGATGATGGCCGCCTAAATTGTAGCTCCGCTCCTGATTGTTTTAATTGTTACCTTCTCCGACTTAATTTAAAACATTTCTATATAAAAATAATCCTGCACACGACGTCATGTCTGAGGTTCAAGATACAAGGGAATTTCCACTCTTTGCAACGTCGAGATCGCAGAAAAAGAAGAAACAACCCGCGTCAGCAGAAACAGCTCCGTCTTCGTCAGAAGAAACCGACACAGTTTTGCCCGAAATACGTGCGCTTAACACTCGACTGGGGAACATCGATGGTCGCTTAGACACTATCGAAAACCGTCTTAATGTTATATCATCTTCGATTTCAGCAGTTCATGAAACTTTATCTGACTTAACATAAAGAGTGTCCTCGAACGAATCCCGCCTAACGGAAGCCGAAAACAGGATATCTTCCTCAGAGGATGCTCTACGGGCCCGCGAAGGTGAACTTTCGGCTTTGACAAAAACGGTGAATCAGCTGCAAGCCAAAGTAGATGATTTAGAAAACCGTGGATGGCGTAAGAATCTGCGCATCGTTGGTCTACCCGAAAAAGCCGAGGGCTCTACTTCGCTCCATCAGTTCCTTAAAGAAATTATACCGAAATGGCTCGACCTCTCCTTTGAACCCTGGCTCGAAATCGAGAGAGCACATTGTTCCCTAGCACCTGCCCCAGAAGGCAACAACCCACGAGAAGCGTATTAGTGAGATTTCTACGCTACGTGAATAGAGATCACATTCTACAGGCAGCGCAAAAGAAACGGCAAATTACTCACGAGGGCAAGCAAATACGCTTCTTTCAGGATCTCTCAGTCGAGGTGATGAGGAGACGCAAGGAGTTCGACACTGTGAGGAAGACTTTAGTCAATGGCAAGATGTTCCGTGGCTTTGCATATCCGGCCAGGCTGCGCTGTCTCCACAATTCGGAGCTTCGCACGTTCAGCACTTCGGTCGAGGTGCAGGAGTTCATAGACACTTTATAAGTTAAGAGATGCAGAGATTCCTAATCTTCTTGCTTCATTCTTATACACTCGGAGAGGTGATGACTTTAATGTTCCCTTGGTTCTCATATGTTATTATTATTATTATTATTATTTTTATTTTTATTGCTCTGAACCACCAAAAATACTATTACGTAATATAATGGACACTATTTGGTTCGCGTGACTCTCTTTTACATGAGCCCTATGGGGTAACGATATTTATTTCACTGGAGCGGACAGGTTTATCGCTCGCCCTGCATGGGTATAATTCTGATCCTTTTGTTGGTGGCAGATATAACTATGTTATGTCTGTGTTCCTTGGGATACAGAGACCTAGGTTTAGGGGTACTTAGTTGGCTTTGTAAGTTGGGGATAGAGCCGGGATTAGGTGGGAGGGAGGGTTTCTTTGTTGCTTTTATTTACTTGTTCTATAAGTTCAAAAAATTGCCCATTAGAAATTTTCATTTTTCTAACGTTATGTTTAAAGCAGACATATCATGCTTTTAAATCTGTCCTTTTTACATATAAATCATCTATTTGTGGTCTATGTAAAGCGAAACTGCAATGCTTGGGTCTGAATTCCTCATTATTATAGCCCCACAGGCCCCCTTTCTACCCCTTTTCTGATGTGCATCTGAGAGCAACTCGTTTTGGTACTGTCTTTTTAAATGCACGTCATACCCTGCCCCCTCTCCAGGTTGCAGAGGTGACACTCGGTTAAACTCCACCCAGTTCGGCCATTTTTGTAGTTTTATAGCAGAGATACGATTATCTAGCTGCACAGAAACTTTTTATTTACTCGTTATTCACAAAATGTCAACAACGGAAGACTTGTCCATCCAGCCTTATATGTTCGCGCCAGAGTCGGAAACGGACTGAGAGGAAAATGAAGACGACGAACCTGCAGAACAACGTCTTCATATGGAGGTATCGCAATGGTGTGAGGCTGCAGCCTCCGGAGGTCGCATATCTAGGCTGCATACGTCATCAAGACGGTCTTATTTCAGAATATTAACAATTATAAAGTTTACTATTATTCTTAGTTAATCGTAAGTTGTTGTAATATGCTCATGACTTGCAAATGTGATGCTCAGTTAACTTAAACCAGGCTTGATGCCCAAAAGCGATCTCCGCAGGCTGCAGCCTTCGGAGTGAGAAACAGCACTGCTAAACCATGACCACCGTGTATTTTACTTTTTTACTTTAAGTTATAAACTGCTTACCGAAGTGCTCTGCTCGTCGTCTCCAAAGAAAGAAGTAATTGACCCCTCAATCAGACGAAGTCTATCGGCAAATCCTTCTTTATACTGGCGGAGATTGGTGAAGTAGTTATCCTTAAAGTGCCTCGGGCACACAAAAATGACTTTACCCACAGATGTGAGTACATTTCTTACGCTCTCGTAACTTCTGCATTCTTGAGCTTGGACTACAATATCGCAGCGAGAAATATAAAATGGCGGATTGCTCGTAGTGTTGGGCTGGAAGTCGATGTCCTTATTTAGCAGTTCCGCTGCAAATACTGTGACGTAATTGTTCAAAAAACGTAATAGATAATAGAAAAATCAGAACCGGTTGGAAAATATGACCAAAACAGAATATAAAGATATCAACAAAGCACCTGAAGAGACTAATTTCAACTTTTATGTACTTATAAACACTACAAATATACAACAAAATGCATTTAAGAGCCAAGAAAGTGGATTTAGCATGATATGTCTCCTTTAAAATTGATACAGTTTTTCATTTAGCCATATATTATCACTATGCAGAGCTCTACTAGATTTATGACATGGAATGTGAATGGTTTAGGGAATGTTGTCAAAAGGAAAAAAGTACTAACTTTCTTAAAAAAAAGTAAAATTACAATTGCTATGCTTCAAGAAACCCGTTTATCGGATAGTGAACACATTAAACTGCTCAGAGACTGGGTGGGTCAAGTATATTATTCCACATGTTCCTCCAATCCTAGGAAAAGAGGTACGGCTATTCTTATAAGCAAACACTTGCCATTTATTTTTGAAAACCAAATTAAAGATCCGGAAGGTAGATTTATTTTGGTCACAGGCTCGATATTCGGTCAACATATTACCATATTAAATGTCTATGCACCCAATGAAGACTCCCCCAAATTAATATCAAAAATTATTTTACTATTTAATGAACATTGCAAGGGTCTGGGAATTTGTGCTGGGGATTTCAACTGTGTGATGGATGAGAATTTGGATAAATCTTCTTCAGCCACTGTTGTTAATCCTAGATCTTCCTTAGCTCTTAATGGGCTCTGCAGGGAGACTGGTCTAATAGACACTTGGAGAGAAATGAACCCACATACTAGAAATTACACATTTTACTCTAACCCTATGGTTAAAATTCAAGAATTGATTATATATTTGTTCCATACAACTCTTTCAATCTTGTATCTTCCAACCAAATCGGCTCCATCGTCATTTCAGATCATGCTCCGGTTCACATAGACATTAAAATAGGGACACCGTCTACAAGAAGTACGTTTTGGAAACTGAACTCATCCACATTATCAGATCTGGAATTCTGTAATATGATAAGAGACTCAATACGAAACTATTGGCAGGATCATAAAGACTCACCGGTCTCACCTGCTATATTGTGAGATGCCGCTAAGGCAACAATTAGGGGACATATTATATCTCATTCTGCCGCACGTAGAAAAGCCCTGATGTCGTTACGACAAGATTTGGAAAGGTAGGTTAAGAGACTCGAGCTTTTACATAGCACAAATCCCACTCTAACCAATTGGACTGCTCTATCCCATGCTAGGGCTAAACTTAACCTTGATTATACCAATCACATAAAAAAACTATTATTTCTCTCTAAACAAAACTATTATGAGCATTCGAATAAATCCGGTAGATTGATAGCATATCAAATAAAAAGACAACAATCGGAGAGGACAGTGAAGTCCCTTAAGATGTCCGATGGTTCCACCATACATGATCCTACATCTATTACTGATACTTTTCGATCCTACTATGAATCACTTTATTGTTCACAAAATAGTGCGACACAGCCTGACTTTCAAACCTTTTTTAATAATATTTCTCTCCCGCTCATCTCTGAGGAAGACCAAGATTACCTCAACTCATCCATAACCCCAGAAGAGGTGCAAGCAACAATCCAATCAATGCCGTCTAACAAGTCACCTGGACCCGCCGGTTTTCCCCCAGAATTTTATAAATTATTTTGGCCCGAGCTTTCTAATATTTTGTTGCCTGCTTTACAAGCTATTTTAGAACAGGATAATATACCTGATTCATGGAAAATGGCGAATATATGTGTAATTCTTAAGAAAGATAAAAACCCTCAAGACTGTGCATCATATAGACCAATAAGCTTACTCAACACAGACAATAAGATATTGGAAAAGCTTTTAGCAAACAGACTGGAAAACATACTACCCAAGTTAATCAAACCAGATCAGACTGGATTCGTGAAAACACGTTATGGCACTGACAACATACGCCGACTCTTAAATATTATTAATTTTGTTCAAACTAAAGGGCACCCTGCACTTGCTCTCTCCCTCGACGCCGAAAAAGCTTTTGACAGAGTTGAGTGGGACTTATTGTTGGCCACTCTAGGGAAATTTAACATGGGCCATAACTTTATTAAATGGATCCAGTTGCGTTACTCTAACTTGAAGGCCACAATGGTCGTGAATGGTACCACTTCAACTCTGTTCAGTATAGGGAGGGGTACAAGACAGGGATGCCCTCTCTCGCCCCTGCTTTTCGCTTTGGTAATCGAGCCCCTTGCAGAGCTTATTAGACAGAGTAAAAATTTTCACGGCATTACATTGGGTGAAACTAATCATAGAGTTTCACTATATGCTGACGATGTTCTAATATTTATGCTTAAACCAGAACAGTCCTTTCCAACACTTCTGGACTGCATTTCTTTGTACAGTAGTCTTTCTGGCTATAAAATAAATCTCTCCAAATCCATTGCATTACCCTTAAATCTCCCTTCTGTCAGGATCCCGAATGTTATTAAGTGTATTTTGTCTTGTTTCTGGTGCCGGGATCCTGACACCCCCGTATACGTGTTTGTGTGGAGAGTCATGTGGTCTGTTATGTTTTGTGTACCGCATGCTCTCCTGTCTTAAGTCTTGACCCTGCCCCCTCGTTTCCTTGTTAATTATTCATGATTAGTTTATTCCCTTCACCTGTTTGTTATTGTCCCCTAATTAGTTTCCCTATTTAAATGCCTTTGTGTCTCTTGTCTTTGTGGTATCATTGTATGTATTTATGTGACACTGTTAGAGGTTTTGTCGTGTTTTTGCCATGTCTTTTATTTAATTCTTGTCTTGTTTACCCCCTCGAGGGAGTTTTAGTTTATTAATAAAAGTCTTTTGAGTTGAGAGCTGTCTGCACTTGGGTTCATCCTCCACCATCCCTGACACCTTCACTAGAACATCTAAAATTAATATCTCCTTTTCAAATATCAGAGGAAGGCTTTAGATATCTAGGAATCTTTATGACAGCCTCACTTAGTGATCTTATAAATAACAATTACACCCCACTTACAGAAATAATCAAGACCAACTTGAAAACATGGTGTCTACTTCCAATTTCATTTCTGGGCAGAATAAATGTAATAAAAATGAATGTTCTTCCCAAATTGTTATACTTATTTCAATCTATACCTAGTTATTTACCAAGTTCTTTTTTTAAGGATCTTAACAAACACCTCTCAAAGTTTATCTGGAATAATAAAATGCCCCGTATAAAACTCTCAAAATTGCTTAAGCCGAAACATAGGGGTGGGTTAGCTCTGCCAAATCTGCAATTGTACTATTGGGCAGCCCAGATAAAAAATATGATCACATGGAATACAGAGAGAACAAACTCCATTTGGTATAATATGGAAGCATCAATTTGCACCCCATTTCCAATTAAATCTTTACCTTTTATCAAAAAGTATACTAAGATTAAAAAAAATTCTGAACATTTTACCACAGCAAACACTCTCCGAGTCTGGAGAGATGTTAAGACATACTTAAAAATCCCTGCCTTCCTTTCCCTATCCTCTCCAATTTGTTTTAACCCTGATTTTCCTCTAACATTGCAAAATATTGGCCTCTCAACATGGCTAAGGCTGGGAATATCCCAACTATCTTGCTTATTTACAGAGGGTATTTTAAAATCTGTCCAGCAAATTGTGGATCAATACAAAGTTCCAAAGTCAGATCTCCAGTTACGTCATTTTTTGAAAACAACTGTAGATAAAGGGGAGCTGAACATGCAAATAACTGCTATTGAGGACCTTTTACAAAACCCAATTGAGTTAAAGGGATCGATATCAAGGATATATGACATTCTAGTTAATAACTGTATCTCAAGCCTTCCAGCACTTAAGGCAGTATGGGAAAAAGACACAGGCCAGCCTATTGAGGAAAATGACTGGGATGTCGTATGCAATAATGTATACCCTAAATGCACTTCTCTTGGGGTACATGAGCTCAACTTTAAATTTTTTAATAGGGTATATTTTACACCAATGCCTATAAAAAAAGATGTTTGCCAATACCTCAGGCCTGTGCTTTAAGTGTAACAAACATAAGGGCACTGTCATTCATTGTTTTTGGTACTGTGACAAAATATTGCCTTATTGGAAAAAAGTGCATCTTGTATTGAAAGATCTCTTTGGAGTGAACTTTGATATGTCCCCAGCAGTATATCTACTTAATCTTAAGGTGAATACTCTGTTTAATAAAAAAACAACACAGTTATTTATCATCTTGGTATATTTAGCAAAGAAATGCATTTTGTTACTTTGGTCCGCTTCTGAGGCTCCATCCCTTAAAATGTGGATATCACAAATTGCCACACTATTACCTTTTGAAAAGCTCACTTATGATAAACAGCAAAAATCTGACCAATTTTGGCTGCTCTGGTCTCCTCCTTTGGGAATATATGAAAAGGTTTTTGTAATAATTATACATGATTTTTTTTTTCCTTTATCCCATACTTACAACTTTTAGAATAATGTGAGGCGGTGTTAAATATGAAGCTAGTATGAGTTAACATGATTTAACATAAAGCTAGCATGACTTAGCATGAAGCTAGCATGATTTAGTCTAAAGCTAGCATGATTTACCATGACGTTAGCATGATTTAGCATGAAGCGAACATGATTTAGCATGAAGCGAACATGATTTAGCATGAAGCTAACATGATGCTAACATGATTTAACATGAAGCTAGCATGATTTAGCACGAAGCTAGCATGATGTTGGCATGATTTAACATGAAGCTAACATAATTTATCATGAAACTAACATGATTTATCATGAAGTTAACATGATTTAACATGAAGCTAGCATGACACTAGCATGATTTAACAAAGCTAGCATGATTTAGCATGAAGCTAGTAAGATTTAGCATGAAGCTAGCATGATGTTAACATGAAGATAGCATGATGCTAGCATGATTAGCATGAAGCTAACATTATGTTAGCATGATTAGCATGACGCTAACATGATGCTAACATGATTAGCATGAAGCTAGCATGATTTATCATGAAGCTAGCATGATTAGCATGAAGCTAACATGATGCTAGCATGATTAGCATGAAGCTAGCATGATTAACATGACGCTTGCATGATGTTAGCATGATTTGCATGAAGCTAACATGATGTTAGCATGATTAACTTGAAGCTAGCATGATTTATCATGAAGCTGGCATGATTAGCATGAAGTTAGCATGATGTTAGCATGATTAACATGAAGCTAAGATGATGCTAGCATGATTAACATGAAGCTGGCATGATTAGCATGAAGTTAGCATGATATGCATGAAGCTAACATGATGCTAGCATGATTAGCATGAAGCTAGCATGATTAGCATGAAGCTAACGTGATGCTAGCATGATTAGCATGATGCTAGCATGATTAGCATGATGCTAACATGATTAGCATGAAGCTAGCATGATGTTAGCATGATTAGCATGAAGCTAGCATGATTAACATGAAGCTAGCATGATTAGCATGAAGCTAGCATGATGCTAGCATGATTAGCATGAAGCTAGCATGATTTAACATGAAGTTAGAAAGATTTATTATGAAATTAGCATAAAGCTAGCATGAAACACACACGAAGCTAGTATGACTTAGCATGAAGCTAGCATGAAGCTAACATGACCCAAAGACCCAACCCCCATGTCTCTATGATGTTCAGATCCAGAGATATAAGGCTTTGTTTATTATGTTGCTAGGGTAATCATATTTGGTTGCTGGGGCCTGGCTTAATACCTCAATAAGAATTCTAAGAGACTGATTGGATTCCTGAGTAAAATGAGCCCACCCCTATGTCTCTGACACTCTGGTGCAAAGATATCCATCTGGGCTTTTATAATGGTAGTCTATGGGAGATGTTGCTAGGGTACCCAAAATTGATGCTAGGGGCGTGGCTTAATAGCTTTGGGGTGATCCTAAGAGACTGATTGGATGCCTGAGTATAATGAGCCCACCCCCATGTCTCTACGACACTCTAAAGTGAAGATATTCCATCTGGGACACTTTTATGGGCATGTTTCCTGCCCCATTATAAGTCAGTGGGAAATTTTGGGGGACTCTTACACCCCAGGGGTACAGCTTACACCCCATTGTTATGTATGTTCTTACACAGCCTGTCAGCCTCCTTAAATGTGGTAAGCCACAAGTTTCTACAAGTTTCTCACTTGCAGCTATGACCCGTCAAAGTTTGTCTCAATGTTAAGTCAATGGAAATTTTGGGGTGTTTGAGCCCCCCGTTTAGGAATTCGGAAGGTCCCATCAGTTAGAAAAGATATAGCACGCTAAGTCAGACCAGTCTGAAGGTCTGTGGAAAATTTGGTGCATGTAGCTTGAAAGCTCTAGGACGAGTTAGTGTCAGAAATTTTGGAACATAAAAAGAATAATAACTAGATAGTAAAGTTTGAAGACAAACTTTAAGTTGGCTTGAGAAAGCCTGGCCTGAAAGTTTAAAACAGCTAGCATGATTGAGCATGAATCAAACATAAGCTAGCATGATTTAACATGAAGTTAGCATAATATAACATGAAGCTAACATGATAATTTAACATGAAGCTAACATGATGTAACGTGAAGCTAACATGAAGTAAACATGATTTAACATGAAACTAACATGAAGTAAGCATGATTTAGCATGAAGCTAACATGATTTAACATGAAGCTAGCATGATGCTTACATGAATTAGCATGAAGCTAATTAGCGTGAAGCTACCATGATGCTAACATGAATTAGCATGAAGCTACCATGATGCTAACATGAGTTACCATGAAGTTAGCATGATGCTAACATGAATTAACATGTAGCTACCATGATGCTAACATGAGTTAGCATGAAGTTAGCATGATGCTAACATGAATTAGCATGAAGCTAGCATGAAGTTAACATGATGTTAACATGAATTAGCATGAAGTTAGCATGATGGTAACATGAATTAGCATGAAGCTAACATGAATTAGCATGAAGCTAGCATTATGCTAACATGAATTAGCATGAAGCTAGCATGACGCTAACATGAATTAACATGAATTAGCATGAAGCTAACATGAATTAGCATAAGCTAACATGATGCTAACATGAATTAGCATGAAGCTAGCATGATGCGAACATAAATTAGCATGAAGTTAGCATGATGCTAACATGAATTAACATGAAGGTAGCATGATGCTAATACAAATTATCATGAAGCTAACATGATGCTAACATGAATTAGCACAAAGGTAGCATGATGTTAACATGAATTAGTATGAAGCTAGCATGATGCTAATACGAAGTAGCATGAAGCTAGCATGATGCTAACATGAAGTAGCATGAAGCTAGCATGATGCTAATACGAAGTAGCATGAAGCTAGCATGATGTTAACACGAATTAGCATGAAGCTAGCATGATGCTAATTTGAATTAACATGAAGCTAGCA
The DNA here is from genome assembly GCF_030506205.2 of Paramisgurnus dabryanus. NCBI lineage: Eukaryota > Metazoa > Chordata > Actinopteri > Cypriniformes > Cobitidae > Paramisgurnus > Paramisgurnus dabryanus. Next base: position 6,115,987 of record NC_133344.1, on the reverse strand, counting down.
TGATGCTAATATGAATTAGCATGAAGGTAGCATGATGCTAACATGAATTAGCATGAAGGTAGCATGATGCTAACATGAATTAGCATGAAGCTAGCATGATTCTAACATAAATTAGCATAAAGGTAGCATGATGCTAACATGAATTAGAATTTAGCTAGCATGATGCTAACATAAATTAGCATGAAGCTAACATGTTAACATGAATTAACATGAAGCTAGCATGATTTAACATGAAGTTAACAAGATTTATTATGAAATTAGCATAAAGCTAGCATTAAGCTAGTATGACTTAGCATGAAGCTAACATGAAGCTAACATGACCCAAAGACCCAACCCCCATGTCTCTATGACATTCGGATCCAGATATAAGGCTTTGTTTAATATGTTTCTAGGGTGCTCATATTTGGTTGCTAGGGGCGTGGTTTAATACTTAAATAAGAATCCTAAGAGACTGATTGGATGCCTGAGTAAAATGAGCCCACCCTTATGTCTTTATGACACTCTGCTGCAAAGATATCCATCTGAGCTTTTTATAATGGTAGTCTATGGGAGATGTTGTTAGGGTACCCAAAATTGTTGCTAGGGGCGTGGCTTAATAGCTCTGGGGCAATCCTAGGAGACTGATTGGATGCCTGAGTATAATGAGCCCACCCCCATGTCTCTACGACACTCTAAAGTGAAGATATTCCATCTGGGACGCTTTTATTCTCTTATATGGGCATGTTTCCTGCCCCATTATAAGTCAATGGGAAAATTTGGAGACCTCTTACACCCCAGGGGTACAGCTTACACCCCATTGTGATGTATGTTTTTACAGAGCCTGTCAGCCTCCTTAAATGTGATAAGCCACAAGTTTCTACAAGTTTCTCACTCGCAGCTATGGCCCGTCAAAGTTTGTCTCAATGTTAAGTCAATGGAAATTTTGGGGTGTTCAAGCCCCCCGTTTAGGAATTCGGAAGGTCCCATCAGTTAGAAAAGATATAGCACACTAAGTCAGACCAGTCTGGAAAATTTGGTGCATGTAGCTTGAAAGCCCTAGGACGAGTTAGTGTCAGAAATTTTGGGGGGAGAAAAAGAATAATAATAAGATATTCACCTTATTCCGCCACGCCCCTTTTCAATTCTTCGCTCTTCCGCATTTTGTCAACCGACTTCCGCTGCTAATATGGCACAGTGCATTCGGTAGCTAGTTTGGTGGTTAGAAGATTGTTTGTAGTTCACTATAACTTTAGCAAAATGACAAATATCGCACCTGCTGTAAATGTTTTAAATTAGGAGCACGGAGAAAACTTCATACAACGCTCGGATAGTCTTATAATGTCCCATCAATCCTCTCGTGGTTAGACTATATGAAGCAGCCGCGGAAAGTAACCTATTGGACATATTTAATTACCTCGTCCTGTCAGAAGGAGCAGCAATGAAAATTATTAAAGTACTTATGCCTACCAATATTTACACAGTGATTTCGTCTTTTTTAAAGCAAATGTGCACCTTAGCCAGTCCAATAACTATTTAGTTTTATGTGGTAATGTACCATGATAGAATTAATTTGCAAACTTGCCAACACTTATTCCTTCAAATCAGGAGACTTAAATCCTTTTAAGTGGAATCTACAAAGCTCACATATGTTTTAAGAAATTCCTTACAGATAATATCTGATCACATTGTAAAGGTTTATATAACTGCATGACAGGTAACATCTGATCACATTGTAAAGATTTAATAGAACTGCACAATATCTGATCACATTGTAAATGTTTAATATAACTGCATGACAGGTAACAACTGATCACATAGTAAAGATTTAATATAAATGCACAATATCTGATCACATTGTAAAGGTTTATATAACTGCATGACAGGTAACATCTAATCACATAGTAAATGTTTAATATAACTGCATGACAGGTAACAACTGATCACATAGTAAAGATTTAATATAAATGCACAATATCTGATCACATAGTAAATGTTTAATATAACTGCATGACAGGTAATATCTGATCACATTGTAAAGATTTAATATAAATGCACAATATCTGATCACATTGTAAAGGTTTAATATAACTTTACAACAGGTAAAATCAGGTCACATTGTAAAGGTTTATAAAAATAACTATGGACTAAGAAACTTTTCAGCAAGACCACCCTGCAATGAATTAAGACACAGCTTTATCAGAGTCATCAGGAGCTGATCCCAAGTGTTTATCTGGAAGCTGTTGGTGTATGTACTGGTGATGTGCTTAGCGACTGTGTAATGCATGCAATATCAACCCTGTGTAAAGCTGAAAAAGATGGTTGTTTCTCAGCAGAGATATGTACATTTGTGCCAGTTCAACACATGAAACAGAAGCATTGAAGCAGTTTCTCGGACAGGGTTTACAGGACTAGGACCTTAATTATATCAGGACATTTTAGTTTTTACTAACAAACCACATCTTGTGACAAAACAATGGCACTCATATATGTTGAGGTATGTCAGTACAAGGCGTTTTTAAATAATCGTAGCTCAAATAAGCATTTTAGCCTGGGACCAGCATAAGCCCTGTCCGGGAAACCGCAAGGTTGTTTTCCCATATCACAGTGGTTCTTAACGTTATTCCTCGAGGCCCACTGCTTTGCACATTTTGTATGTCTCTTTTATCTTACAGACTCAGTTCAGTTCATTGAGATCTCTTCTAATGAGCTGATGATTTGAATCAGGTGTGTTAAATAAGGGAGACATACAAACTGTGCAGGGCAGTGGGCCTCGAGGAATAATGTTAAGAACCACTGCCATATCAGATGTAGGTTGCTTCAGGTTGAGTTGAGATTTTAAAGTGTAGTTGTGGTCAGAGACGGATGGATCCTCCCATTGTGTTTCCGCATCACAGTTTAGGAACACATTGATTGTATATCATCCTCACAGTTGTCCATTGCATCACTAAACATCAATGCATCTGTGAAAATAATAACCAAAAACATTTTTATGTTAGTATTTAAAAGAAACTTGCATCATGAGAATTAATATAAAAATGACATCCATACTTAAACAGAACAGTGTGTGAGAGAGAGATGCATTAAAAAGAGACAGTAACGTTATACACACAATCTCTAACTTCAGTGTTAAATAATATGTCGTTTAATAGGTCATTATCATCAATATCTGAATGAAGAATGAACTGACCTTCAAGCTAGCATCTGAAATCTCGGTTACTTGTATGAATCACGTGAGCTACTGTAAGAATGTAATGTACTAATATATTCTATATTCTATAATCTTACCTTAAATATAAAAATATAGGTGGGCAATCAAAATCATTCAAAATAATTGCATTTTATAAACTAACGTTACTGATCTTAAGTGTATTCGTAGAACGGACATCACAAATCTAACGTTAGGCGAAAGAGCACACTTAGCTAAAATAGCTTACCTGAAACTGACCACCTTTTCAACACCCGGCATGGCTTCAAGTTACCGGAACATCGTAGTCAAACCATTACTTGGGATTAGGGTGTTCCTCGGTCGGCTTCCCGTCCGTTAAAATTGGTAAGAAACAAACATAAAGGCGCTTGAGTGAGCTTTTTAAATTTAACGCGTCGCCTTCAGCCACTGCCTCAGCTGCTCATCATATGCAGCCGGAAGTACGTTGACAAAATGAGCCCAATGGCACCGCCCTTGTTGTCGTGGAAAATAAGGTGAATAAGTTTAATAGCAATAACAATATGTTGGCTTTTTCAAGCAAACATAATAAGATATAAGTTTAAAAGCAATAACAATATGTTGGCTTTTTCAAAGCCAACATAATAATAATAAGTTTAAGAGCAATAACAATATGTTGGCTTTTTCAAGCCAACATAATAATATCCCTGAGCAATAATAATAGTGATGCCTTGCATAAATGCAAGCACCACTAATAAGATTAAGAACAGTATGTTGGCTTTTTCAAGCCAACATAATAATAAAAAGCCCAGTAAGAACAGTACAGCGCATTTTCAATGCACTGTAATAATAATACTGGTAGAAGTAATAGTTGTGGCTGTAGCAGCAATCTGTTAGGAAAATCTGTTAGTTTTGTTGTGCGTTTCTGAAAAAAAAATTATTGGCCGATATATCGGATTATCAGATTTTAAAACCAACAAACATTTGTATCGGTATCGGCCTTCTAAATCCTTTATCAGTCTGGCTCTAATATGCAGCAAAAAAGTGTAATTTTTAAAACCGTAAACCCAAACAGTAAAACCAACTTGTAATGGAAAGTACCTGGTACTCAAAATGTGTGAATTTACTTCATTTTAAAGTTAAATTAACACGATTAGTTGTGGAGATTCCAGTTCCCAGCATGCTTTGCATTAGCACACAATACGACAGCATTTTTAATTAAGTGATATTTTATGTGGTTTTTAGTAAAGAAAAAGACTCAGTAGTGTTAAACATTTATTTATGTTGGAGATTTAGAAGAGTTTGCAATTTTTTATTTTTGGGCTTACCATTGTTCAGAAGTGTGGTGCCTGTGCTTGGCTGTAAATCAACAATGTGTTGCTTTATTATATAAACAATAACTATGTGAAAGTCAGCACTGAGCTCAATCTCAACACACATTTACACGAGTCACATGATTTGTTTCTGTGATTCGGAACAAAAATTAAATGATAGTTGGTTTACTCTAATATTTTGAGTACTCTGAGCTTGTCGGGTTTTACAGTGTTACTGTTAAGTTGTAAAATTTAAGTATTTGAGTACAGGAAACTTATAAAAAACAAGGCAATTAGTTGCCACAAAATATTTAAGTAACATTACTTCTACAATTTAAGATCAATAAAGTATATAATTTAATTTGTATCAGACTTAAACTAAGTTTAGATAAATAATTTTTTTTATTTGAATTGAAATTGTCTGTACTCTAAACTTTTAAGTTTGCTTACTTAAGAAAACATCGGCTATCAGTTGCCAAAATTTTTTGGGAGTTAGTAGAACTTATCTGATATTACAGTGTATATTTTATTAAAATAATAACAATAACTAGTGATCAATGAAAAAACATATAGGGCTGTTTTCCCAGACAGGGATTAGCTTAAATCAGGACTAGGCCTTAGTTTAATTAAAAAATATAACTAGTTTTAACAAACATGCCTTACTAAAAACATTACTGGTGTGCATTTTAAAGCCAAACAAAGATTGTTCAAACTAAAAACAACTTGCACTGACATATCTTAAAATACATAAGTGCAAGTTGTTTTCAGTTTGAACAGCTCCTACATTTATTTTAGTCTAGGACTAGTCTAATCCCTGTCTGGGAAACTGCCCATTAATGTTATGTATGATTATTTGTGAGTAATCCACATTTTGGAAGTCGTCAAACGGAGCAATATTTTTTTATTTGTACAGACAACGACTTTCACAATCCTTGTTGCTATATAAATAAAATTGAATTGAATTATATGATGACACTTCTAGAATGAGATATAAAGATGTATTTTTAAAGGGGCAGTTCACCTCAAAATTATCACTTTTCCCTGTGTCGCTCTAAACTCCCAAGTGCTCAGATTGTCTTCAGTAGAGATCGACCGTTAATGTTTTTTTTTACCGATACCAACTATTTGGATGCTTATGTGCCCAATAACCGATATGCTGAACCAATTTTTATTTACTGTTATACTACTGTTTTGACACAATTACAACAACACTATTCAACTGAACAAATCCTTATAATAATAACAACAATCACTCCCTCTTTGCATACAATGTAATAAACAGAGCCCGACCGATTTATCGGTTTTCCGATTTTATCGCCGATATGAGCATGTTGCAGATATATCTGTATTGGCGTATACGACACAGATATGCAGCCGATATGAATGTTTTTCACAGAAAAAAATGTATGTTTTTGAATGATGTAAGTACTTGTTTGTCCATCAGAGCGCCCTCCACTGTTTTGGTACTGGTGAGCTAGGGCTGCACGATTCAAGCTAAAATGTGAATCACGATTTTTTTCCATGGGAATTGAGATCCCGATTCTCTTTTTTTTTACAAAAACATTTATTATGCACTTAACTAAAAAAAACATGCTACAGGACTTTCAGTTATAATAACGTGTCTTAAAAGTCTCGCTTATTTTAGACCCCTTAAAATTTAGAGTAATTTAAAATTTGTTAACGTTAGCTGTTAAATTGCACCTGTGCTTTTTGTCCTATCAAACTGGCCAACCTTAAAACTTTTAAAACACTAACGTTAAACCTTTAAAAGACTAAACGATCAACATTTTGAGGCATCAGAGAGAAACGCAGACATGTAACAATGTTCCCCTCATGCTAAAAACCCTTTCTAATGGAGAACTTGTGGCGGTGACACAGAGGCCGTTTCTCAATCTGAAGGCTGCAGCCTCTATGGAGGTCGCATTTCTAAACTGCACATCATAATATTAACAATTAACGTTATAAAGATGACTAATATTTTTAGTTAATAATAAATTGTTGAAGTATGTTTTTGACTTGCGAATGTAATGCTCCGTTAACTCAAATGAACCAGGCTTGATGACGTATGCAGTCTGCATATGCGACCTCCGGAGGTTCCTGCCTTCCGATTTAGGTAGGTCCTGAGGTAAATAATTTCCTTGCCTTCTTTCGGAACCATTGTTGTTGCATCTCCGTCGCCACCAGGATTTTCCACAATGACGCTCGTTAATCCTCTCTTTTTGGTGAAAATTGCCGCTCCAAATCCACCAAGTAAACGACTGTGTTTAGGTCTGCCGCCTTGTTATACGTCACGCGAGTGACAGCGGAACGCCGCAAATGAGATGAGAGCGAGGAAAGAAACGATCGGGTCTGATTGGTTAATGAATAGGGTTTGGTTTTACCCTGTATGAGTGTGTGTTAGCAAGTTTGACTGATATTCTTGGATTGTAATCTAAATACGTGAACACGTAAACGCAGAATCTGAATACAGGGAAATACTGTATATGCAAGTGAATCGCCGTCATTTAAAATGAAGATCGCATACATGTATGAATCGAGATCGTGATTCTTTTTCAATTAATCGTGCAGCCCTACTGGTGACCCCCCTAATGAAAATTAACCATGGTTTTACTACAGTTAAAACCAAAAACCATAGTTACTGTAGTAAAACCATGGTTTTGCTGATAGTAATCAATACACCAAAAAACCACTAGTTACTACACTTTTACCACAAAAAAAACCATGGTTAATTTTCATAAGGGCCAGGTCACTGTGTAGTGACACCAGCCAACCCCCCTTGCCATTTGCTTCAGTCAGTGGCCTCTCAGTTAAGGCAGCGGCAGTCACTCGGTGCTTTCACAACATTTTTAAACCTGGTTATTAAGGCACCTTTGGTCGATTGGATTAAAAGTGGACGAGAGAGACACATTCCCGTTTACACTTCGTGTTTTTAATCCACCTCTTTTGTCCACTTGCGAGTTGTTGGAAAGAAAGCTGCTTGTGTTGTTACGAACATGCTAATTTCAGAGCAATTGATTAAATAAGTATGCGCAACTTTACACCCTTGCTAAATAAAAGAGGCGGAGAGAAGTCTAAAGTCTGGCTGAACGCTGTGGGTTCATGTTATAAAAACGTTGTGCACTACATTAAACTTTAGCCTACATCAATATGTTGTAGCATTGTCGAAGACATTAGCCTCTTTCACACAGTAATTCTGGTAAATTACCATGAATTTACCAGAATGAATTTACCAGTAAATACAAAAATGTGCTGTTCACACATGCAGTGACGTTCCGTCTTTTTACCAGTAAGACATCATTCACACATCAGTATCAAAATACCGGTAAACTCGGAGAGAAAGCGGAAGTTACCTGTGGCGCGCGGCCGGCGAGCACCGTCCGTGTCGTATTTGTAAACGGCGGATTATGACTTAATATCCACGGTCCGTATTTTGTTGTTTTCACATCTGTGGCAAGCGGTCGCGAAGTTGCTCGTGACCAAACAACATTGCGTTAGGCGGCGTCAAACGGAACCTGCGCGTTTGCACATTAGGCTTCACAGATGGTGTGCTAAGGACGTCGGCAATTTGGCAATTAGATGGTAAGCGGTTTTAAACAACTTTGGTGAAGAAATGTGGATGTTAACTTCAGGTGTGCTCGACTTTTAAGCAACATGTGTGTGGAAACGTCTGTAAACAGTCTGGGGGAAACCGCGTCACCTGTATAAAAAACTTTCTGATTGGCCCGCCCGATCTGTCAGCGTGGTCTGACGTCATCTAAATGCCGGTAATCCTATATTTTTCGTTCACACACAGCGCTTACCGGCAAATTACCGTTAATCTTACAACCTAACCTCATTCACACAGACCTCTGGTCCCAGAAAATACCCGTAAAATTGCCAGACAAGCGTCTGTGTGAACAAAAACTCGTTCCGTTAATCTTCTGGGATCGTTGCCGGAAAGAGGACCTAGTAAGATACGCGGGTAACCCTCTGTGTGAACAAGAATGCCATAAAGGGCGTGTCGAAGTGAGGACGCGCGCGTCATCATCACAACACAAGTTATGGTTCAGCTCCTTACAACGAGAGATAACGTGCATATAAACATTCACCACGAGAAATGTTGCAAACTAACATGTATATAAACATTCACCACGAGAAATGTTGCAAACTAGATTGAAGCAGTTATCAGGAAATGATATATGAGACGCATAAACAATGACGCACGTGCCATAGTGAGGACGCGCGTGTCATGGCAACATGAAGTTGGTTCAACTCTTTAAAATCAGGGATTTACAACATTCACTACGAGAAATGTCAGCAAACTGGACTGAAGCAGATATCAGGTAAGTTAGCTCGTTACTTACTGCGTTGAAACGGAGATCATTCAGCAGCATAAAAGAATATCGCGTCACGTGCTCATTTGAGCTATAATAAACGAAACTACCCGCATGTCATCCCAACGAGATATATTGTTCAGCTCCTCAAAATGCGGGTTTTAAATGCATATAAACAATCACGATGAGAAATGTCTGAAAACTGTATCAAAGCAGAAATCAGGGAGCTTGTCAAATATCCACTCTGAAGCTGAGATCATTCACCAGAATAGAACTGTGCATTCACGCGCTCCTTTGTAGTCTTATCATAAACAAAAATGCACGCGAGTTGTTTCTGGAGAGAGAAATAATAAATAATATGCAAACTTCAGACGCTGCGTAGAAGAGAGGGCGGGACTTTCAACATGTCACGTGTCTTTCCGGGACCATCAGATGCCGTGTAAACTTGGCAGTGTGAATGAATAAAATATCAAGCGGTCCCGTAAAATTCCAGGATGCCTGTGCCGTGTATCTTACGGAATATCTGTGTGAAAAGGGCTCCTGTCTTACTGGTAAATTGGGAGCACTGATTTACCGGAAAGGTTCTGTTCACACATGACATGTTAACTGCAATTTACCAGTAAATTACCAGTAAAGACTGTATGTGTGAAAGGGACTATTGTCTTCTTAAAGGTAACTTGCTTATTAATTTGTGAAGTACATAACTTACTGTAAAGCTATAAACTTCACAATCCTTTTCAATACAAGTCCTATAGACCTTTTGCGAGTCGACGTCACAGTTACGTCACGCGCGCATGTGGTGGCAGAAAAACAGTGGAAATGAATGAGACACGAGTGAAACGAACAATATAACTCACTAGAAAATGTTTTGTTGTGCTGTTGAGTGTCAGAATAGGAATGTCAAAATAGATGACCTTCATTTTTATAGTATATCGTCGTCGAAGACACCATTTGAAGAAAAACGTAGGTGTTTATGGTTGCAATAAAAGCCCTCAACCGGACAGACTGGAGTGATGAAATCATCTGAAAATCTTTTAATTATTTGAATAGAAAATAATTAGAGAAGATATCCGGTGTTCTGTCGAAGTCTGATCCCTCTATGTGTTTCTTATAGCGTTTTCATCACGTTACGTTTACAATTTATTTAGAAAGATTAAAGATTTTAATTAGTTCATAATATCAATAATATTACCATTTATTAAAGTTTTCGTATTTTTTTTCATTTTCTATTACTTCTTTTTACCATATATCTTAGCCTATGCCTTCTTCCTGTTTGTTCTAAATTATGATGTTTACTAATAAATATATAAACATAGCACACACACACGATGTAAAGTGTTAATAATATATAAACAGGCCTATACAAATTAATTTGTATGTAAACATAATAGTTTTAGATCAAACACGTAGGATAAAAATATAAGGAAGAAATTGAAAACAGGAAATGATTAAATGTTTAATAAATGATATTATACAGAATACATGATAGTATTGCTCTTATAAGTACTTCAGCGATTCATACTGTAAAAATAATTGATTTACCAATAAAGAACAATATATATACACATTACATACATGCAAGCATATCAGTGGCCAAGCCATTAAAACTTTTAATTTATTTAAAAAATAAACGTAACTTGGTAAAAACGTTATAAGAAACATTACACTTTAGAGAAATATAGGGGAAACAGACTTCTACAGAACACCGGATCCTTAAAAATCACAGTTTAATGCTAAAACACTTCACACAGCTATTGAGAAGCATTCACTTTCTGCCACCAGTTGGGCTCCGCCCACAAAAAACGTCATCTCTGTTTGCAAACACGCAAAAGGTCTATATAACGTTATTCTCGTCCAACCTGCCAATGATTCAAGTTGTATGTTGTTCTGTTTGTGTTTTTAAGTTATTCATAATAAGTCAAGTTTACGGTTTTGTGCACTGATATCAGACTCATTTTAGATAATAAAGTTTATTGTTAAACACACCTGCCTGTATTACACGTCTTTGTCACGCCATTTTAAGTGTTTGATCACCACATTTGTTAGTGATCATTGCAAACAAATTAATTTATATAGTATATATAATGTATATAGTTGTCAGAATTTAAATGTTGTTCCCCCACACCCCACATTTATATATTTGATATATTTTCATAGAACCTTGTATATTTCTTTAATGTTATACTAGGATGATAATGAAGCAATGATACGGTTCATTTATTTTGCATTTACTAAGTTGAGATTGAGTTGTGACATTTCCCTTGACTATGCTAGACATGGGCTGATCAGTCCACTCATGAAGTACGACCAGACTTCCCTGTTCTAATCTCTCCTTCCTCGTTTACACAATACAACTGTCTAAGCATTATTATTTATGTATCCATATCCAGACGTTCTTGCGAAGGGACCAATCATGTGATTGTTCTCCAGACATGTTTGCTCAATAGCTGCTCACATGATTCTTCTAGACATTATCAAATGTTTATCAGGTGACTAGGGCTTCCTTTCTGTACACCATATAATCTGAAGCCTGTCTTATAAACTTTGGTCTATGTTTGAACGGCATTTGGTGTCAGTGTCTTTCATAGCCCCTGATATATATCAGAACTCTCTGCTGCTCACCTCAGACCTCGTCTCTTTACTACAGATTCAACAAAAATCTCATACCTCTAGACCTGCATAGAATTAGATTCTAACAATAGTGTATTCTATGTACAGTACTGTAGTATAATATACTGTAGTATGTGTGTACTGTACTATAATACACATAATGAATACCGGCCGATCTATTGTTATCGGTCTTTTTTACTCCCTTATATCTGCATTGGCCCAAAAAAAATGCATATCGGTCGGGGTCTAGTAATAAATAGAGGAGTTAAAGAGTGAAGAATAATATTAATTTAATGAATGATATCACAGAAATGATACATTGTTAGGAAAGTAACCAACCAAAGAGCGTATCATTGAATTTCCAAACTGGTATTTCATGTCAGAATAATTCACATTTTGTTGTTATAGTTTATGAAATGGCTGTTGACAAAATGCTGTTTATCTATGCATTTAATCATACATCAACTTTATCAAACTTGTTATAGCTCACGGAGGTAATAAACAGAGGCGGAAACTACTTAAAAATTTACTTTTATGTAGAAAGTAAAAATACTTAAGTATTCATATTTTATCAGTGTTTTTCTTTGGAAAACATACATTCCAAAGCATATTATCATAATTTGTACTCCACTACATTTCATAATTTCAAGTTTTTGGTTTATATTTAATATTTAAGTACATTAAATATCTTGTTTTTTTTAATTTTACGTAATTAAAAAGTACTTTTACTCAAGAACAGTAAAAGTACACAAATTTTATGTAATTAGGTATTAAATAATTTTTAATATGCAATATAAAAGGAATACACAGTAGTATGATTCTATGCTTTAGAATGTAGTGAAAATTTTTTAGTAAAGTAAATTTTTTCCCAAGACAAACACTCTGATAAAGCACAGATGCTTGGAAAATTTACTTAAAATACTCAAGTTATGTCCGCCTCTGGTAATAAATAATTAATTAATGTCCACAGACATTTATTTAGATGTTTTTTAGCAAAATAATGTTTATCTGGTTAATGTTAATATAACTTGGGGTACATCTTCTTAAAAGTTAGCTGAATGTGGTGGCTGTGGTCAGCCTTCAACCCGGTAAGTGAACAGCAAGATGAACGTGAGTTTAAAAGGCTACTAATAAGCATTAAAAAAAATTTATTTAGTATTATTAATTTTTATTTCCCACAAGCATTCATTCATGGCTGTTTAATTCATGAAAAGCTACATTGTTACTGAGACAGGATTTGATGAATCAATTTACGTGACTCTGCGTGTTTGTCTTAATTTCTTAGTCAAACTGCATAGATACTCAAAGTCCTTTTAATGAAGTTGCGTCACTCTGCCGTCATATTTGCTGCGCACGCTGTTGTTGTTGTCTCCTCTCCTCAGTGGTGAAATGGCGTCCAGTGCACAAATCTCAAAACGGCCACAAGATGGTGGCATTTATCGGTCAAGCCGACATTACAAAACCGATATCCGATAATGGGAAAATGCTTAAAGCAGGGGTCACCAATCCTGCACCTGGAGGGCCAGTGTCCCTGCAGAGTTTAGCTCCAACCCTAATCAAACACACATGAAGCAGCTAATTAAAGTGCTTCAGGTTTGTTTGACAATTAGGGTTGACAATATTTGCATAATGGCTTCAATAAAGAAGTGGATAAAAACAAAAAAAGATGGCCACTGACGTATAGTAGTCTGCTCATGAACAACCAGGGAGAAGAACAAATTATAAAAAATCGTTTGTTTTGGTTTCTCTACAAAAGTGTTCTCGTCACTTCACAATATTATTATTGAATGACTGATGGACCTTTTTGGCGATGTCCTTCATTATGAGAAGAGGATTGTGAAACAAACAAATTCAAAGAGACAGACAGAAGCCTCCCGAATTTAATCCAAAATATCTAAAAATGTGTTCTGAAAACAATCAGAGCACTTGGGGGTTAAGGACGACACAGGAGTAAGTGATTTTGGGGTGAACTAAAGCTTTAAGCCTACATGCCTATTCCTTAAAAAGTATTAAAGATATCCTAAACTCCTTTAACATTTTAGTACTTACACTTTTTGGTCTTTTAATTAGTGAATTTGTGACTGAAAACCCAAAACAGGTGCACACATGACAGTTAAAAACACAACCAAAAATTAAGGATACATACCTGATGGAATAAAATCATCATCTTCCTCAGTACGATCTTCCTCTTCTGTGTGATCAGTTTTGATTTCTGTGGGTTCAGTTTTGATTTCTGTGGGTTCAGTTTTGATTTCTGTGGGTTCAGTTTTGATTTCTGTGGGTTCAGTTTTGATTTCTGTGGGTTCAGATTTAATCTTCATCATGAGGTTCGTGCAGTCGATGAGTTTAACTGAACACATCTTCAGTTTGGTCTGCAGGATCTGCTGCTGTTCTCCAGCGTTACAGACAGAATCCAGAGACTCTGTGGAGGTTTGATCCTCCTGTAAGCTCGGTTTACTGTCACACACTGTAGTGTCCTGAGTGTCTGTGGGCTTTGACTCAGTATAACAGAGTAAAGTCAGACTGAGATCGGAGTCCTGTGTGTGTCTGGATTTCTCTTCAGAGAGTTTAGAGTCCAGCAGTGGCTGTGGTGTGCGGCTCTGATCTCTGCTCATCCACACTGAATCCAGACTCCCATCATCAGTCACATACACTGAAGATTCACAACAATCCACATCCTGACAACACAACACACTCAGACAGTAAGATTAGAAATGATTTGATGTTGTCTGATTCAGGTATATGATGTTTAAGCTGTACAAACCTCTCGATCCATTGCTAAATCTCCTCTTTCTTCAGCTGAGAGATTTCTGTGATGAAATCATCAATATATCCAGCATGGACGGATCAGTTCCTACTGATTTACAGCACAGCACATCTCACCATCAATGTCTAATACACAGAGACAAGACTCTGTTTACACTCAATGAAACATGCAAAAGAGAAAAACACTGAGGATACACAAACACATCACACGCGCACGCGCGCTCTTTCTTTCTTTCTTTCTTTCTTTCTTTCTTTCTTTAGTGAGTTTATCTGCGGACTAAAGAGCTGCAGCGCCTCCTGCTGTACTGGAGAGAGAAGACGCTCACTGCTTTACAATGGATTTAGCAAAACGAGTATGCGTCTCAATTATGGCCAGAAATCATCACAAACTATTGTATAAAGTAATGACCAAATAAAAAGAAGGGGTGGGAAAATAATAACTGAAGAATAAAGACAGAACATCAACCTTTTAAAGTCATAAAGATAGGACAGCGTAGGACAAAGAGATTATGATCAGATTAGAAATACAATCACAAACGTTTCACAACGTTGTATTTTCATCGTAATTAGGTAATATTGCAGCATAACATTTTAAAAACCACACCCTAAATAACAACAAAAAAGATATTTTATGAATGTTGGAAAATACCTAATTAGCACATTTTTTGTTCAGGTAGTAAAAAACATAAATCAACTCTGTACACTACGAAAACAAAACCAGAACAAAATGCAACATTTGTGAGACGTTTTGTTTAGCTGTTAAACCTTGAAATAAGTCTTTTAAAGAACATCATGATGACCATACAACCAGGTGTTTATAATGTGTTACTGAATGTATGTCGGCCAACCAAGAAAATGCCCTGTATGCCCGATTACCAATCCAATCCTGCCTACCATTATAATACAAAACACTAATAAAGCTGAGATACATTTAAACCAATAAACTGGTTGTTGTATTTTGGTATGTTCATGGCGTTCTTTAAACATCTTATTCCAAATGATGTTTTATTAACAAAGTTCGAGAGGAGCACATTTAAATAATCTCCCAAACTAAATCGTAATTACGACCAGCTGTCACCAATCAGGTGTCCACCTGATCGGCATGAGTGGAAGCCTATATAAACATGCAGCTAACTCTCCCACGTCCTTCGACAGTTCTTAGCATGGCCGGAAGGCCTGGCAGCGACGGAACCCAGGTAGCCAGTGCACTCGGGCCAGATCCGGTTGAGTGTCGGCGCACGCGGCTGTGTTCTGGCTGCGGCTTACCAGCATTAAGCCAGCACTGGCCCAGTAAAAGTTGCCAGATTCGGCTAGGCTGTGGATATGCGGATTTGGTCCGATTTTGGCTGACAAATGGCATATTTTCCACATTTTGGCTTTCACATTTCACATTGGTTTTAATAAAAATATATTAATTTAACAATTGATATGCATATAATTGTTTCTATTTAATGTTTTGATAATTGTTTTTAGTTTTCCTGATTAATGGTAGCCTGTCCCTGCTGAAAAAAACAGCATACCAGTTTGCTAGTGAACACCAGCTAAACCAGCACCAAACCAGCATTAGCACCAGCTAAACTAGCATTAGTATACCAGCATATGTTGTGTTTTGGTGCTGGTATGCTGGGACCACCAGCTAAACCATCATAGACCAGCATAATTACCATGCTGGTCCATCCTGGTTTGATGCTGGTTTTTTCAGCAGGGATGTAAACTGATTTTAAGTAGTGTGATGAAAAGTTAAGCTCAGAAATGTTACCCTAATAAAATAAGGGAAGGGGAGAAGCATATTTTAATTTTAAGAATAGGTTTGTAGAGGTGTAAAGTGCCATTAGCCTATTAAATGTAAGTATCTGGGCTATTAAGTTTATAATGAAATATTTTCTATGTATGTTATATTTCAACAAACACAGAATTTATTAATTAATGGTCAAATACTAAATTGAGATTTTATAAAAAAAAATTAATAAGCTGTAAAGCTTGTAAATTTTACTTTATTACAACTACAATTTTTCAGCCCTTTTCCAGAATTTGACTTACTTTTATTTTGGAAAAAGAACTGCTGCTGTTTCAAGACATGTGCACTAGCTGCAACATCTAGTGACGACACTTACCGGGCTTTAAAGGGACACTTCACACATTTGCATTAAGCTGTGTATAGTTAGAAACCCATTCATGTTTTTGAATGGTTGTGCATCATTCCCTCTGTTTCCCCGAGACAGGAGAAATATGGATTTCAGTGTTGCACTTCCTTCTTTCAATGATGTAAAAATCATCATTTTGCATCATTGAAAGAAGGAAGTCCAGTATCTTTGTTGAGGGAGTGAGACTACAAACACCCCTTTTCTCAGTCAAATAGGCACCAAATGTTACATTTCGACTACAAATATAATCCACTTTTAATAAAGATTAATGTTTCCACGGGTGAAATGCTCCTTTAACGGTTGTTGCTGCATGAAGTGCAATTTCTCTGAGGTAAGACTTTTTGGAAGTTATTAAACATAATTTTAATGCATGAAATATTTATACTCTGCACATATTATATGTAAACTTAATTTAAAAGAAGGACAAACTGGTGTGACTGATATATATACGTAATTTTTTAAATGACCACAATCCCACTTCAACAAATATGTAAATTATCATTTGAATTTATTATTAAAATACTGAAGTATTTCTAGATAAATTTGAGTAGAAAAATCGATTTTTATAATTTATCTGACAAGGAGAATTCGGACATAAGAAATGAACTATGCTCAGTTTAATGAACTTACTTAAACAGTAATATTTCGTTTAGCAAAACAAACGATGAATATTTCGCAACTCTGAGGATTTGCCTCAGCAGTCAATGCAGCAGGCGGGAGTAATAAACATTAATATATATATACATATATTAACACTTTAATATGCTAAAATATGTTATATTGTGTTGTGTAATAAAATAAAAATGACAATAACAAACTCTATTGGTATTTTAATAATATAGTCTTGTTTCCCGTTATTTTCGGGTATACAGTATAAGCAGCAATTAAAATATTCGATATAAAATGTTTCTGGTTGCAACTTTTTATTAAAAGGTTTGTTTTATCAAATTCAGCATCTAATTCACTTCATTTGCAATTAAAAACAAGGAAACACGGCGCACACGTCACTACGGCAAGCAGCAGGTGTCCGGCTTGACGGCTCCGTCTTCAGTTCCTCCCTCGACTGCAAGCGGCAAACCTCGCCGATCGGTCTGCGCAGCGCCGGTTGATCTCGAACACACCTATTCATTTCCTATGGAGATTCGCAAAGGGGTTGCGTGAGGTCCCGACCATCTGCGGATGCGTAAATATCGGATCCGTTTTGAGCGTTGGATCCGTTAAAAAATTTGAAATTGTGCGACTAAACCGCATGCGATATGCTGACCGGAAGTTATGTTTTTCATTGTATTCCAATCACAAACTGTGTGTGAGGTGAAAATGATTAATCCTTTTGGTTTACCTTTATTAGTAACATTTGAATTCTTAAAAAAACACTTTTGATTATTGATAAGTAATACAATATTAATTTAATTTGTGTACGTTATTATTTTAATCTTGTCTTTATATGTTCTCTCCAAAAAATATTGTCAATCTTTGTCATATATGCATAGCTGTTTATTGTTTCATTCATTTGCGTTCATTTATTTATTCCACCATGGTAAACATATTAGAATGAAGCCTCTTGCACTGGAATGAGCTTCTCTCCCATATACGATTAAACCGAAACTTTATAGACTGCCACTAGGGGGAGAACTCCGACTGTCGTTTCCGTATGTCGTGTGCAGTGGAAAGGCGGCTTTAGAGCCGGCGTTCGCGAACGACCCATCACTAGTGAGCATGCCTCCATCAGTGGCACAGACTCAGCCAGCACAGGCTTCTCTATCTATTCTCTCCTCTGTCCGTGGCCCGACTGTATCGCAAGTCTGCCTCCGCTACCGTCACAGGCCCGGACGCCTTATTTTCTTCCTCACTTCCCTTCTTCCACCCTATCCCCACAAGCGTGAGGCTGCCTCCGCTACCTGCACAGGTCCGAATGTCTTTGGGCATAGGCTCGCTTGCTGCGGTCCGATCCTGACTGCGATCGTATCTGAAAACGATGTTGTGCGAAGGTGATCATGCAACGTATGATCAATGTCATCGAATAAGGCGCATGCGCAGCTTGCTTTGCTTCCCGGACGGGTTGCCCGCCCGGTTCCGAGATACTTGTGTTCGCGCAAACTCAAGTGGCGGTAGCCCGGTGCGCGATTCCGGCTTCACATGACAGCTTTATAGACCGATTTAATGACCAACATGTGCATAATTAAAGGGGAGTTCGTTTTAATGATATTTTTGCCCTAAATAAGCCACCAAGTAAAGTTATTTGCGTTTTTCGTTTAAGTTAAATACACAGTTTCTTAAACATATTTTTAGAAAATATTTGCAATGATTTTGTATGACGTGAAAAGGTTTGGACTAAAATCTCGTCGCTTTTACAACGTTTTCACCAGCAGGTGGCGCCATATTCAGGTGTTTCGAGTTTGTCGAAATGGTGAATCTTTTTGTCAAAACAATTAATTTACTGTAACTGATTTGAAGCTTCGAAACGCATTTGTATTTATTGCCCAGTCTCGAGCAGAGTTTAAACCCAGTGACGCTGAAAGACAAAACACCTTTCGTGACCATTAATGATGCCTGCTTAAAAGAATAAGTTCAAGAGAACGATTTCTTTAAAGCGAACATGTCGAACCATTACTCCAAATTGGACTGAATCATTTTTAAAATGGCGTCTCCAAACAGCATGAGCTATGGTTGTGTTGACAGGGTCGATTTGTGTGCTTAACAGTCACTCTGACTCAAAATAAGACAATATTCCACTTCATAATCTATTTACCATACAGACCTTTCATTACAGCTCCCAGTTACTTCAACATTACACTGAACTGAGACCGTGTTGTTAATGAGTATGCATGTTCCTGACAGCACGCATCCTGATACAACGGTTACCAAGCCACTAGACCAGGGGTCTTCAACTACTCTTCTTCGGGGGCAAGATTTTAAAATTGTAAATATGATGAGGGCCAGCCAAACTTTTATATATATATGTGTGTGTGGTGTGTGTGTGTGTGTGTGTGTGTGTGTGTGTGTGTGTTGTTGTTTTTGTTACTTTTGTTATAGTATATAAAAAAACATATTAAAAAGCATGCATTTTCAAAACAAATGCACACTTCTTGTATCCAGTGTGTTGCCTTTTAATTACTGAAAACTCATATTTTCTTTATTAATATTTAGAAACAATTGCAACATGTAAGAGTCAAATGTTAATAGTAAGTGTAAAAGATTAACACTCTTAAACATATTTTGTTTATAACTGTTTAACTTTCATTAATTGTTATATGTCAAGTATTCACAACATATAGCCACACTCCTAATGCCTACAATTTTACTACATGTTTTCTTTTTTTATATTTTATAGATATATAGGCTAAACAGCTTTTCCGTTGTACATTACATACAGATATAACTGTCGGGAGTTCGCCCCCTAGTGGCAGTCGTAATGAAATAATTAATAATTTACTTACCAGTAATCAATCATTTTTAAAGTATTCAAGTGTTACTGATAAAGTGAAACAAAAAGATTAATAATTTTTACTTTGCACACAGTTTTGATTGGAATACACTGAAATACATCACTTCCGGTCGCTGCGTCACATGCGGTGAAGTTAATTTTCTTTAACGCATCCAAAGCTCGAATTGGATCAGATAATAAAGCACCCACAGATGGTTGGCAGCCCCTTTCTGACTCACTTTCTGTGTTTTCGGCTGTCATGTCATGTACAGTAGAAAGGTAAAAGTAACCACGCTGAATTTAAATCAGTCATTTCTCAATCCGGCTGCAGCCTCCGGAGGTCGCATTTCCAGGCTGCATACGGCATTAAGTCTTATTTCAGAATTTTAACAATTATAAAGTTGACTATTATTCTTAGTTAATCGTAAATTATTCTAATATGCTTATGATTTGTGAATGTAATGCTCAGTTAACTTAAACTTGATGACATATGCAGTTTGCATATGCGACCTCCGAAGGCTGCAGCCTTCCGATTGAAAAAGAACGGCCAAAGGTGACCGGCCCTGGTGTATAGTGTATATCTGTGGCAGAATTACAGCGCCCCATACTGGTCCGGCATATATACTACACCACTTTCAGTCGGTTTCAGTGGTTTCGTGTTTACGGATTATTTTTTTAGAACAAGGAAAAAAAATGATTGGGTAGAGAATGCACCGGCTTCGTGTGGACAAACCCTAGCTCTGCAAAGACACAGGCAGGATTGGTGACCACTGGCTTAAAAGAAAACCCCACCGTTTTCAATATTTTACTCTGTTCTTACCTCAACTTAGATGAATTAATACCTATTTTTTATCAATGCGTGTACTTTTATTCTTTGTACAGCGCTTCTTCAATGTGTTAACATGGAAATGTGGACAATGGAAAGACGCGAATGATGTCGGGCGCTTCTCCGCTCTCAGCGCTCCTTCAAAAATGCGTGCGCGTTAAACGCGCCCTGCCCATAAATATCATTCAAAAAAGGCGCCTGCAACTGCCATAAACGCTTTTGGTGTTACTGGCCCCTAAGGATACACAAACACATCACACGGGCGCTCTTTCTTTCTTTCTTTAGTGAGTTTATCTGCGGACTAAAGAGTTGCAGCGCCTCCTGCTGTACTGGAGAGAGAAGGCGCTCACTGGTTTACAGTGGATTTAGCAAAACGAGTATGCGTCTCAATTATGGCCAAAAATCATCACAAACTATTGTATAAAGTAATGACTAAATGAAAAGAAGGGGTGGGAAATAATTGTTGAAGAATAAAGACAAAACATCAAGCTTTTAAAGTTGTAAAGATAGTATATTGTACGACAAAGAGATTGCGATCAGATTAACAATACAAACAATGTTGTATTTTCATTGTAATTAGGTAATGTTGTGGTACAACATTTTAAAAACGTTTTAAAAACCACACCCTAAATAACAACAAGTACGTTTTATAAACGTTGGACAATACCTATTGGCAGGTTTTCTTTAGTTAAAAACGTAAATTACATCTGTTCACTACTAATACAAATACAGACCAAAATGCAAAAAATGTTAAGCTGGTAAACCTAGAAATAATACTTTTAAAGAACATCATGACCAATGACCATACAACCAGGTGTTTATTTGAATGTAATATTTTTGTGTTTTTACTTTCATATTTCTGTAGTAATTACCACAGGTATTGTGTTGTTTTTTGGGACACTTTACCACAGGATTTTGTTGTAACATCTGTAATATTCCTGCAGTAATCTTGTGGTATTACTTTCATATTTATGTACTACTTACCACAGAATTTTGTTGTAAAGTATGTAATATTCTTGTGGGATTGTGTGGTATTACTTTCATATTTCTGCGTAAATTACAACATGATTCATAATATCCTTGCAGTATTCCTGTAATATTCTTGTGTTATTATTTTCATATTTCTGTAGTATTAACCACATGTATTGTGTTGTTTTTTGGGACACTTTACCACAGGTTTTTGTTGTAACGTCTGTAATATTCCTGTAATATTCTTATGGTATTACTTTCATATTTTTATAGTATTTTACACAGGATTTTGTTGTAATGTAATATTCCTGCAGTATTCTTGTGGGATTGTGTGGTATTACTTTCATATTTCTGCGGTAATTACCACAGAATTCTGTTATATAATATTCTTGTGTTATTACTTTCATATTTCTGTAGTATTTACCACAGGTATTGTGTTGTTTTTTTGGGACACTTTACCACAGGATTTGGTTGTAACGTCTGTAATATTCTTATGGTGTTACTTTCATATTTCTATAGTATTTATTTACCACAGGATTTTCTTGTAATGTAATATTCCTGGGGTGTATTCCAGAAAGCAGGTTATGTGACTTACCCGGGTAAGTTTAGGAGTAAGCAAGCGGATAACCTCTGCTTTCGGTTCCAAAAACGAAGGTAACTTTTGGGTTATGTAAGTAACCATAGCAACTGACTCTCTGAAGATAACCTGCTCCGGAGCAGGTTATGTTGCAGGGTAAGTTCATTTTAGTTAATAAAACGAGGCTCCGGAGGATGTCTGCGCATGCGTGCACTTATGATGAGCTTGCAGCAGGCGTGGAAGCATATATTTTGCATAATATTACAATGTTAAAGCATTTATTTTATTACATTTACAATCGCGAATATTTATTGCTGTCTTCAAAAATGTATGATATTTCTTTAAAGAAACATTTTTTTAATAACATGGATTGATATTTGTGATTAGTAATTACTATACATTTAATTATGTCCATTATTAATAAAAATTGATTCATATTTGTGTTCGGACTAAATACTACACATTTAATTAAGTTCATTATTAATATATCTCCAAATATCAGTGGATGTATGAAACACAATTTCATCAGTTAATAAATGTTAAGAATAAAGTACATTTCCATATCAATTTTGTCAATTCATAAATAACCTCATCTTTCACTTTCTAGATAATTTGAGATTAATCTAAAGTTCTAATAAATGTGTGTGCAAATACATTGTCATTATTGAGCCAGAAATCTTAACCTATGTTACTTAAGTGACAATGTGCCAATGTTACAGTAAATGGGTATAACAAATAGAAACACATGATGCCTATCATAATAATAATTACTGAGGGACAGAAGTTACCCCTGCCTGCAGTCTCTGATAGGCATGTGCATGACCCACAGAATGACACCCATGAAGCACAGGCACGATTTAACACTGACCCACAGAGTGGCACAGGTGAAGCACAGACTTCATCAGGTGAAACACCATTGAATCACAGACATGGCATAGTGGTCAGATATTTTCTATTATCAGTTAGAATCATGTACACAATGAAATGAAATTATAAATATATTTTTCATAGTATAATATTTATTTCTTAAACATGCACTTCAGATCCTTAGCCCTCTCTCTACATTTGATCTATAGTTGGTCTTTTTCTAAATCACCTTTTTTTCTTTAAAATTGGCCTTTTGTGCTTTCCTGAGCTATCATTTTTGAGCCAAAGGGAAATTGAGATATTTGGTTATATTAGATAATACAGGACATGTTACTATGAGCACTAATGTAACATTTCTATTCTTCACTTCTGTCACAGCAGATCCTAATCGTCCAATGCAAATGAATGTTAATTTTTAGTGTAGTGTACTGAAAAGCATTACACAAAATTATTGAAAATATTAAAAGAGGGTGCATTAATCTATCAGCTATCAGTAAATGTGAAATAAGTACAATATAGTGAATATAATCATACACAACACAATCATATCTAAAAAAATCCTTATGAAAATTAACCATGGTTTCATTGGTTGTCAAAACCATGGTTATTTTGTGGTTACCATGGTTTTACTGTAACCATGTTTTTTTTTAACTGTAGTAAAACCATTGTTCATTTTTGAAAAGAGAAAAATCTAATTCAATATAATTAATATATTTAAATAATATTTAAATAATGTGTATTTTCGTTGAGACACATATAATATTGGACTTAAATGGGGTAAAATAGGTCCGTATTAATTAATTAATTTTACCTGTTTTGTAATCACCCACTTATATAACGTTATAAAACGTTGATTTTGCCAGAAAGTATTGGTTTATAATGTTATTTCTCATTTAAAAACTTCTAAGTTCTCTGACGTTTCCATGGTGACTCGTGAAATCTGTGATCCATTGACAATGCCTTTATGTTGTTACCGTGAGGGCGCGTTAACTCTGGGTTACTTTCACCGGGTTGATTGAACTACCTCTTAAACTGTTTTTTGGAACCGACATACCCAGACTAAGCAAGTTTGGGGTTGATCAACCCGGAGTTCAGGGTTTATCTGATGGTAAGTTAACCCTGCTTTCTGGAATACACCCCTGCAGTAGTTCTGCGGTAATTACCACAGGATTCTGTTATATAATATTCTTGTGGTATTACTTTCATATTTCGAATGCAAAACTGGAAGAATTCGTGCAAAACTGGGTCTGTGGATTTTATTAAACAAACCCCGTAAAATCACTTATTAGAAAATAGAGGCAACCCAGCTAGCAAAAAGTCGTCTATTGGACGTTGAGTAGACGTAAACCTTCAACGTCAAATTTTGGTCCAGTGAAGGTTGAAAATGAAAATTGAAAAGACGTCATATTCGTCCATCTTTTCAACGTTCAAATCAGGTCGATCTTCAACGTCTAATTTTGGTCCATTTGTTGTGTCTAATAGACTGTTATTACAAGAACTGAACACTAGAGGGTAATAGAGAGATTAAGGGATCTAGAAGAGAGACCAGTGAGAGACACATGTGTTAATGTTATGTGGATTAAAGAGTGAGCATCCATGAATCCTTGTGCCATCGTATTCTTTATTGTTTTGTAAAGTTAAGTAACAGTATAACAAATTGGCGACGAGGTGGTCTGCATCTATATTGCGAGACGATGGCTGCACTCAACGCTCCATTTCCAGATTTATTTCTGCCTTGCCCGGGTGAGCCCAGCGTTCCATTCACAACGTGGACCAGAATGTTCCGCAACTATCTCCTCGTTGTGGGAGCTACAGGTGATGCTTGGCCAGAAGAAAGGAAACGAGCCTTGCTGCTTCATTGCCTAGGAACCGAGGGGCAAAGGATTTTTTATACTTTACCAGACACTGGAGACACACTGGACCCTGCTATCACTGCACTGAGCACACATTTCACCCCTGCCATAAATGTCGTGGTAGAACGTCATAATTTCCGGAAACGAGTGCAAGGTGCTCACGAGTCCATAGTGAATTATATTGCTGCACTGAGACAGTTAGCTGCAACTTGTGATTTTCCTAATACAAATGACATGATTCGAGATCAACTCATTGAGCATGTGTCTGATCCCCGAATCCGTGAGAGACTGCTCCTAAAATCTGACCTTACATTGGCAGAGGCTATTGCAACTGCGACCCAAGTTGAATCTGCATCAGAACAAGCAAAGGCTATCGGAGAACGGAGTTTTCCTGTGCAAGCTGTCCAGGTTCAACAAAATGCCATTCAGCGCAAACAGCAAAGAACCACGTTCAGCGCAAATACTTTTTCAAAACCCCATACAACTGTTGCACATGCACGCTCATGTTTTCGTTGTGGTTCTAGTGAACACTTGGCTAATGCAAGGGAGTGCCCGGCTACAAGAGCAATATGTAAAAATTGTAAAAAAGAGGGACACTTTGCACGCGTGTGCCGCTCGGCTCCTACACACACGGTTAGAGAAGTTGAGTCGCCCGAGTACACGTTACTGTTAATTCAAGGATCCAGCATGCAGAATAAAATCCAGTGTACTGTGGGCATTCAGACGCCTAAGTCCTTTGCAAATGTGGAACTGATCGTGGATACGGGCGCGTCAGTATCAGTTCTGCCTCTATCTGTGTATGAAAAAACTTCAAAGGTACACATTTGCAGCCATCGACCGCGCGACTGGTTACATATTCGCGCTCGCCTATTCATGTTTTGGGCTGTATGCCAGCTACTGTAATTAAAGACAATGTTGAATGCTCTGCCACCTTCTTTATTGTGGAATCAGGAACTGCTCTAATGGGGATGGACTTGATATCTGCTCTACACCTCTGCATAGAAGGGAATACAATTACTTCTGCACGAGCCTCCGACTTACCTGCTTCACTTCTTACGTCACCGGTGATGCAGCTTTCCTCTTCTGCACCTGTGACAGGTTGTGTGCAAGGGTTCATGCATAAAGTGAAAGTTTTACCCTCCGCTGTACCGGTGCGACAAAAACTCCGACGTCTTCCTTTCTCAGTACGTGCTGCTGTGTCTGATGAACTGAACCGCCTTCTCAGCGCAGGTGTAATAGAGAAAATTGATGCTTCACCGTGGATATCACCGATTGTGGTAGTACAGAAAAAAACGGGAGGAATTAGAATGTGTGTTGATTTGCGGGAGCCTAATAAGGCTATTATAGTGGATGCTTACCCTCTGCCACACATGGATGAGACTTTAGCTGCCTTGTCAGGTGCAACTGTTTTTTCCACCATTGACCTGGAAAATGCTTACCATCAGGTCCCGCTTCATCCAGATAGCCGTGATCTCACAGCGTTTATAACGCATGACGGCCTGTTTCGTTTTTGCCGTGTTCCGTATGGCCTCGCATCGGCTCCGGCCGCATTCCAGAAAATGATGTCAATAATACTCAAGGGTGTTCCCAATGTACAGAATTATTTAGATGACGTCATCTGTTTCGGACATACACAGCAAGAACATGATGTTGCTTTGGATGGTGTGCTCAAACGTCTAAGGGAGGCTGGTCTACGAATGAATGAGAAAAAGTGTAATTTACGCCAGTCCTGTTTGCGCTTTCTCGGACACATGGTGAATGGGGATGGTATCCAGCCTGATGGAGAACATCTGCAAGCAATTATGGAGGCCCCAGCCCCTACTGATGTCACCAGTTTGCGCTCATTTCTGGGTATGTTGTCCTGGTATAATAAGTTTATACCTAATTATGCCACTCTCGTTGAGCCGTTGCGTGCATGCCTGCGCCAGGATTCTGAATTTGAATGGACTGATGGTGCCCAACAGAGTTTCCTGGAGGTTAAGAAATGTTTATTGGACAGTTCAGCACTTGCTCTATTTAACCCAGAACTGCCAGTCATTGTGTCCACTGATGCATCGGATTATGGTCTGGGAGCGATATTATCGCAGGTGCACCCGGATCATAGTGAACGCACAGTGGCTTTTGCATCACGAACCTTATCCTCGGCCGAAAGGCGTTATTCAACTGTCGAGAAAGAGGCTTTAGCGTGTGTTTGGGCCGTCGAGAAGTGGCGCACATACCTCTGGGGCAGACGTTTTACGCTGCGCACTGATCATCAGGCGCTGACAACACTGCCGTCTACGCGGGGAGCTGGACGTGCCGGGATGCGCATTGCGCGGTTGTCAGCTCGTCTTCTGTGCTTTTCTTATGACGTTGTGTATCGGGCTGGCTCATCAAACCATGTTGCTGACTGCCTGTCGCGGTTACCTCTTCCTCTCACTTCTGCTTCTACCTCTGAAGATGAGCCAGAGCTTGTCGCTTTACTGTCTACTGCCCTGACTGCGATTTCATCATCCGAGTTCAAATCAGCTGCAGCCTCGTGTCCTGAACTGACCGCTGTGTGCACTCAAATCGAAAAAGGTTGGCCTGTTTCTATAAAAGCTGTGCATACCGACCTTCAAACATACTATAATGTGAGGAATGAACTGAGTGTCAAGGACAATGTGGTATTCTGAGACACCCGTCTCGTAGTTCCACTGACATTGCGACATACAGTAATAGCTCTCGCGCACGAAAGTCACCAGGGAATCGTGCGGACAAAGCAGCGCTTACGCGAACTGTACTGGTTCCCTGGAATGGATAAGATGATCCAGACTCAAGTCTCCTTGTGCGAGTTGTGTCAAAGGCTGGATAAATCTGCTCGCACGGTTACCGCCCCTCTCCAACCTGTCCCTTTTCCAGATGCACCGTGGAGTAAACTGGGCATGGACATTGTTGGCCCGTTTGATACTGCTGTTTGGGACTGTAAGTACGCAATCACCTTAACTGATTACTACTCTAAATGGCCAGAAGTTGCCTTTACATTGTCTGTGACGACAGGGGTTGTGATTGACTTTCTCAATGGCGTTTTTAGTCGCCATGGTTACCCTGTAGAGTTGGTTACGGACAATGGGCCACAATTAACGTCGGATGCGTTCACAACCTTTCTGCATGAAAGAGGCATTGCGGCAGTTCGCACACCTGTGTATCATCCAGCGGCGAATGGTGCCATAGAACGTTTTAACAGAGTTCTTAAGGACTGTGTACAGTCGGCTATTGTACAGTCTAAGCCGTGGAAGCGTACTGTTACAGATTTTCTTCAAGTGTACCGCTCTACTCTACATGCCACCACGGGAGTTTCGCCCTTTGAATTGCTCCACAGGCGAAAGATGAGAACAAAACTGAATGTTTCCCTTCATTCCCCTGCCAGCACTTTCCGACCAGCGGCTGTTCGCAAGCGGGTTGTTCTTAAGCAATCTCAGATGAAGCGCTACACTGATGCAAAACGTGGCGCACAACTGGCTATCCTAAAACAGGGGGACAGGGTGCGAGTGCGCAAGCCCTTTCATGTGCCGAAAGGACATTGCAAATTTTCTGATCCTGTTGAAATTGAAAAACAAGTGGGTCCGAATACCTACTTACTAGAGGATGGAAGGAAATGACATTCTTCACAATTGGCACGAGCTGTTCAGATACCTGATCCTGCACCTGATCTTGCGGAGGAAACCTCCTTTAATAATGCTGATAACTTTCCGCGGGCGGAGGAGCATGCGTCAAGAATTCGCAAACCGCCCTCATGGCTCAAAGATTTTGAGACGTAAATGTACAGTTATACATTGCATAGCCTATAGCCTACGTTCAGTTCTGGTATAATTAATATAGGCTTGTTTTGCGCTCAAGCAATATTCTGAAAAGAAAAAATACTGTTCAAATAATGGTACATACTTGGGTTCATTGTTAATGTTGGTATAAAACATTTTTGTTTAATTACTGATAGATTAAGTGGGGAGAAAAATATCTTATGTATTGGGGGGATGTTGTGTCTAATAGACTGTTATTACAAGAACTGAACACTAGAGGGTAATAGAGAGATTAAGGGATCTAGAAGAGAGACCAGTGAGAGACACATGTGTTAATGTTATGTGGATTAAAGAGTGAGCATCCATGAATCCTTGTGCCATCGTATTCTTTATTGTTTTGTAAAGTTAAGTAACAGTATAACACCATTGAAAGTTGAAAATGAAAATTGAAAAGACGTCATATTCGTCCATCTTTTCAACGTTCAAATCAGGTCGATCTTCAACGTCTAATTTTGGTCCATTGAAGGTTGAAAATGAAAATTGAAAAGACGTCATATTCGTCCATCTTTTCAACGTTCAAATCAGGTCGACCTTCAACGTCTAATTTTGGTCCATATTCGTCCATCTTTTCAATGTTGAAAACAAGACCACTTTAACATACCAAATAACATTTTATAAAATGAAACAAAGCTTTAAAGGGTTATAATAACTTTAATAAAACAGCACATTTTAAATAGTGCAAACAGTCAAGTAACCAACAGTTTCACAGTCTGCAATAAACAGGTCGGTCCAGTAACCAACACAGAGTGCAATAAACATATACCAACACAGATTTCAGAGCACAGTAAACATAGGTCAGTCCAATGCAATGAACCAGAGGTTTTCAAAGGTGTCCTGGAGGACTACTAGTACTGCACAATTTGCATGTCTCCCTCATTAGACACACCTGGTTTAAATTGTCAGCTCATTAGTAGAGACTGCAAGACTTGAACTGGGTGGGTAAGGTAACTGAATGAGGTGTGTCACAAAAGGGGAACATGCAAAATGTGCAGTACTAGTGGTCCTCCAGGACAGCTTTAAAAATCCCTGCTATGAGCAGTCCAGAGCTTCCTGTAATCTGGCGGTTGGTTGGGCTTCTCTCTGTGATGATGGGTGGAAGATTCGCGCCACATTCACATGCCTCTTCGCTTCTTCTTCTTTCAGTTTTATGGCGGTTGGCAACTACCTTTATTGTTTCATTACTGCCACCTGGTGGGGTGGGGTAATTATATCATGAATCCTCATTGCACCTCAATCGCAGTTTCATATTTTTTATAACTTTGACGTAATATGTAAAATTCAATTCAATTCAATTTTATTTATATAGCGCTTTTCACAAAAGTCAATTGTTTCAAAGCAGCTTTACATAAAGAAAGCACAGAAAAACGACAGATAGCACAACAAAATACAAAATAAATTTGCTGCGGCTATGACTCAATATTATAAGTGCACGTATTACTAAAGCAACGTCTAGAAGAGGAAGCTAAGTAAAGCCCAAAAAGGCTGCCTCCCCGGGGTGAAAAACCCCTAGGAGAAAAAAACCCTGTGCTTTTATCAGAGGGAAAATAAGTCCTAGGAGGGAAAAACCCTTGGGAGAACGGATAAGGAGATTTAGCAGAGATTAAGCGGGTTCTGCCGGTGATCGTTGGTCAGGCATCAGCTGGGCATCACGTTGAAGGACGGCCAGTAGATCAGAGGTGTGCCAACTTTCACATCTACCGGGACTGGGTCTGTTTGTATCGTTGTCCTCGGGTCGAGGACGAGACAGGGAGAGAAAAACAAAATCGTATTAGCGTAGCGGCCGTTCATATGTATTGAAGTGTCACACAGTGATGTGGTTTAACTCAGCTTCGTTCCAGACAGACTAACTATTGCGGCATAATTATATTATCTACAGTTTTAGGATTTAGCAAATTGGGGGCCCAATGCGAGGGTATATATAGGATCTTTAAGAGAAAATGAAACCAGACGACCCGTTTGACTAAGGCCTAAAGCCCCACTGTCGTCGTTAATGCAGGTTCAGTGGCAAACGGGTCTATATTGTATGCAATTTACAGGACCAGGCGAAAACGCCAAAACATCGCACCCCGACCATACGTGCTAACCCGTTTGACTAAGGCCGGAAGCCCCACTGTCGTCGTTAATGCAGGTTCAGTGGCAAACGGGTATGTATGGCATACTATTCACAAGACACATGAAAGCGCGAAAAACGCAACCCGACCATACATACCAACCCATTTGACTAAGGCTGGAGGCCCCACTGTCGTCGTTAATGCAGGTTCAGTGGCAAACGGGTCTGTATGGCATACTATTCATAAGACTTACGATAGCGCCAAAATCGCAACGCGAACATACGTGCCAACCCGTTTGACTAAGGCTGGAGGCCCCACTGTCGTCGTTAATGCAGATTCAGTGGCAAACGGGTCTGTATGGCATACTATTCAGAAGACACACAAAAGCGCGAAAAACGCAACCCGACCATACATACCAACCCGTTTGACTAAGGCTGGAGGCCCCACTGTCGTCGTTAATGCAGGTTCAGTGGCAAACGGGTCTGTATCTATTCACAAGACTTACTATAGCGCCAAAATCGCAACCCGACCATACGTGCCAACCCGTTTGACTAAGGCTGGAGGCCCCACTGTCGTCGTTAATGCAGGTTCAGTGGCAAACGGGTCGGTATGGCATACTATTCACAAGACACACGAACGCACCAAAATCGCAACCCAACCATACGTGCCAAACCGTTTGACTAAGGCCGGAAGCCCCACTGTCGTCGTTAATGCAGGTTCAGTGGCAAACGATGGCAAACTATTTAATGCAATTCATTTTAAGTGTTCATGCAGAAGAGGTTTTTATTTATTTATTTGGTTGGTCTGTGTTATGACCGTGAGTGCATTGTTCCGTGAAAATAACTATTGCGATTTAAGAACTTTTTCTAGACAAATTATGCGAATGCTTTGTTGAAGAGAAAAGTTTTAAGTCTAGATTTAAAATGATCGACTGTGTCTGATTCTCGGACATCAGTTGGTAAATCATTCCAGAGCTTAGGGGCTAAGTAGGAAAAGGATCTTCCACTTTTAGACACTTTTGATAGTCTAGGGATAATCAATAGACCAGCATTTTGCGACCGTAGTGTGCGTGATGGAATGTATTCTGATAGTAATTCTTTAAGATATGAGGGTGCTAAGCCATTTAAAGCTTTGTAGGTGATTAGTGATATTTTAAATTGGATGCGATATTTAACTGGTAGCCAGTGTAAAGATGCCAGAATTGGGCTTATGTGGTCATACTTCTTAGATCGAGTAAGTACCCTTGCAGAAGCTTTTTGAACTAGCTGAAGCTTGTTGACCTGATTTGAATGGCATCCCCCGAGTAGCGAGTTACAATAGTCTATTCTAGAGGTCATAAAAGCATGAATAAGCTTCTCTGCGTCAGATGAAGACAGCATATGGCGTATTTTTGAGATATTTCTAAGATGGAAGAATGCTGTGCGGCAGACGTTGGCGATGTGACTATCAAAGGATAAGTTGCTGTCGAACATCACACCTAAGTTCCTAACCGTGGAAGATGGCACCACAGTACAGCCATCTATGTGCAATTTGTAATCTGACATATTATGTTTGTAGCGATTTCGTTCAATAATAAGTATCTCTGTCTTATTGGAGTTGAGCTTAAGAAAGTTATGTGCCATCCAGTCACTAAAATCGCTAATGCAGTCTTTTAGCTTAGAAAACATGTGTGTTTCGCTGGGATGCGAGGAGATGTAAAGCTGGGTATCATCCGCATAGCAGTGAAAACTTATGTTATGTTTCCTGATAATGTCTCCTAGGGGTAACATGTATAACGAGAACAGGATAGGACCTAAAACTGATCCCTGCGGTACACCGTATTTAACCAGGGAGTGATATGACTCTTCCTCATTTACATAAACAAAGTGATAGCGATTGGTTAGATATGACCTAAACCAGGCTAGTGCCTGACCACTGATACCAACATAGTTTTCTAGTCTATTGAGTAAGATTGTGTGATCTATTGTGTCAAAGGCTGCACTAAGGTCTAGTAATATAAGAATTGAGATTTCACCACGATCGGATGTTAATAGGAGGTCATTTGTAACTCTAAGCAATGCTGTCTCTGTGCTATGGTGGGGCCTGAATCCTGATTGGAACTTTTCATATGTACTATTATTTGTCAAGAATGTGCGTAACTGGCTTGCCACTACCTTTTCTAATATTTTCAAAAGAAAAGGGAGATTTGAGATTGGTCTAAAGTTATTAAGTTCTCCTTGGTCAAGCTGTGGTTTTTTAATCAGTGGTTTAATAACTGCTAGTTTGAAAGCTGTTGGAACGTATCCTATTTCTAGCGATGAGTTAAAGATATTTAGAACCGGGGTTGACACTACAGGGAATACCTCTTTAAGTAGTTTTGTGGGAACGGGGTCTAATATACATGACGATGATTTGGATGATGTGACTAGTTTAGAGAGCTCATCTATTGTAGTAGGTTTAAATAAATCAAGATGTTCGTATGGTAGTCTAGTGTTAATTGAACTAATGGGTAGAGTGGTGGCTGCCTGGGTAGCTACGATGTTTTCCCGAACAGCCGAAATTTTGTTAGAAAAGAAGTTCATGAAGTCGTTACTATTGTGTTGAAGTTTACTATTGGTTTCTGTTTGTTCTTTGTTTCTAGTCAGTTTCGCAACTGTGCTAAAGAGGAAACGAGGGTTATTATGATTCTCATTTATAAGCTTGCTAAGATATGTAGATCTGGCGGTTTTAATAGCCTGTCTGTAGTGTTTAACACTCTGTTTCCATGCTGCACGCCATACTTCTAACTTTGTGCTTCTATAATTTCTTTCCATTTTTCTAGCTGCCTTTTTAAGGGCTGCGGCGTGATGGTCATACCATGGAGCTGGCGTTTTTTCTTTGAATCTCTTTTTTCGAATGGGAGCAACGGCATCCAATGTGTTAGAACAGACATTGTTTAGGTTTTCTATTACAATATCTAGATCGTCACAGTTATCTGCTACATGTTTCATTTGGGACAGGTCTGGAAGAGTGCTAATAAAGCTATCTTTAGTGGTGGAAATTATTGTTCTGGCTAGTCGGTAGCATGTTGTGGATTGAGTGATCCTATCTAGAAGTACAGTGTATGACACAAGGTAATGGTCAGAAACTGCATCACTCTGAGGTGATATTTCGACGTCATTAATATTGAGTCCGATTGACAGAATTAAGTCTAATGTGTGCTTACGAGTATGCGTTGGCCCTGTCATGTTTTGTCTAATATTGAGAGAATTTAGAACATCCATAAACGCACGTCCTAATGCGTCTTTTGGGTTATCCACATGGACATTAAAATCACCAACAATAAGAGCTTTATCTACAGTGACTACAAGCTCAGATAGGAAATCTGCTATTTCTTTAAGGAAATCTGCATGGTGGCCCGGTGGTCTATAGATTGTCGCTAAGGCAAAAGAAAGCTGTTTGTGGTTACGATCAGTTATTTCCATATTTAACAACATTAGTTCAAATGATTTAAATTTTAGCTCAGATTTTTGGTTTACTTTAAAAATTGTGTTGTATATTGTAGCTACACCACCCCCTCTCCCCTTTAATCGAGGTTCGTGTTTATAATAATAGTCTTGTGGGGTGGATTCATTTAAACTAATGTAGTCGTCTGCTTTAAGCCAGGTTTCTGTTAAACAGAGTACATCTAAGTTTTGGTCTGTAATTATTTCATTGACAATAGGTTCTTTATTGGTAAGCGATCTAATGTTAAGAAGGCCGAATTTTAACATTCGAGATTCATCTGTTAATGTATTGTTTTCTAATTTTATATTAATCAGATTTGTACCAGATGTAACAAGCGGTGCCCTGTATTTATTTATTCGGGGAACAGATACAGTTGAAATGTGCTGATATTTCGGTAAGATTGACTCGAAGTGCTGGGATATAAGTGGTCTTGACATATCACGGCAGCTAAAAGACGGACGGTTAAGCCGATCCGTCTGTTTCCTGACCTGGGCCCTGGATAGTCAGACTATATCAGAATTAAGACTATTGATCAGATTTCTAGTGAGTATAGCACTTCCTTCCGATGACGGATGAAGGCCATCTCGGGTAAGGAGGAATGGTCTTCCCCAGAAATGCTTCCAATTGTCTATAAACCCTACATTATGCTGAGGGCAAAACTCTTTACATTTACTTAAGATAATTGTAGAAATGAGTGAAGAGTCCATGATAAATCCAAACCAGCCATATTTATTACATAAACATCTGTAGTGTATATTCAATTTACAGCTTACACAGCCACAGGCAACAAACCGAAACTAAACACTTCAACCCGGCAGGGGAATATAAAACAGCGCCAACAGGACTCATCCGCACTTCCACTCGTACGGTGTCTCTCAGTGTCCATAGAGTACGCAAGCGAAATCATTAACAAGAATGATCTACAGTAATAATAAACATGGTTTGGTAATTTGTTTTCTCCGTTGTTGTAGCATGTATAACAGATTATCTAGCTGTCTTAGATTATGAGTTGAAAACATGGTTAGTTGAAAACACGTAGTCAAACAGTCCAGCCAAAACTACTTAGTTGAAATCACGTCGTAAACCAGTCCAAGGCGGACCGACTTATTTTCAACCATATTTCAACGTTGAAAGACCGTTATTGTTTACTGGGAACGGTTTCTTTATTGAATATCAACTTCTAGTCCTTTTGCTTTCCCCCTTCATGCTCTCAGTCATTGCAGATGCTGTGTCCTGGTTGCTTTCGTCACAGCATCTGTGAAAAAGTACATAATCAAAATGCTAACAATAAAAAATGATGGCTGTCTCAACAAAACTTAAATCACAATTAATCAAAGTATATATACTAATATTAAAAGGAATGTTTTTATTTTAAACTTGATTTATCTTTAGTCCCAATTACTTGATGCCCAACTAAGATAAAGTCCCAAAGTCTTAAATGTAGTGATATCTTTCATTGCAGGATAACAGTTTTTAAAGTATAACCTGTTAGCCAGCACTTCTATTTTTGAGCATTTTCTGAAAAATGACAACTCCAAACTAAAGCGTCTGCAGCTCTTAAACCCTATGGTCTATCTATATTCATAATTCTGGTCTTGTTTGAAACTAGACACTTGACATATTGTTGCCTAATAGTCATAACAACTCAGAGTAGTAAAGAAACAGAGTAAAACAAGGTAAAATATTAAATGACTTTCACTTAGCAAAAAAGGTATGAAATGGTCATGTAAGACACTTGGGGACACCATATAGGTAAACTGAATGTCTGACCATGCTGTGATTCAAATTTAAGAATGATACTCCAAAAAATGGTGTTTCTGTGAGCTTTTATTTCAAAAAGTCCAGGCGTCCTTTCAGAAAAAGTGCACTTGGAAACTCCAAATATACACATAACAAAATGACATGATTATCAAAAGAGAATGAGTCAGGACTACATATTACATGATGTATATCAATTCAGAACTTCTCTGCCCACCAAAGCACATAGAAAAAACTATTTCAGAAAAAAACATTTGCACATTATAACAAAATACTTGTTATTTTGAATGTGGTCGCTCATGAATGCACTCCAGATTCCAGTCCTCCTCTGTGTCAGCTGAAGCCAATTCCAATTCTATTTTATACGCCTAACCCTTAACCTTGCCTCCTAAAACAGTGTGAAAAGGGGAAGGGTTAATAATATTCCCCTAAGAAATGGGACACCACTACTAGACTGTCATATGACATCATACGTCAAAGTAGATGCAATATTTATCACATTGCCACCTTCACCTGCAGTCATGTAGTTACAGCCTACAAGTGTCCCTGGAAGCCCAAAAGCAGCACACCATACACCCCTCTAATAGCGATTTAGATGCTCTACTCGTCAGTCTATTATTCACGTTCTGGTTTTCCACCATTGTTGTAATAAAAAAAAGGCTTCCCTGCCAATGACGAGTAATTCCGGCTTTCCACAATACAAGATAACTAATGAAGGTAGGATGAAACGTCTTTTTGTTTGAAAGCAGAGTGTCTATTTCTTTATTTGATATATTTTACATTTTCTGGAAGACATTAAACTTTTGTGACAATCATGAAAAATGCTGCTGCTGGCTGGCAACTTTTTTTAAACGTTGGTGGGAAAAGAGTTAAAGGTTCTGTCCAGTGTGAAGTCTCTGATGAACTCTGAAGTGACCTGAATAAGCAAAAGTCTTGTCACACTGAGAGCATTTGTAAGGTTTTTCACCTGTATGAACTCTCTGGTGCCTTAGTAAGGTATCCTTTACACTAAAACTCTTCCCACAGACACCACAGTGATGAGGTTTCTTTCCAGTATGAACTCTCTGATGGACTCTGAATTTAGATGAACTAGAGAAGCACTTTCCACATTGAGCGCAGACGTAAGGTTTCTCTCCAGTGTGAACTCTTTGATGAACTCTGAATTGAGATGAACTAGAGAAGCACTTTCCACATTGAGCGCAGACGTAAGGTTTCTCTCCAGTGTGAACTCTCTGATGGGATTTTAGGTTAGATGAGTAAGTAAACGTCTTGTCACACTGAGAGCATTTGTAAGGTTTTTCACCTGTATGAACTTTCTGGTGCCTTAGTAAGTTTGATTTGTTACTAAAACTCTTCCCACAGACACTACAGTGACGAGGTTTTTCTCCAGTGTGAACTCTCTGATGGGCTTTTAAGTAACGTGAATAGTGAAAAGTCTTGTCACACTGACAGCATTTGTAAGGTTTTTCTCCAGTGTGAACTCTCTCATGGATTATCAGCTTATATTTATGGCAGAAACGTTTATCACAGTGTGAACACTGATAGAGTTTCTCTTTAAAGTGAATATTCTGGTGTTTTTTTAATGAACCTGAATCCCTAAAGGTTTTTCCACATTCACTGCACTGATATGGTCTCTCATTGGTGTGTGAAAGCATATGAGTCTTCAGACCACGTTTACAGCTAAATCTCTTCTCACAGTGAGGACACTCGTACGTTTTTTCTCCTGTGTGAACTCTCTGATGAACTTTTAATTGAGATGAACTAGAGAAGCTTTTTCCACACTGAGCGCATTTGAAAGGTTTTTCACCTGTATGAAGTCTTTGATGAACTTTAAGATTTTGTTTGGTTCTGAAGTATTTTCCACATTCAGTGCAGTTGAAAGGCTTTTCACCACTGTGTGTCCTCATGTGAATATTTAGTTTAGAGGAAGAGACACAAATCCTCCCACACTGCTCACAGTGAAACAACTTCTTCTTCTTCTTCTTCTTCTCTCTGTGGTCTTCTGAATGAAGTTTCTTCTCTTGTAAGGTAGTAAAGCTGATCTCAGATCTGGTGAAGAGTTTCTGTTCTGTGTGTTTTCTCTCATGTCTCTCTAAATGTCTCTGTGAGCTGAATGATGTTGAGGACGTTATTTTTATATCCAAACATGAATCACTCTTCACATCTGAAAGAAACATGAAACAATTAAATTGTCTTTTCACTCTTATTTACACAAAGAAGGATGAAGAATTGAGATTCTGTATCTTTTTCTAGATTCACACATATAGACAGAAGACAGGTGTCAGTCCTGTTATTACAGCTTGGTCATTGCACATCAAATAAACCAACATTTGTACACAGCAAAAAAACATTGTAATTATTTTTGTTATATTTTATTAAAATAATAACAATATAACTAGTGATCAATGACAAAACATATAGGGTGGTTTCCAAGACAAGGATTAGCTTAAATCAGGACTGGGCCTTAGTTTAATTAAGGAATATAACTAGTTTTAACAAACATGCCTTACTGAAAACATTACTGGTGTGCATTTTGAGGCCAAACAAAGGGCACTGATGTATTTTATGATATGTCAGTGTCAGCTCTTACAGTGTCAGTGTCAGCTCTTACATTTATTTTAGTCTAGGACTAGTCTAATCCCTGTATAGGAAACCGCCCATTAATGTTATGCATGATTATGAGTAATCCACATTTTTGTAAGAGTCGTCAAACGGAGCAATATTTTTTATTTGTACAGACAACGACTTTCACCATCCTTGTTGCATTATATGATGACACTTCTAAAATGAGATGAAATATTTTTTAAAGGGATAGTTTACCCCAAAATGATCACTTTTCCCTGTGTCGTTCTAAACCCCAAAGAGCTCAGATTGTCTTCAGTAGAGATCGACAGATAATTATTTTTTTTATCGATACGGACTATTTGGAACTTATTTGCCCGATAACCGATATGCTGAAACAATTTTTATTTACTGTTATACTACTGTTTTTGACAGACTTACAACAACACTATTCAACTGAACAAATCCTTATAATAATAACAATCACTCCCTCTCTGCATACAATGTAATAAACAGAGCCCGACCGATTTATCGGTTTGCCAATTTTAATCGCTGATATGAGCCTGTCGCAAATATAGGTGTATCGGCGTATAAGCCGCAGATATACAGCCGATATGAACGTTTTCACAGAACAAAGAAATGCTTTTGAATGATGCAAGTACTTGTTTGTCCATTTAATGCAGTCAGTGGTCTCTCAGTTCAGGCAGCGGGAGTCACGCAGTTTCTTCACAACATTTTTACACCTGGTTATTAAGACACCTTTGGTCGATTGGATTAGAAGTGGACGAGAGAGACACATTCCCGTTTACACATTCCACTTACACTTTTAATCGGTCTTTTTTGTCCACTTGCAAGTTTTTTAAAAGAAAGCTGCTTGTGTTGTTGCTGAACATACTCATTTCAGAGCAATTTATTAAATAATGGTAATCTTGTAGGCTTCCCTGAAGAGAGTCTTTGCTTTCAGTATCCTAACCGTATTTGTATAGACATTTCTCACAATAACCGAAAAAACTTAATCGTTGTGAAAGCGGAGTTCCTGTCAAGCGTCTACACACCAGAAAAACAAATCCGGGCAAGTTTAAAATGGATCAAAAGTCCACACAACTTCATTGACAGATTTGCCAAGTGAACGTCTTGTGTGTAACAACAATAACGTTAGCCGGATCCTATCATCATCAGTTAACATTTTTGTCTGGTAATGTCTGTGTGCCAGTCAGTCAGTCAGTCAGTCATATTTATTTATAAAGCACGTTTAAAAACAACAGCTGTTGGCCAAAGTGCTGTACAAAATGTAGACATATAATAAAAACAAAAACCAAAATCAAAACAATCGAGCGGCAGTGTTTTGAACAAGTTGAAGACGTGACAAGAAAGACTGTGAAACACCCAGGTATAATACCAGTGTTTCCCCTAGGTTTTCATCTTTGGGGGGGGATTGGTTGGGTATGTATATACAGGGGTTAAATTGTGATTTGTTATGTGGGAGCTCTGTGGGGAGGGGTACTTCGAGGGGTAACATGTTTAATCCTGATGACAGCAAAGCCACTGGTGTGTTTCAATGACATTGGACTTCTGACAGGATTTGATAAGTTTCAGCTTTAAATCTGTGTCAGAGGTTGACCCAAAATATTTTAAAAAGAGCGTCTTAAATGATGCAAGTCTATGAGTTTGACACCCTATATCCATTTGTTGCACATGTCATTATGCACAATTGATCAAACGTTGAAGGAAGTTAAAAGAATCAATCTCCTTGAATAATTCTAGGCATAAGATGCTACCCCAAAATACTTAATTATCAAGAAAAGGTACAACACACAGTACTGTATCAACAACATGTCTTATAAATTAGCCATAGAGATTCCCTATGCTGGTCAGCAGCTAGTAAAACAATCACTATATGTTTGATTTGTGTA
This sequence comes from Paramisgurnus dabryanus, assembly GCF_030506205.2. Taxonomy (NCBI): domain Eukaryota; kingdom Metazoa; phylum Chordata; class Actinopteri; order Cypriniformes; family Cobitidae; genus Paramisgurnus; species Paramisgurnus dabryanus. The sequence goes on along the minus strand of NC_133344.1, from coordinate 6,075,616 downwards.
ATCAAAATACATTATTTTACTAAACTATACAATGAGTTATATCCAGTGTTATCCAGTTAACATACTGTAATTAGATGAATGACATACATACTTTAGTCTTCTATTAAGTTCTCTCAACGTGGGCACTATTCTTACCTCTCTCTCTCTCTCTCTCTCTCTCGGTCTCTCTCTCCTCTACAATGTCAAAAGATCCTGCGTGCTTGTTCTTGAAGCTGCTCTGAGTTTTTTCGCTTGATCTGCATATTTTCAACTTGCGCGAAGACGTGTTTAAAGGGAAAAGCGCGTGTTTTCGCGGCAATTGTGCCGCCCGATTCGCGTCATTCGCAAATTCAGAAATATGACAGCATACAATGTTACTGTCTGTTACACAGAGTTACTACAAAACACGTGCGTGGGGCGGGCATGTATAGCATGAGAGGGAGGGAGATAATGCGCGCGTGTGTGTGGGAAAGTCATGATAAACTCGAGCAGTCGTCTTCTCTGTCAGTAACATCCGTGACTGTTGATGTTTACGCAGAAAAATAAAGTATACGGAGGCGGACTTTCAAAACACCGTCACCAGTTATGGGAGAGAGAGGCGCGTGCTGCACAGAGAGAGAGCATGCGCAGTAAATTTAGCCCAACAGTAAAATATAAATGTGCGCACTCAATTGGATAATTGTAAGTAAACGCGCAAACACTGACAGAATCATGCCATCGTGGAAATAAGATAAATAACATATTACTTGAGGGCTGTTTAGTTTGTTTAATAAAATAACAAATTGTTCTCTGGCACTTCATAGAAAATCAAATCAAATTTACTTGACCTTCAAGGGGGGCGGGTGGAGCCGTAAGGAGGGCGGGGCGCCCCCCTTATATAATGGTAGGGGAAACACTGAATACATTACAATAGTCCAATCTGGATGAAATAAAAGCATGTATTATAGTTTCCATGTCTCTTGATGTTAAAAATTACTTAATTTTTGCGATGTTAACTGATAAAAACAACTTCTGACTACCGCATTAATCTGTTTATCGAAGGTTAAAATAGAATCAAAAGTAACCATGTAACCAACCTTTCATAAGTTTCTGGCATGTGAATGGAGATTATTAGATAAGCAGTGTTGGGAACGTTACTTTAAAAAAGTAATTAGTTATAGTTACTCACTACTTGTTCCAAAAAGTAACTGAGTTAGTAACTGAATTACTCTATAATAAAAGTAACTCGTTACCAGGGAAAGTAACTATTTGCGTTACGGTAAAAAAAAAGTTGCTATATGTCAAAGAATTTGTATTTTTTTTAGCAGTTTTCACATGTCAGTTGAAATGAGTAGAACAGACAGGTGATCATACATAACTTTCCATATTTATTGCACGTCAACAGACAGCAAGAGTTTTATCCTACACTTCAAGTATTATCTTTGTAAGAAAAGTAAACAGTTACACCATATAAAGTGCATTTAACTTCAGCAAACTAAATGAAATAAAACTCTCTCAACCTGAGACAACTGGTCAAGTAAACAACCTGTACTTCCAAGTGTTTTGTTCACAAAAAGTTAACTTTTAAACAACAAAAAGTGTGTTTGCTCTGTAGTCGTATTCTTAATTAAATAAATCAAACTCCCAATGTCAGACAACTGGTCTGGTAGACATTCTGTACGTCAGGTATTTTCTTCAAAAGTAAACAGTTAAATAATATAAAGTGTGTTTGCAATAACTGTAGCAAATTAAATAAATCAAACTGAGATAAATATTAAATAAATCAAACTGAGATAAATAGTCTGGAAGACATAGGCTGCTGTATTTCGTTTTCTTCATTAAAAAAGTAAACAGTTTAACAATATGATTCATTAAATTAGAGTTGCTTACAACGGATGTCGACAAAGTCTTCGCTCCCGGACATAATGTACACATTACATGCACGTTCTTGCTTTGACCACAATGAATTTGAAGTAGTGCTTATATCTCCACCTTGAAAATGCCAACTTTTCATCGGATTGCTTCTCCTGACTCGCCATCTCTTCTGCTGCCGCGAATCTCTGTTTAGCTGTTCGGTGTGTGTGGGTAAATTCCAAATGCCGTTTGTGCGCCCTTGAAGGGCACTTCGCGAAGGGGATGTAAAATCCAAATAAACAGAAAAAGACGCTGTATTTTATCACCAAGTGTATTTTAATTAGCCACACTATCAGACAACATTGCGCAACTTTATCTAGAGTTTATACATCAAGAGATTTGATTTTCGAAGGGAATAGGGCATAGTGATCATCACTTTCGATTGGAATTCGCCCTGTGTGTGTGTCGCCGCAGGCGCGTGCGCTGGCATGTGTATAACAACACTGGCTCTGATTGGCTACCATGAAACACATTACTCTGCCTTAGCCAATCATAATCGCTTATCTCGTTATTAACCTACCTCCTCACTAGCTGTGTGAGCCAGGGTTGCGTTTGGATCACACAGGTAAAGTCAGTGCATAGTAACGCACCGCATTTAACGTCCGGTAACGTTAACGGCGTTGTAACGGCGGGAAAAGTAATTAATTAGATTAGCCCGTTACTGAAAAATGAACGTCGTTACGTAACGCCGTTCTTTTAAACGGCGTTATTCCAAACACTGTAGATAAGTGACCCAGTTTACTGGCCACAACCTCGATAGAAGCAGGGGACCCAAAGATAAAAATTTTTGTCTTAGTCTCATTTAACTGGAGGAAATTGGCAGACATCCACTCTTTAACTCTTTCCCCGCCATTGACGAGATATCTCTTCAATTAAGAGAAAACGCTTCCCCGCCAATGACGAGATTTTCCGTCTTTCCGCAATACCGCTATTAACCCTTCCGCAACTTTTTAAAACCGGAAGTATTGCCCTATGGCAAGCTGCTGCATGTCCGTGTCTGTTTTAAAGATCGCTCTGAATGGGATCTCTATGAAAAGTCCGTCACAAATATGGAATTATTTTTGCTTTTTGCTCAAAATATGGAGTTTTTGCAAAAACCTACCCATATTCAAAAGGTGATTGCAAAAGAACCACTAAAGGTAGCATGAAACGGTTTTTTTGTTTGAAAGCAGAGGGTCTGTTCTTTCATTTGGTATATTGTATGTTTATTTATTTAAAGAAGAACATTTTCTGGAAGGCATTAAACTTTGATGAAAATCATGAAAAACGCTGGCGCTGGCTGGCAACTTTTTTTTTTAAACGCTGGCGGTGAAAGAGTTAACATCCCTCAGACAATCATATGAACACTGTAAACAAGAAACATCCGTTGGATGCAAGGGGACATAACACTGAGTATCATCCGCGTAACAGTGGTATGAGACATGGTGCTTCTTAAATATAGCATACAGAGGAAGCATGTATAAGGAAAATAAAACAGGACCCAAAATTGAGCCCTGTGGAACCCCATACAAAACTGGTGCGGATGATGATGTATATTTCCCAGTTTCTATGGAGAAGGTTCGATCTTTTAAATAGGAAACAAACCAATCTAAAACATGTCCCTGGATTCCAATAAGCTATAGGCCTTTTATAAGAATATCATGATCGAGAGTATCGAATGACGCACTGAGGTCCGATAAAATTAAAACAGCACACTTGCCAGAGTCAACAATCAACAATAAATCATTTAAAACTTTTAACAATGCAGATTCTGTACTGTGTTGAGGTCTAAAACCGGACTGATATTTATCAAAACAACAATTTTCCTTTAAAAAAGACGTGTGCGTATGTTTGCGTGTCGGGGTGAACTCATTCCAAGGAAAACGGCAAGGGACAGCATGTGGTTGCAAGTGGCAAACAGTAAGCCCTTAAATGTAGTCGTCTTTAGTAAAGTGTCAGCTGCATACATAAGTGATCCACTTTTTTATGGTGAAGTTTGGTCCTTCACCCCCCTGGATAGCCCGAATCCACTTCTGTTCAACTTCACCATCAACAGGGAATAAATGAAACAGATATGGCTTTTTACGTTGCCTTGACTGCGAAGGAAGTAGATTTTCATGACGACTGCGTATTTCCAGTCATAAATACGGAAGTTGTAAGAAAGGTCTATTTTCTGTATCGGACCCTATCAGATCCAGTGCGGATGCCATTTCGTTGTGTTAGCAGGCAGCCTCGTCTCGCATGATGTTAAAAAGCCCAGGTGTGTGTTTGGCATCGAGCATCACTGTGCTCATGGCTAGTTTAACTAGGGGGCCCCAGTTTTATGACATTTTATAAAATAAATTAATTCATCATACATTCTGTGTAATTAAACCTAAAAAAAATAAGGCTACTAACAAACAGCACTACTTTGTATAATTTTATATGTTTTGCTCAATTAAAATGTTACGTTTTAGAACACATTTGTCATTACTTTTCCTTTGGGGGGGCTGCGAAGGAAAGCTCCGTGCACACGGGGGGCCGGGCCGCACGTTGAAAAAGTTTGAGAACCACTGATTTACGTGACTCTTCAGGCATTTATAACACATCTCATCTGTGCATTAAAGGGGCTCTAAGCGAATTGAAGCGTTTTAGACCATAAAACATTTTTTGTTACATACCGGAAACATCTCCTCACTATCTGCTTGCTGCCTGTCCGCTGATCAAACTGTTAAAAAACGCGATCTTTGTAGACAGCCCAAGCTTCACAAACGGCAATATCAACAAATGGCCAAACCTAGCTCACAAAACAAAACAAAGTATTCCAGCCAATAAACGACAAGAAGGATTTGGGGGTGGGGGTTGGGCGCGTTCATGAAAGCACGGAAGGGAGGGGGAGGAGTTAGCTACGCTCCGTCTGTTTGAAAACAGTTTCGAAAGTCAACAATAACTAACGTCTCGCAGATTCGCTTAGAGAACCTTTAATGTCTGTTATGTTAAATAAATTGCTTAATTTGAGCAAAGTAAGTATACTTAAAGCAACACTAAAGAGTTATTGCTCTTTGCTTCCCCTACAGGTTAGACGCCTAATTGTTCATTAGCACTGTCGTAAATACTGCAGCATAGCTAGGGATGGGTATCGTTAAAGGAATAGTCTACCCTTTTGCCATATTAAACTATGTTATTACCTCAACCTAGACGAATTAATACATACCTATCTTTTTTCAATGCGTGCACTGTACAGCGTGTTGTGAATGTGTTAGCATTTAGCCTAGCCCCATTCATTCCTATGGTACCAAAAAAAAAAGTTTTATTTTGTGGCACCATACTTACTGGTATAACTCCTCATGTAACAGTCTTTAAATAAGGAAAACACGGAAGTGTTTGGTGGCTTCCCTGTTTGGTAACATAGGAATGAATGGGGCTAGGCTAAATGCTAACACATTCACAACATATTGTACAGTGCACGCATTGAAAAAAGATAGGTATGTATTAATTTGTCTAGGTTGAGGTAATAACATAGTTTAATATGGCAAAAGCGTAGACTATTCCTTTTAGATTTTAACGGTATTACTACTCTTACTGATACTGCTTAACGGTCCGGTACTTTAACGGTATTCTTATCGGTACTTTGGCCAATGTTAACATTTGATCATGAACCTATGTTCACATGATTAAGTTAATTATGTGTCTGCATTTCATTATTACAAATACATTTTTGGATATAATTTCTAAATAATATACATATATTTGTTAATGCACCAGCGTGAAAGCTGCAGAAAAAATACTTTAAATAGGATATTTATCTGTAGGCTATTTTGTAAACTAACTTGAAGTGCTGTGCATTTAGCCAAATAAATGTTTACATACTGAATTTTCTTTATTTGGGATTTTAAAACAAGTAGAAAATATGTTGAATGCATAACGTCATTTCTCCCAAAAGAAGTCAACAGAATTTCAACGTAAGGTAACCAATTAGGGATATTGTACATTTATTTTAAATGACGTGAACAACGTTGATTCAACATGATGTTAGCATACAGTACATGCCTGACAGCCGCGGTGGGCGCGTGCAGCAGGTGACGCAAATTATGGGTCCTCCGAGGATTAGACCATCTCATTTCAGTTCTCTTCGCGGACTTCTCAGGCTGCCACCTTGACAGACCGAGTGCTCACCTTTTAAGGTCGTATGCTTAGAAGGTCGCAGCCCTTGAATTGGGACACAGTTTCTGTCTGCACGTAATGCACTTTTAAAAGATGCTTTGACAGATTGCTTGTGTTTCCGCCCTTACATGCAAACATCTTGTTGCACTTACCTATATGACAACGAGCGTTGTCTGCATCAACTCTAGTAAAGTATAACCGCACTTTTGAACGTTTTGCTCTATCCGCCATTGTCAGTCTTGTAATTAAGCGGGAGTTTTCGTGCTGTTATGCGTATGCATGCGCCGCGCTCGTCGTTGTGTGTGTGTGTGTGAGACAGACAGCCTCCGCGGTGCGCATCAGAGATCTCGCAGATCTCACAGACAAACATCTTAATATTATCTCAAATTAGAAATGTTTGGTGAGACAAAATGTGCACAAAATGTGTAATTATGAAAACATAATTATTCAAGAATACATAGAACATTTATTTTTATCTTTTTCTCCAGGACCGAAAGCAGAACCGATAGCGTCAGATCTTACTGATACTACGGTCTTTAATAATTTAGCCCCGGGGCAAGTTTAGAACCGGGTTTCGGTACCCATCCCTAAGCATAGCTGGCTCTGATTGGATTGTAGGTCTGCCGTAAAGCAAATTTTTGTAGTTTTCACTCGAACTACAGTCTCAAGTCTCAAGTCTCATTTATTTATATAGCCCTTTCCACTACAACGTAGACCAAAGGACTGTACAACTAAAACCAAGAAATAAAGCATACAAAATACAATATACAATAGAGCATCAAGAATTAAAAGATACAGAATACAAATAAGTTTTCACACAAATTTTAAAAACATCAACTGACGGTGCAGATCTAATATCAGGAGGCAAAGCATTCCACAACCTAGGGCCAATGACTGAAAACGCTCGATCCCCTTTCGTCTTAAGACGCGTTCTTGGAACATATAGTAGTAAGCAGTTAAAAGACCTTTGGGATCTGCCAGAGTTCTTAACCACCAGATCCTTGATATATTCTGGGGCCAACTCATGCACAGCTTTGTAAACATATAACAAAACCTTATACTGTATCCGATATTTCACAGGGAGCCAATGGAGCCTTTTCAGAACTGGTGTAATATGCTCCCTTTTCTTAGTACCAGTAAGAAGCCTTGCTGCAGCGTTTTGAACCAGCTGCAATTTTGAAATAAGAGATTGACTGGCGCCTGCATATAAAGCATTGCAGTAATCCAAGCGTGAAGAAATAAATGCGTGAATCACTGTTTCCAGATCAGGAACAGACAAAAACGATTTTAATTTCGCAATAGTCCTTAACTGAAAAAAAAAAACAATTTTTTACCACGTTTTTAATCTGATGGTCAAACATAAGTGCAGAATCAAAGATTACACCTAAATTTCTTATTTTAGGCTGAACATATGTTTCCCATGTACCTAGGAAGTCCGTTAAACTAATGTCGTCCTTATTCATCCCAAACACCATGACCTCAGACTTGCTTGCATTTAACTGCAGGCAATTTTGCTCTAACCAAGTAGTCACCTATTTAAACAAGCAACCAGGGATAAAGTAGGGCTTGATCCTCCAGCTCCAATCGGTAAGTAAATCTGAATGTCATCAGCATATAGATGATAAAATATACCATATTTCTTAAAAATTTGGCCTAAAGGCAACAAAAATAAAGAAAGGAGAATAGGACCCAGAATTGAACCCTGAGGTACTCCACAATCAAGAGAAGCTGGCCGGGAGGAAAAATCCCCAACCCTGACACAGATTGAACGACCCCTTAAATATGAGGAGAACCATTTTAAAACCATACCTCTCAGCCCTACAACGTCATGCAAACGATTAATTAGAATATCGTGATCAATTAAATCAAAAGCAGCACTAAGATCCAACATAATTAGAGCCCCAACATTACCTGAATCTGCAATAAGTAATAAATCATTTGAGACTCGCAGTAAAGCTGATTCAGTACTGTGTCCTGCCCGAAAACCAGACTGAAAGACATCCAACACCTCATTTCTAGCCAAAAAAGTGTTTAACTGAGATAAAACTACCTTTTCCAAAATTTTAGAGATACAAGGCAGCTTTGAAATGGGCCTATAATTTGTAAAATCCAACGGGTCGAGAGGGCTTTTTAAGAAGGGGCTGGATAACCGCCTGCTTAAAACTTAAAGGAAAAATGCCTGTATAAAGACTGCAATTAACCATGGCAGTAATACAAGGCCCAATGTAATCAAATGTCGCGGCCAGCAAATCAAAAGGTAAAACGTCCCAACTAGCAGCTGGGCGATTTAATTTACAAATAATAAGACTGATGTCTTTAATTGAAACCAAATCAAACTTATCAAACGTACTAACATTTCTAAAAATACCTCCTGACAAGTCATTTCGATCCTGAAACCCAGATCTAATTGAGTTTACTTTATCTAAAAAGACATTTAAAAACTTCTCACAACACTCAGTGGATGGTGGTATTGAGACAGTGTTTGGGTTTAGAAACCTATTAATCGATTGAAACAAAATTTTTGGTGATTTCGAGTGCTGTGATATAATTTTGGAAAAAAATGCTGATTTAGCATCCTTTACAGCCTTTTGATATCCCACCCGTGACTCACGTAAAAACTGTTGATGGATCACAAGTTTTTCCTTCTTCCAAACCCGTTCTGCTTGCCTACACTGTTGTCTGAGAGTCCGAGTTTGTTCATTTAACCACGGCTGATGATTAACTTTACTATGCTTGATCTTATATGGAGCAACAGTGTCTAAAATTCCAGAACACACAAAATTAAAAACAGTAAGTAACTCATCTGGGTCTGCCGTAGTAACTACAGACTCAGGCCATGAAACATTAGAACAAGTACTAAAAATTAGGGGTGTGACGGTCATTATATAACCGTGAGACCGACGGTTATAGTTGAACACCGTCATTAGAACTCTATAACCGCCAAAACCGTGTTATTAAAATATTTTTTAAAACATTTTTTATCATAAAGAATTTTTAAATAGTAATTAAAAACAATTGTTAACAGTCTGTGTTACACGCCCCCTCACGTTCTCACGCAGTGAAAAATACAGAGCGGAGCAGACACTGACAACGCGCTGACATACAGGACAGACCAGGTTACTTTTCGGTTACTTTTGAGATTTAACATATTAAACAAAGTCTCATCTTTCCAATCATCTCTTCCTTCTAGTTAATTTATAACATCAAATAAACATGAATGACCATGAAAAGGAATGTTGTTTTAACCGCGGAAAGGCATCAGTACACTCCGCTTTTCAAGTTCAAATCCTCCCATGCTAATCTACTAACTCTCTTGAACGCACACTCACTGCTAGTTGTCTTGCTGTTAGTTTTAAAGAAACGTAGAGCAAGTAGCTAATCAGTGTCTAGTTTATTTAAACGCCGGGTGAGCACTGTGCAGCGCGTCTGCGGAGAGCGTTTGCTGCGCATGGCCGTTGTGGCTTCGTTTAATAACAATCTCAAGTTCATATTACTTTCTACCTGCGCATTTATGAGCAAAACCTCTTTAATACGCTTTTAATCCACATTGTTTTCGTGCTGTTCTGGTCCATGTAATGACAGATATAGACACAATTACAGACATAAAAAGCCCAATGCACAAATCTGTTTCTTTGAAGATTATTAAGATAGATGATAGATAGAGGATTAATTTATGCTGAGCAGAGAGTGACAGCGCAGTCTTCTGGCAACAGTGTGTTTTTTTTTAAATATTTCATTGCTTTCTGTTAAATTGTTCAAAGTTATTACTGTTTAAAACACACTTGGCATCACATTCATGATTTTATGGTAAAATGACACTTTCCTGTCAATCCACGAGCATTTAAACGAGCAAAACGCCCCCCACTGACGGTTATGTGACGAACCGTCACATTTGACTCACGTCATAACCGTCATCACCAATTCTGAAACCGGCACACCCCTACTAAAAATATCACCAAACGCCTGTGGTGTGGACTGCGTGATTGTACGGGAGTGTCTATAGGAAAGCTGTTGCTCCACCTTCTCACTTTGGACCTTTACGTTAAAAGTAACAGGCAGATGATCTGAAATACAGGCATCATTTACAGCAACATCACAGATAGACAAACCTAAAGAAAAAACAAGGTCCAAAGTGTGTCCTTGTTCATGTGTGGGACCAAGTACATGTTGTATAAAGTTAAGTGAGTCCATCAAATTAGAAAACTCCTTCTCCAAAGGCTTCCCAGGACAGCAGATATGAATGTTAAAATCCCCAACAACTAAAATATGATCAGACAGTAATAAAATAGTAGATAAAAACTCAGAAAATTCCTGAATAAAAACTTGGCTATACTTTGGAGGTCGATAAACAACTACTCCCAGGACAGACTTATAAAACTCAAGTCTTAATAACTGAACCTCAAAGCTCGAATAACATGCGGTCGATAAACGGCGGCATTTATACTGCTGCTTGCAAACAGTCGCTAAACCCCCGCCACGACCCATCAGTCTCGGTGTATTTATTAACATATAATCAGGTGGACAAATTTCCTCGCAAGGACTACACTCATCCCGATTTATCCATGTCTCTGTAATAAATAGGAAGTCCAAGACATTATGTAATATAAAGTCATTTAAGATGAATGTCTTGTTTGAGATCGAGCGTGCATTTACAAGCGACATCTGTAAAGTCTGTGCAACCGTAGGGGCTGCTGAAATAAGGCTCGACTTTACCATCTTCACACCGATCAAATTGCCCAAGTCTGCACCTCTGACATGTGGTGAAAACTTTGCATCCTGATAAAACCTCATCGCTGACAAACCTCCGTCTGGATATACTGACAGCAAATGAGAACACCGCCAACCCCGAGGCTCCGCAGCCAGATCCATGATGCCGCCAGCTGTTTCCCACAGCACAACAGCACAAGACCTCCGCAAAAGTCTCTGCTTCACGTGAGCACCTGCACGTCTCCCTCGTCGAGAGGGACCACTACCCGACGCTTGGAAACTTCTTTAGTGCGGTTTTGGCCGATAGAGGGCTGCAAAGCGAATGTGAAAGTGCCATTCACCCTGTTTTGAGTGGATGAACCACTGAAACTTTTTTGGAAACGTTATTTTAAGGTAAAAAAAACTTTTGGTGCTGCTTTAAAGTCCTTTTAATGAAGTTGCGTCACTCCGCCGTCATATTTGGTGTGCACGCTGTTGTTGTCTCCTCTTCTCAGTGGTGAAATGGCATCCAGCGCCAAATCTCAAAACGGTCACAAGATGGCGGCATTTATTGGTCAAGCCGATATTACAAAACCGACATCTGATAATGGGTAAATGCTTAAAACTAGAGATGCACCGATGCCTGGGCTTTGTATATCTGTCGATACCCGATACCAATCCGATATCATTGTTGAATTAATAGTAAAATTCTTAAATGTGTAAAGTGCTTTCTGCTATATCTAGTATAATTTACATTGAAAAACAATAATTTCAAATGATTTACAAGTTACATAAACGTTAATTATTAATCATGGCAGTGTTTAGAAGACATATAATTGGCACGTTTGATCAAATAAATATGCTAAATATATTTTCCTTAATTGCGCAAAACTGTCACAGCTTTAGTGTGCAGATGGTTATTTTGGGAATTATGCACTTGACCGGACCTTTTATGCACATAAAAGAGAAGAACTTAAATCATCCTGTACGCTACGATTATGCCTTCCTGGGCACAGAATTTATGCTCTTGAAGCACCCTCCATGGGAATCCTCGCTCGATAGCAATGAAAAGTTCATAACAAAGAGAATAGATTCGCCCTGTGTTCAGCACATAGTGAATTGCAACCATCCAACGGCTTATTGAGACTAGGGTTGTTGCGGTGACAGAATTTTCCCACCGGTTAATCAGCGCGTGACAAACCCGGTTTTACCGGTTTCACCGTGTGGGAGGGGCTTATAAATCCACAGAAGTGCGCATTTTACTTTCACTTTTGAGTTAGATGCAACTGTTGTTTAAATCCAGCGCTTGCGTACGCTGCGTTAAATCGCGTATGAATTTGTGTGCAAATGTGAGTGCAACAGCTGGTTTAAGTGCTTGAGTCAATGTGCGCAGGTACTTCTGACAGAAACCCGCCAGTCCCAAGCAGAGCAACCGGCTATTCCTCCATAAAGCGCTGCTTGAATGATGGGTTTATTATTATTCTTAAGGAAAAACACAACAACAAAACGATCTCGCCTATATTAAACATCATATATGTATATTATAACAAAAACGAGTAAGCACGCGGCTTCTGCCATCGTCTGCTCGCCACAGTCTGACAGGAATGAAATCTGACACCCGCAGCCGCTGCTCTGTGATGACGCGCGTTCAGCTCCGCTGGATTCAGCCAGCAGACACATACAGTTAAGTGTTTGCTCTCTCTAACGAAACTAAATGATTTAATTACAAGAAAATATCAAAACGACGGTGAAAGACGGTGTCGCGGTGGGCAAGTGATCTAACCGGTGAGAGGCTGAAGCACCGGTAATCACCGTTTCACCGACTATCGCAACAAGCCTAATTGAGACTTTACAAATTCAGATCTTTAAAATAGCCTACAGTTATCATGTGTGTGCGTTTGTGAATGACAGGTTTCATCCATATGCTTCACCACCAGTGCGAGTAAGTTAGAGTTTCCGTGAACTTAAATATGCATTTGTTTTTTCACATGAAGCTATAGACTATAGAGTGTATTAAGAAGACTTTGAATATAGTGCATAAAAACATTTATGGTGCTTATAATACTTTGTCGTTTTCATTGCTTGTCAGTAAGAACTACGGGTAACCCACAATATCGGAATTGGATCGGTCCTGTTAGTCCGATAACCGATTTAGCAAAAAGGGCCCGGATCGCCCCGATACCCAATCCAGATATCGGATCGGTGCATCCCTACTTAAAACAGGGGTCACCAATCCTGCTCCTGGAGGGCCAGTATCAGAGTTTAGCTGCAACACCTAAACAAACATACCTGAAGCAGCTAATTTTGGTGCTTTAGGTTTGTTTGATTAGGGTTGACAATGTTTGCATAATGGCTTAAATAAAAAAGCAGATAAAAAAACATTGGCAACTATGTCAGCAGGTGACGTGTCGCAGTCTGCTCATGAACAACCAGGGAGGAGAACAAATTATTAAATAAAATCGTTCGTTTTGGTTTCTCTACAAAAGTGTTCTCGTCACTTCACAATATTATTATATTATTGACTGACTGATGGACCTTTTTGGCGATGTCCTTCATTGTTTTCTGAGGAAAGGATTGTGAAACTAACTGAAGTTAATGTGACAGACAGACGCCTCCCGAATTTAATAAAAATATCTAAAAATGTGATCTGAAGACAATCGGAGCACTTCAGGGTTAAAGGTTCTGCAAGCGAATTCACGCGTTTTAGACCATAAAACATTTTTTGTTACATACAGCAAACATCTCCTCACTATCTGCTTGCTTCCTGTCCGCTGATCAAACTGTAAAAAAAGCGATCTCTGTAGACAGCCCAGCCTCCACAAACTGCAATAATAACAAACTGGCCAAACCTACACCAGAAACCATAACAAAGTGTTCTAACCAATAAACGCCAAGAAGGATTTGGGGGTTGGGTTTGGGCGTGTTCATGAAAGCACGGAAGGGAGGGGGAGGGGAAGGAGTTAACTACGCTAAGTTTGTTTGAAAACACATTTAAAAAATCAACACACAGATTCGCTTAAAGAACCTTTAAGGACAATACAGGAGTAAGTGATTTATGATCAAATTATCATTTTGGGGTGAACTAACCCTTTAAGCCCACATGCATGTTACACAATAAGTATTAAAAATATCTTAAACTCATTTAACATTTTAGTACTTACACTTTTTGGTCTTTTAATTAGTGAGTTTATGACTGAAAACCCAAAACCATTGCTCACATGACAGTTCAAAATGTTCAAAACACAACTATAATTAAGGAGACATACCTGATGGAATAAAATCATCAACTTCCTCATTTCGATCTTCCTCTTCTGTGGGTTCAGTTTTGATTTCTGTGGGTTCAGGTTTGGTTTCTGTGGGTTCAGTTTTGATTTCTGTGGGTTCAGTTTTGATTTCTGTGGGTTCAGTATTGATTTCTGTGGGTTCAGGTTTGATTTCTGTGGGTTCAGTTTTAATCTTCATCATGAGGTTCGTGCAGTCGATGAGTTTAACTGAACACATCTTCAGTTTGGTCTGCAGGATCTGCTGCTGTTCTCCAGCATTACAGACAGAATCCAGAGACTCTGTGGAGGTTTGATCCTCCTGTAAGCTCTGTTTACCGTCACACACTGTAGTGTCCTGAATGTCTGTGGGCTTTGACTCAGTATAACAGAGTAAAGTCAGACTGAGCTCGGAGTCCTGTGTGTGTCTGGATTTCTCTTCAGAGAGTTTAGAGTCCAGCAGTGGCTGTGGTGTGCGGCTCTGATCTCTGCTCATCCACACTGAATCCAGACTCCCATCATCAGTCACATACACTGAAGATTCACAACAATCCACATCCTGACAACACAACACACACAGACAGTAAGATTAGAAATGATTTGATGTTGTATGATTCAGTTAAATGATGTTTAAGCTGAACAAACCTCTCGTTTCATTGCTAAATCTCCTCTTGACCTCAGCATTGTCTCCAGTAACGCCACCTCTTTCTTCAGCTGAGAGATTTCTGTGATGAAATCATCAATAAATCCAGCATGGACAGATCAGTTCCTACTCAATGTCTCAACACTAAAATACACAGAGACAAGAGACTGTTTACACTCAATGAAACACGCAAGAGAGAAAACACTGAGGATACACAGACACATCACACTCGCGCTCTTTCTTTCTTTCTTTAGTGAGTTTATCTGCGGACTAAAGAGCTGCAGCGCCTCCTGCTGTACTGGAGAGAGAAGACGGGAAATTAAATGCTGAAGAATAAAGTCAAAACACCAAGCTTTTAAAGTCATATAGATATCGTAGGACAAAGAGATTTATGATCAGATTAAAAATACAAACACAAAAGTTTTTACAACGTTGTATTTTCATGAATAAATAATGTTGCAGTACAACATTTTAAAAACGTTTTAAAAACCACACCCTAAATATTAACAAAAAGGATGTTTCATAAACGATGGAAAATTGTCACGTTTTCTTTAGGTAGTAAAAAACGTAAATCAAGTCACAAAACTACGAAAACAAAACCAGACCAAAATGCAATAAAGACTAAATCATGTCTGATCTGAACTAAACTCATGTTGAAATATCAGTTGATGGTTGTCCAGAATAAGTCCTCAATACTCCATTAAACTGAAGGTAAAACTTTGGAGTAAGTAACAGTCTTATCTTAAGTGTTTTGTGTTGTTTTTAATCTCATTGTTATCTGTCAGGTGAACTGCAGTTACTCATCTGATGATCAGAAAGTGTCTTCACACAAAACGCACAGCTAATGTTTTTACATCTGTGTCTTTCTTTCATCTGTAAACTCACTGGAAGACAGGACAGAAGTTCATTTAACTTCAAACAAAAAATATCTCATTCGGACAATATGTGCTTGTTAGATCAACACAACGTCTTCTGATGTAACTTGATTTGCCATAGTTTTATTGTCAGCTAGTCAGCTAAAGTTTTTCAAAATCATAAACCCTGCCTTTAAATGTAAAATTTGCATTTTATAGTCAGGAGCTTTATTTATAGGACCTACATTTATAGTCAGGTTTACTTATTCTCCCTTATGAAAAACACACATTCAGTAAAGCTGATTGATTGTACAAATACATGGCTATATACACATACTGTAGTTATTTTCGAATTTTTTCATATTCCTTACATTTTAAGATAATGAATTCTACGGTTTCCTTTTTTCCCTTAAAATAAAAGAATGTTTTTAAAGAAATTATTTTAAATTATTCTCTCTTGAATGTGCAAATGAAAGTGCAGTTGAAGTTTAAAGCCTTTGTTTTCATTTGTATACATATACAATGACTTTCTTGCTTTTTTACAACATACATTCGACTGTAATTGTCATTAAAATTCTAACAATAAAGTAAAAAAACAAACTTTTATACAATGATGTCTGTGCAATGAGAGTGTGAAATGCTTGCATATAGGCCTATAGCAGAAGGCAGGAGACGTAATCATTGTAAAAATGAACAAAGCATTTACTAAATAATCTTAACATTTCTTTCTCAGTGTGTTCCTATCCAAGCCAAGACATTATGGTCCCATGACATTAAGACTAGGGCTGTGACGGTGGCAAATTTTTACCACCGCGGTGGAACCATCAACAGCAACCGCCGGTGTTGCGGTGGTGGGGTCCATGGGGGGGTTAGGGTGGTTTAAATGGTGAAAGAAAATAAAGTTTCACTAAATGCGCTTCCTGATGCGCGCGACTTTAACCTGGTAAAATTTTTATTTCACAACAAAAGACAAACGTGATGTGTATGTATCACTGTCACTGGAGACCAAAAGAAACTAAAGCAGACGCACAACACAGTGACATGGCTAAACTCCAACGTGCTGAGTTATGCTAAAATCCACCAGTTTAGTGGAAACGCCATACATGGTAATGTAGCGGAGATTTGTGTATTAACATAAAACAATGTTATAAATTTGTATCTTAGGCTTGAAATTACTGTACAACTTTTGTTATTATTATTTCACGTGTAAAAAAAACTGCAATTTTTACTTATTATTTTGTTTAATCATTCACCTGATATGTGACATCACACAACCGCGGTGGTGCGGTGGTCATGACAACCGTCCCACCCCTAATTAAGATTTTGAAACCAATTCTTAAAATCACATAGCACACAACATAAAATAAACGAGTTTGACACATAACAAAAGAGTTTATAAAAGAGATTATACAATAGTTTTCATATTTTATTGACACATTTATCACATTTATTTTATATTTATATATTTATATATAGTTACAGTATGTTTGCTGCCTGAAAATAAAACAACCACACGCATACACCTCATTCACACAGCACTTTGGTCACTGAAAATACTCATAAAATTGGCAGACAAGCTTCTGTGTGAACGCAAACATGTCCCGTAAACCTTCTGCATGTCATCACAACAATTAAAGGGGCCATGTCACAGGACTTTTTTAAGATGTCAAATAAATCTTTTGTGTCCCCAGAGAACATTTGTGAAGTTTTAGCTCAAAATACCACATAAATAATTTATTATAGCATGTTAAAATTGCCACTTTGTAGGTGTGTGCAAAAATGTGCCGTTTTGGGTGTGCCCTTTAAAATGCAAGTGCAAACACTGATCGCAATGATGGTGGTTTGTTGAAATTGAAACTCAATTGTTCTGTGATTTATTTTCTCTCTGCACTAAATGGCAGTGCTGTGGTTGGATTAAGGGGTGGTATTATTATAATAAGAGCTCCTTATGACATCATAAGGAGAGCACAATTTCAACGACCTATTTTTTCATGTGCTTGTAGAGAATGGTTTACCAAAACTAAGTTACTGGGTTGATCTTTTTCAAATTTTCTAGGTTGATAGCAGCACTACGGACCTAATCATAACACTGAAACATGAAAACAGTCAGATTTTCATGCCGTGGCCCCTTTAAAGGCGTTCTAAGCGAATCTGCGAGACGTTACTTTTTGTTGACGTTTGAATTGTTTTCAAACAGACGGAGCGTAGCTAACTCCTCCCCCTCCCTTCAGTGCTTTCACGAACGCGCCCAACCCCCACCCCCAAATCCTTTTTGTCGTTTATTGGCTGGAATACTTTGTTATGGTTTCTTTTTGTAGGTTTGGCCACTGTGTTGTTATTGCCATTTGTGAAGCCTGGGCTGTCTACAGAGCTCTCTAAACTAGTCACATCATCCAAATCATCGTCCTGTATATTAGACCCCGTTCCCACAAAACTACTTAAAGAAGTATTCCCTGTAGTGTCAACCCCGGTTCTAAATATCTTTAACTCATCGCTAGAAATAGGATACGTTCCAACAGCTTTCAAACTAGCAGTTATTAAACCGCTGATTAAAAAACCACAGCTTAACCAAGGAGAACTTAATAACTTTAGACCAATCTCAAATCTCCCTTTTCTTTCGAAAATATTAGAAAAGGTAGTGGCAAGCCAGTTACGCACATTCTTGACAAATAATAGTACATATGAAAAGTTCCAATCAGGATTCAGGCCCCACCATAGCACAGAGACAGCGTTGCTTAGAGTTACAAATGACCTCCTATTAACATCCGATCGTGGTGAAATCTCAATTCTTATATTACTAGACCTTAGTGCAGCATCTGAAACAATAGATCACAGAATCCTACTCAATAGACTAGAAAACTATGTTGGTATCAGTGGTCAGGCGCTAGCCTGGTTTAGGTCATATCTAACCAATCGCTATCACTTTGTTTATGTAAATGAGGAAGAGTCATATCACTCCCTGGTTAAATACGGTGTGCCGCAGGGATCAGTTTTAGGTCCTATTCTGTTCTCGTTATACATGTTACCCCTAGGAGACATTATCAGGAAACATAACATAAGTTTTCACTGCTATGCGGATGATACCCAGCTTTACATCTCCTCGCATCCCAGCGAAATACACACGTTTATTTAAGCTAAAAGACTGCATTAGCGATGTTAGTGACTGGATGGCACATAACTTTCTTAAGCTCAACTCCAATAAGACAGAGGTACTTATTATTGAACCAAATCGCTACAAACATAATATGTCAGATTACAAATTGCACATAGATGGCTGTACTGTGGTGCCATCTTCCACGGTTAGGAACTTAGGTGTGATGTTCGACAGCAACTTATCCTTTGATAGTCATATCGCCAACGTCTGCCGCACAGCATTCTTCCATCTTAGAAATATCTCAAAAATACGCCATATACTGTCTACATCTGACGCAAAGAAGCTTATTCATGCTTTTATGACCTCTAGAATAGACTATTGTAACTCGCTACTCGGGGGATGCCATTCAAATCAGGTCAACAAGCTTCAGCAAGTTCAAAACGCTTCTGCAAGGGTACTTACTCGATCTAAGAAGTATGACCACATAAGCCCAATTCTGGCATCTTTACACTGGCTACCAGTTAAATATCGCATCCAATTTAAAATATCACTAATCACCTACAAAGCTTTAAATGGCTTAGCACCCTCATATCTTAGAGAATTACTATCAGAATACAATCCATCACGCACACTACGGTTGCAAAATTCTGGCCTATTGATTATCCCTAGACTATCAAAAGTGTCTAAAAGTGGAAGATCCTTTTCCTACTTAGCCCCTAAGCACTGGAATGATTTACCAACCGATGTCCGAGAATCAGACACAGTCGATCATTTTAAATCTAGACTTAAAACTTTTCTCTTCAACAAAGCATTCGCATAATTTGTCTAGTAAAGGTTCTTAACTCGCAATAGTTATTTTCACGGAACAAAGCACTCATGGTCATAACACAGACCAACCAAATAAATAAATAAAAACCTTTTCTGCATGAACACTTAAAATGAATTGCATTAAATAGTTTGCCACCGTTTGCCACTGAACCTGCATTAACGACGACAGTGGGGCTTCCGGCCTTAGTCAAACGGTTTGGCACGTATGGTCGGGTTGCGATTTTGGTGCTTTCGTGTGTCTTGTGAATAGTATGCCATACAGACCCGTTTGCCACTGAACCTGCATTAACGACGACAGTGGGGCCTCCAGCCTTAGTCAAACGGGTTGGTATATATGGTCGGGTTGCGTTTTTCGCGCTTTCGTGTGTCTTGTGAATAGTATGCCATACATACCCGTTTGCCACTGAACCTGCATTAACGACGACAGTGGGGCCTCCAGCCTTAGTCAAACGGGTTGGCACGTTTGGTCGGGTTGCGATTTTGGCGCTATCGTAAGTCTTATGAATAGTATGCCATACAGACCCGTTTGCCACTGAACCTGCATTAACGACGACAGTGGGGCCTCCAGCCTTAGTCAAACGGGTTGTTATGTATGGTCGGGTTGCGTTTTTCGCGCTTTTGTGTGTCTTGTGAATAGTATGCCATACTACGGTGGCCCTGAAGTGCAAACCACAACAACAAATTACTAAACAACAACAACAAATTAAAAAACACCACAACAAATTAAAAAACACTGCAACAAATTAAACAACAAATTAAAAAAAACACTACAGCAAATTAAAAACCACTACAGCAAATTAAAAAACACTACAACAAAATAAAAAACAAATACAAAATAAAAAACACAATAGCAAGTTAAAAAAACACTACGGCAAATTAAAAAACACAACTACAAATAAAAAACACTACAACAAATTAAAAACACAACTACAAATTAAAAAACATTACAACAAAATAAAAAACCATAACAAAATAAAAAACAACTACAAAATAAAAAACACTCCAACAAATTAAAAAACACAAATACAAATTAAAAAACACAACAACAAATTAAAAACACAACTACAAATAATAAACACAACTACATTAACCTACCGGAAGAGGTAGGTACCAGTGGGAAACATGAGACATCGCTGATTGAACGACACTGCAGTTCTTCTTTTGAACCGGAAGTTATTCTTCCTGTACCACATTTTTTCAAACATGAATGTTACAGATGACCCAAACGTAGCTTTGTAGTTGTGTTTTTAATTTGTTGTTGTGTTTTTTAATTTGTAGTTGTGTTTTTTAATTTTTTGTAGTGTTTATTATTTTGTAGTTGTTTTTTTCTTTGTTGTAGTGTTTTATATTTTGCTGTAGTGTTTTTTTTACTTGCTGTTGTGTTTTTTATTTTGTTATGGTTTTTATTTTGTTGTAGTGTTTTTTAATTTGTAGTTGTGTTTTTAATTTGTTGTAGTGTTTTTTAATTTGTAGTTGTGTTTTTTAATT
Organism: Paramisgurnus dabryanus; assembly: GCF_030506205.2. Classification (NCBI taxonomy): domain Eukaryota; kingdom Metazoa; phylum Chordata; class Actinopteri; order Cypriniformes; family Cobitidae; genus Paramisgurnus; species Paramisgurnus dabryanus. The sequence continues at coordinate 6,054,769 of NC_133344.1, read as the reverse complement.
TGCTGTAGGTTTTTTTTACTTGCTGTTGAGTTTTTTATTTTGTATTTGTTTTTTATGTTGTTGTAGTGTTTTTTAATTTGCTGTAGTGTTTTTTTAATTTGTTGTTGTTTTTTCATTTGTTGCTGTGTTTTTTAATTTGTTGTGGTGTTTTTTAATTTGTTGTAGTGTTTTTTAATTTGCTGTAGTGTATTTTAATTTGCTGTAGTGTTTTTTTTATTTGTTGTGGTGTTTTTAATTTGTTGTAGTGTTTTTTTAATTTTTTGTTGTTTTTTCATTTGTTGTTGTTGTTTAGTAATTTGTTGTTGTGGTTTGCACTTCAGGGCCACCGTAGACAGACCCGTTTGCCACTGAACCTGCATTAACGACGACAGTGGGGATTCCGGCCTTAGTCAAACGGGTTAGCACGTATGGTCGGGTTGCAATGTTTTTGGCGTTTTCTCCTGGTCCTGTAAATGGTATACAATATAGACCCGTTTGCCACTGAACCTGCATTAACGACGACAGTGGGGCTTTAGGCCTTAGTCAAACGGGTTGTCAGGTTTCATTTTCTCTTAAAGATCGGAAGGTGACCCTTATTTACCATATATACCCTCGCATTGGGCCCCCAATTTGCTAAATCCTCAACTGTGGATAACATAATTATGCCGCAATATTTAGTCTGTCTGGATCTAAGCTGAGTTAAACCACATCACTGTGTGACACTTCAATACATATGAACGGCCGCTACGCTAATACGATTTTGTTTTTCTCTCCCTGTCTCGTCCTCGACCCGAGGACAACGAGACAAACAGACCCAGTCCCGGTAGATGTGAAAGTCGGCACACCTCTGATCTACTGGCCGTCCTTCAACGTTATGCCCAGCTGATACCTGACCAACGATCACCGGCAGAACCGCTTAATCTCCGCTAAATCTCCATTTCCGTTCTCCCAAGGGTTTTTCCCTCCTAGGACTTATTTTTCCTCGGATAAAAACACGGGGTTTTTTTTCTCCTAGGGGGTTTTTCACCCCGGGGAGGCAGCCTTTTTGGGCTTTACCTAGCTTCCTCTTCTATATGTTGCTTTAGTAATACGTGCACTTATAATATTGAGTCATAGCCGCAGCAAATTTAACTGCTCATGCTATCATGTATTTTGTTGTGCTATCTGTCGTTTTTCTGTGCTTTTCACTGCTTCTATTTATGTAAAGCTGCTTTGAAACAATTGACTTTTGTGGAAAGCGCTATATAAATAAAATTGAATTGAATTGAATTGAATTTTTTTACAGTTTGATCAGCGGACAGGCAGCAAGCAGATAGTGAGGAGATGTTTGCTGTATGTAACCAAAAAAATGTTTTATGGTCTAAAACGCGTCAATTCGCTTAGAGCACCTTTAAGTTATGGTTCAGCTCTTTAAAACGAGAGTCGAGAGATTTACATGCAGATCAACATTCACGAGGAGAAATGACAGCAAACTGGACTGAAGCAGATATCATACAAGTTAGCTCATCACTATTAGCGCTGAAGCAGAGATCATTCAGCAGCATAAAAGAATATCGTGTCACATGCTCAAATTAGCTTATAACACACAAAAATGCCCACGCATCATCGCAACAAGATATATCGTTATCAAAAATGCACACGAGTGGTTTCTGGAGAGAGAAATAATGAATAATAAGCAAACTTCAGACACTGCCGAGAAGAAAGTGCAGGACTTCAAACAGGTCACGTGTCTTCCGGGACCTTTCCAGTCTCTGTGTGTGAATGCCAAGTTTTTATAAGCTGTCGAACAGTAAAACCCAGCTTTTAAAGGTGCAAAAGAGGATTTTTGTTTTATACATATTGTCACACAGCAGCGTTTAGGCATTATTCTGTTTTTTGTTATAAGCCAGAAATGACAAGGAGGCAGCCTCTAGCAATACAAAGTCAATGGAGATGGTTGGATTGTTTTCCTGCCGGTGGGCGTGGTTTTCAAGTTACGACGCGCTGCGCTCTGTCTCTATTACATTTTTTGAACATTCTAAATGGGGGCGGGTCTTGATGCAAGATGATTGACAATAGATGATAACGTTCTTTGATTGACAGCTGCACAGGATGAGCTAACGTTAACAAAAGTGCTGGCTGCATATTAACATTTTCGAGTAGTGGTGTGCCAACTGAGGGTCGCGTTGATGTAAACAATAAAAACTCCCGGTGGCTTGAATTTGTTGTCCTTACATCCACATACTGCACGGGTTCTAGTCATCTTTTATTGAGGGTTTTGGTGATTTCCCCTTCAGAGACGGTAAAAGCGAAGTAACTGTTTGGTTGAGTTCGTCTGCTGTCTTACTTCAAGTTACCTTGAGTTGATTTGAGAGCAGGTTGAGTGGTAAAAGAAGCTATTAGGCTTCATGCGGTGCCGTAAGAATCGACAGCCAGATGACCTCAAAGTACCGTGAGAGCGATTTGCTTTTAAATCGCCCTCGCGGAACTTTGCCGTCATCCGACTGCCGTTCCTTGTGGCGCCGCATGAAGTAGAACATGCCTTAAGGCTGCATCGATCATTGGTTAGTGGGTGGTGCTAATGACTCAGTTTCGCGCAGTGCATTCTGGTTAATTGAGTCTACGAAAGACCGTTACGAAAATTCGCTTCAACACACCATCAATCTAATTTATCGAAATCGTGCAAATTAATTTTTTTCTCATGTAAAATGCAAAATAGAAATAAATTACCCCCTTTGATAACAAGCTAAAATATCTAGGGTTAAATTTCGCTTTAACAGTTTAGCTACTTAATGCAATTTCTAAGACTTCACGTCAGGTCATCACGTGGGTCGCACACCGTGCTAGGCGCTGAAAGCTTAAGACGTTTGATTAGCTGCTCGGTCAGTTGAGCGGACGTTTATTATTTGCATGTTTTTACCACCATATACAAATAACCCACCATAGATTATAAGGCCCAATTCCAATTCTATTTTATACGCCTAACCCTTAACCTTGCCTCATACGTCAAAGTATATGCAATATTTATCACATTGCCACCTTCACCTGCAGTCATATAGTTATAGCCTACAAGTGGCCCTGGAAGCCCAAAAGCAGCACATCATACACCCCTCTAATAGCGATTTAGATGCTCTTCTCCTCAGTGTATTATTCACGTTCCGGTTTTCCACCATTGTTGTAGTGAAAAAAAATGCTTCCCTGCCAATGACGAGTAATTCCGGCTTTCCGCAATACCACTATTATCCACCAGGTGGTGCTCTTCCACAACTTATACAACAGCTTTATGTCCGTGTATGTTTTTAATGATCGCTCTGAAACGTATCTATAACAAAAGTCCTTTACAAAAATGCAATTATCTCAGCCTTTTTCTCAAAATTTGGTGTTTTTCAAGAAACCAACCCTTATTTGAGAGGTGATTACAAGATAACTAATGAAGGTAGGATGAAACGTCTTTTTTTGTTTGAAAGCAGAGTGCCTGTTTTTTAATTTGATATATTGTAAGTTTTCTGGAAGACATTAAACTTTTGTGAAAATCATGAAAAATGCTGGTGCTGGCTGGGAACTATTTCTAAACGCTGGCGTGGAGTTCTGTCCAGTGTGAACTCTCTGATGGGATTTTAAGTTAGACGAAGAAGTAAACATCTTGTCACACTGAGAGCATTTGTAAGGTTTTTCACCTGTATGAACTCTCTGGTGCTTTAGTAAGGTAGACTTTACACTAAAACTCTTCCCACAGACACTACAGTGATAAGGTTTCTCTCCAGTATGAACTCTTTGATGAACTCTGAATTGAGATAATCTAGAGAAGCTCTTTCCACAGAGACTACAGTGATGATGTTTCTTTTCAGTATGAACTCTCTGATGCTCTATGAATTGAGATGAACTAGAGAAGCACTTTCCACATTGAGCGCAGACGTAAGGTTTCTCTCCAGTGTGAACTCTCTGATGGCCTTTTAAGTTAGATGAAAAAGTAAACGTCTTGTCACACTGAGAGCATTTGTAAGGTCTTTCACCTGTATGAATGTTCTGGTGACTTAGTAAGTTTGATTGGCGACTAAAGCTCTTCCCACAGACACTACATTGATGAGGTTTCTCTCCAGTGTGAACTGTTTGATGGAATTTTAAGTTACGTGAATAGTGAAAAGTCTCGTCACATTGAGAGCATTTGTAAGGTTTTTCTCCAGTGTGAACTCTCTCATGGATTATCAGCTTATAGTTATGGCAGAAACGTTTATCACAGTATGAACACTGATAGAGTTTCTCTTTAAAGTGAGTATTCAGGTGTTTTTTTAATAAACGTGAATCCCTAAAGGTTTTTCCACATTCACTGCACTGATACGGTCTCTCATTGGGCTTTTCACCACTGTGTATCCTCATGTGAATATTTAGTTTAGAGGATGATACACAAATCCTCCCACACTGTTCACAGTGAAACTGCTTCTTCTTCTTCTTCTCTCTGTGGTCTTCTGAATGAAGTTTCTTCTCTTGTAAGGTAGTAAAGCTGATCTCAGATCTGGTGAAGAGTTTCTGTTCTGTGTGTTTTCTCTCATGTCTCTCTAAAAGTCTCTGTGAGCTGAATGTCTTTCCACAGGTGATGCAGGAAAGAGTTTGTGCTGTCAGTCGCTCTTTTGATGTTGAAGACGTTATTTCTATATCCAAACATGAATCACTCTTCACATCTGAAAGAAACATGAAACAATTAAATTGTCTTTTCACTCTCATTTACACAAAGAAGGATGAAGAATTGAGATTCTGTATCTTTTTTTAGATTCACACATATAGACAGGAGACAGGTGTCAGTCCTGTTATTACAGATGGGTCATTGCACATCAAATAAATTAAAATTTGTATACAGCAACAAATTTTTTTTAATTATTTTTGTTAATATTTTATTAAAATAATAACAATATAACTAGTGATCAATGACAAAACATATAGGGCTGGTTTTCCAGACAGGGATTATCTTAAATCAGGACTAGGCCTTAGTTTAATTAAGAAATATAACTAGTTTTAACAAACATGTCTTACTAAAAACATTACTGGTGTGCATTTTGAGGCCAAACAAAGGGCACTCATGTATTTTATGATATGTCAGTGCAAGTTGTTTTCAGTTTGAACAGCTCTTTACATTTATTTTAGTCTAGGACTAGTCTGATCACTGTCTGGGAAATCGCGCCTTAATTTAATGCGTGATTATTTGTGAGTAATCCACATTTTTGTAGGAGTCGTCAAACGGAGCAATATTTTTTTATTTGTACAGACAACGACTTTCACAATCCTTGTTGCATTATATGATGACACTGCTAGAATGAGATGAAGTATTTTGTAAAGGGATAGTTCACCCCAAAATGATCACTTTTCCCTGTGTCGTTCTAAACCCCCAAGTGCTCAGATTGTCTTCAGTAGAGATCGACCGATAATGTTTTTTTAACCGATACCGACTATTTGGAACTTATTTGGCTGATAACCAATATGCTGAACCAATTTTTATTTACTGTTATATCACTGTTTTTAACACAATTACAACAACACTATTTAACTGAACAAACCCTTATAATAGTAACAATCACTCCCTCTTTGCATATAAGGTAATAAACAGAGCCCGACCGATCCGGCATCCCAGTGGACCCCCTTATTTCAAACCATTTCTTCCGCATAGACGCAGCTGTACAAAAAAATAAGGTTTTCCACAAAAACAAATTCAAACCCTGGGCCGCTGGTCATCAAACTTTCAAATCTACAGCAGATCCAGCTAAGCATGGGCCGGTATGAGAATTTGAGAGTATGATAACCTCAAGCAAAAATACCACGATTTCAGTGTTGTGGTATTGCCATTGCAACACTAAAATGTGTTATTTTCAAATGTCTGTGTATACAAACAACTTTTCAACCGGACAATACATTTTATTTTAAGCAACACATGTATGCCAGGTTAAAATAAAGCACTTAAATTATAATATTCTTTAATATATATATATATATATATATATATATATATATATATATATATATATATATATATATATATATATATATATATATATATATATATATATATATATATATATATATATATTAAATGTAAGCATCAACTCAATTACATGACATGATTTAATATTTTTTTGTATAAACACACCTCATGCCTTGGAAATAGTATCACAGAAATGTTAGTGGTTTTGAAACCTTGAGTCTTTAAAACCTCAGTCAGTATACCTTGAAACCGGTTACCGGCCCATGCTTAGATCCAGCCGCTTCCACATCACGTGTAACAAGCCTTAACCAATTAATCGTTAATTCTCACCACTCGTGCTGATTTGCACGTTGCCGGACGCTCCCATTCGTGTTGGCGTGGGTTCCCCATTCATAGGAGGCAAGGGGCTTTTCCCGTGTCCCAGCCCCATTTGAAGCATTGGTTGAACCCTCCCGACCGAATGCAGTGGGCACCCTCAGTTCGACTGCAGGCAGGGCCTACCCGTCCGATGCCGTGAGCAGTTTCTTCCAAAGCTCCCGTTGGATGCTGCGAGGGCCCTCCCGGTCGAACGGCTAAACTCGATCCCCAATCACTCTAGCGCCGTGCATAACAGCTTACTGTTCAACTGCTGGCAGGACTTACCCATCCGATGCGTCGGATGCTGCAAGAGCCCTCCCAGTTGAACAATCACGCTCGATTTTGCAAATACCTTCTACCCTTCACTTTTTGGGGGGGTTAATTTCACATAATTTCTCTACCGCTGCATTGCTGATGTTTCCTCCGCTCCCGCAGGAGCTCTGCCTCCAACAAAAAATTAATTTTTACAACTTCACTTTTTGCAAGTTTTTGGGGGCTACCAATACAACCTCCGGCTGCTGTCCGACATTAGTTTGCAATTTTTGGGGGGTGTTCTGGGTTTGGGCCTAATACAGACCCCGGAGCCCTCTCTTTGTTGAGGGGTGCTCCGGGCTCGGGCCAAAAGCCCAGCTCAGAGCCCTCTCCTCGGACAGCACGCCAAATATGCGTATCATTAATTCTATCTGACTTATTTGTAGGTGTGAACTCTTGAACATTATGAAAACGTGTTGGAAACCTTTTAGCGAAGACCAGAAGACTTGGATTTCCTCGAGCTGTAGTCTTTATTAATGAAAACAATCTTTAAATCAGAGTATAGAGTCCAGGCGCTGCAGTCACCAAGTCTGACTTGCACACTGTAAGCCCATACAGGCTGATTGAACGTAAAACATTTATGGAAACTCGTTGCCCTAAAAAAGTTGATTTTTCCTGGTTGAAATAACAATTAATTTTAAGTTTAATGTACTTAATGTTTTAATTTCTTCCAATATTCCTGCACTCTTAACACAGTTTAGATGACATTACTAGAAATGTGTGAGGAAACCTGTTGCAACTTTAGTTTTTATCACTTTGTATTACTTTTGATGTTATAAATGGTATTATAACAAAAATTAATGACTGATTTTAAGTCAATCATTGAATAAACGTGATTCTCCACAGAAACAATTTTAAGTACAGTGGAGAGAAATACAATAAAATGTTTTGAACAGGGTTCATGTACGGAAACACTGATCACCTGAACGGTGACTTCACAAAATTATAATTTACAACAAAACAACATCAATAATATAAGAGCTTGAACCTATATGACATTTTATTAACAAATATTTGAATAGAGAAAGTTCTTATCAGTTTTTAATTTGTGAAAAAGCAGAAAATAATCAAAAAATTCAAGCGCAAAGGATTATGGGTATTCCTCACAACATGAACTAATAATTTTAAGTTAATTTTACTTGAATGTTTTAGTTTAATAGATTTTGTAAGGTTAACAGTTAAATCAACAAATCAATTTAAGCTTTGGCTTCAAAACAGAAAATATTAATGATTTTTCCTTGATTGTTTGAGTAAAGACAATTTCTGGGTTAACAGTGCAGCCCTACATTGCATTCATACACATTTTAGCATGGAAAACAAAGCAATCAACTTTAAAAGCATTGAACATCAAGACATTAAAAGGAAGTAACCTTGCCACTCCCAATCCTTCAGTTTCACCAACCCTTAATCCCATCAACATTACCATCTCACCCACTGTCTCACTCAGACCATTTCATTATTAGAAATGGGTTCACACCTTAGGCTTACCATTCACCTTTGACTCAGACCCTTGGCTCAAACATAAACAAATGGCCATCAACTCAAACAAAGGTACCAGGGTCACAGTTACCTGGCCAATTTCTTTCATATTAAGATGAGACAGGAACTTGCAAGAACCCAATTACATTATCGTTTACAAACCCGTTATACAAAACGTCACAGATGACTGCTTTATTGTTTTGTGTCTGTTTTACAAAAAAATGCCAATGTGAACCTTTCAGTTTGTCATCCAGGGGTTTTTATATTGTATATGAAAGATGACACAGCAACAGATGGAAAATGAAACAAAATCAGACAGGAGGAGATGTCTTCATGTGCACTGATATAACCTTCATATGTAAATACAGTATTATACCACTATTATGACTAAGGCTACTTGTCAGTTTACTACATTAAAAATAATTGCTTAAGGATCACATTCTAATGAAACGTACAGAAATGCTAAGATACAACAAAATGGTAAATATTATCATCATTAAATTAACCACAGCAACAGTTTTTTTAAAGACTTGTTTAAAAAAAGGAGAACTTAATAACTTTAGACCAATCTAAAATCTCCCTTTTCTTTCGAAAATATTAGAAAAGGTAGTGGCAAGCCAGTTACGCACATTCTTGACAAATAATAGTACATATGAAAAGTTCCAATCAGGATTCAGGCCCCACCAGAGCACAGAGACAGCGTTGCTTAGAGTTACAAATGACCTCCTATTAACATCCGATCGTGGTGAAATCTCAATTCTTATATTACTAGACCTTAGTGCAGCCTTTGACACAATAGATCACACAATCTTACTCAATAGACTAGAAAACTATGTTGGTATCAGTGGTCAGGTGCTAGCCTGGTTTAGGTCATATCTAACCAATCGCTATCACTTTGTTTATGTAAATGAGGAAGAGTCATATCACTCCCTGGTTAAATACGGTGTACCGCAGGGATCAGTTTTAGGTCCTATCCTGTTCTCGTTATACATGTTACCCCTAGGAGACATTATCAGGAAACATAACATAAGTTTTCACTGCTATGCGGATGATACCCAGCTTTACATCTCCTCGCATCCCAGCGAAACACACACGTTTTCTAAGCTAAAAGACTGCATTAGCGATGTTAGTGACTGGATGGCACATAACTTTCTTAAGCTCAACTCCAATAAGACAGAGATACTTATTATTGAACCAAATCGCTACAAACATAATATGTCAGATTACAAATTGCACATAGATGGCTGTACTGTGGTGCCATCTTCCACGGTTAGGAACTTAGGTGTGATGTTCGACAGCAACTTATCCTTTGATAGTCATATCGCCAACGTCTGCCGCACAGCATTCTTCCATCTTAGAAATATCTCAAAAATACGCCATATACTGTCTACATCTGACGCAGAGAAGCTTATTCATGCTTTTATGACCTCTAGAATAGACTATTGTAACTCGCTACTCGGGGGATGCCATTCAAATCAGGTCAACAAGCTTCAGCTAGTTCAAAACGCTTCTGCAAGGGTACTTACTCGATCTAAAAAGTATGACCACATAAGCCCAACTCTGGCTTCTTTAAACTGGCTACCAGTTAAATATCGCATCCAATTTAAAATATCACTAATCACCTACA